>NC_083229.1:99132055-99501430 GCF_032191835.1 Heteronotia binoei
AATCTTATTACATATAATGCTCACAAGCATTTATGATGCAATATTTTAACATTTCATTTTGGGACTCTGCCATATAGCCAATCAGTGTCTCTGCTTTCTGCCTGTCTCTTTCACCACACATGAAATGCAGTGTAGGTGCGATGAATGAATAATTCTAATTATGTCTGCACAGAAATATGCCCCATGTTGTTCAATAGGGCCTACTCCCCAGGAAGTGTCCTTAGGGTAGCAGCCATTTTATACTAGACACTTATGCCTTTAAATATTATACTTTTAATAGGCCAGTGGGCTTTGAGGGTATTAGCAGAACAAATCGTGGTGTGTGGGGGAGGGAAACAGTTGGGACGGGTGACTGCAACTATCTTTATTTTTAGTGTCTTCTTACCTCTTCTTTACAATTGCATGAAGCTTCCTATGTACATATTGTCACAGTTGAACCTGTTGACTCTTCATGTATGTAATTAAGGATATTCCATATTCTTATATAGCTATGGACTGAATCTGAAAGTCATTTGCTGCTTGCCTACCATTGTGGACTCACTTTGTTTTCATGCAGTTCCTTAGGATCACCTCTTCCCCCGGGAGCAAGTTTGGTGGGATTCATCAGGCTGCAGTGAGGAAAGGGAAGGTTCTGGATCACTGGCAGAAGTACCTTCCATAGTAAGAAATATCTGACCCTCTGTTTATTATCCTTAGTAAATGTCAATTGCTGTAATACTTTTTGCAGTCTTGAGAAGTGTGCATAACTCTTCCATGCATGTAATATTCTCACATAGCAGAATTTCAGAGTAGTTTGTGAAGAGGTCTGTTGTGTAAAATGAAGATAATGCAGCATTGATGCACAATATCTTTTGTGCTGAGCGGTGAGTTCTTTGAATTTATAGCCATTGTCAAACTGGCTGGTACAGAGCAGGATAAAGTGGTTTTGAAGGGTAGGAGGAGAATTTGGCTTTTCCCCTGGATTCCGGAGCACATGAACTTATGTAGATGGAATCAGTACAGCTGTGCTTGTAGACTGAGGATGAAATTTAGGTCTCACTACTACCTCTTGGCCAACAGAAATGAAAACATGAAATCAGCATGCTTGCCAGTATCTAACCTAAGAATTTAGGATTTGGTCACCTTATGTTTGTAACTAGTTTGGAATTTGGATTAATTCCAAAATGATATCTCTGGCAGCTCATCTATTCCTATGCTTGGTGCTTTCTCACTCTTGAAAGAAACCCTCATTCCCCTCCATCATACACACAAAATGGTATTCACATGTTATCTAGTAAATCCTCTAAGTTATAACAACCTTTTTCCAAGAGGATTCTTGTGCTAATACTTCTGGGATGACTTTCTGTTATCAACAGTGGTGAGTTGTCTATATGCTGAGCAAGCTACTGGCAAAGTTCCCATCTGTATTAAATGGAACCATACACACTTGCTGAAGTAATGGCACATAGTTATAGAAGAGGAATGGTTTGTCCTAACACAGTTCTACATAGCTCTGCATTGGTATGGCTTATGTGAACTGAGCTATACAAAAAGGAATTTCAATTCAATCCAAACCTGGACTATCACATGAGACTTAACTCATAGATATCACATGAGGCTTACTTATGTCATGAATCATAGAATAATAGAGTTGGAACGTACCTCTAGGGTCAACTAGTCCAACCCCCTGAACAATGCAGGAAATTTATAAATACCTCCCCCCCCCACACACATACATCTCCAATGACCCCTGCTCCATGCCCAGAAGATGGCAAAAAGCACCAGGATCCCTTGCCAAACTTACCTGGAGAAAATTTGCTGACTGATCCCAAAGTGGCAATCAACATTTTCCTGGGCATATAAGAAAATGCCACAAGAACTGATGCAACCCTTCCTGCCTTCCTTCTCATAATCTGCCCAATTCACAGAATCAGCATTGCTGTCAGATGGCCATCTAGCCTCTATTTAAAAACCACCAAGGAAGTAGTGTCCACAACCTCCTGAGGAAGCCTGTTTCCACTGGAGAACCACTCTAACTATCAGGAAGTTCTTCCTAATGTATAGCCAGAAACTCTTTTGAGTAAATTTCAACCCATTGGTTCTGGTCCGACCTTTTGGGGCAAAAGAAAACAATTCTGCACCATCCTCTATATGACAGTCCTTAAAGTATTTGAACATGGTGATCATATCACCTTCAGAGTCATCTCCTCTACAAGCTAAACATACCCAGCTCCTTCAACCTTTCTTCATTGGACAGTCTCCGTATCCCTCACCATCTTCATTGCCCTCCTCTGGACATGCTTTTCTATATCCTTCTTAAATTGTGGTGCCCAAAACAAAATGCAATATTCTAGGTGAGGTCTAACCAGAGCAAAGTGATACCATCACTTCACATGATCTGGACACTATACTTCTGTTAATACAGCCCAAAATCAAATTTGCCTTGTTCATGTTCAGTGTAAAGTCCACTAAGACATCTAGATCCTTTTCGCACATACTACTACCAAGACAAATCTCTCTCATCCTATAATTATGCATTGGATTTTTCCTACCTAAATGCAGAACTTTACGTTTATCCCTGTTAAAATTCATTTTATTTGTTGTAGCCCAGTTTTTCAGCCTGTCAATATCCTCTGTCTTCTACTGTATTTGCAACCCCTCCCAATTTAGTTTCATCTGAATATTTATCAAGCATTCCCTCTAATCCTTCATCCAGATCATTTATATCAATCAATTAAATGAACCTTTAATGGCATAATACAATAAAACAGGGATAAACAGCCCAAGAACTAGACACCTAAAAATGTAAAGAAGGTCACCACCAATCAGAACCCACTGAAATTAGAAAGGCAGAGCAGGCAGGCAGAATAGATCTATATATTGTATTCTCTAGTCCTTAACTTCCATACACATGACAGAAACTCAGCCACAGATGCAGTGATTTGGGGGGACTTTTCAGATAACAAAAAGGCTAAATTATTATTGGTCAAAGGTTTTGAGGAGGGGAGAAGAGGATGAATCCACTAGTGGCACAGGGAAGAGTAATGAGAGTAATGAAAAAGAATATGTTGTACGGAATCAAGTTCCTTAAAGAAGCAGAAGCAAACTCTTTCCTTATAAGGAATATCCTTATATCTGCCTTTCAAGAGATCATTTATAAAGATATTGAACAAAGCAGGTCCTCACTTATTGCCTGGTCCTTTTGACTGGTGATGCCAGGGATTGACCTTTGTCCCTGTCTGCTTTCTTGCACTGAGCCACAGCCCCTTCTGCACAACAATACCCATCCCTGAACACTATTAATTAGATTTCAGAACTTATCTGCTCAGACGGGCAGCAGATCTCCAGGTGGAGGTCTTTCACATCATCTACTGTTCAGTTATTTTAACTAGATATGCCAGGGATTGAACTGGGGATGGGGACCTTTTGCATGCCATTCAGATGCTCTATCACTGAGCACTCATTGGGTGCAATTTGTCAACCAGTTACAGATCCACCTAACAGTAACAGGATCCAAACAACATTTTACCAACTTGTCAACAAGAATAGTATGTGGAATCTTACCAGTTCAATAAACTAAAATCATTCTGGCTGTTTGGAAAAGGGGTTGCATTTTGTCTCCTCCCTCCTCCCCAAGGAGATAATCACACAACTGTAGAACATTTGACAGGGCACACTGGAAGCGTTCCCTCATAGGCCATGTCTCTTTCCTGTCACTCCCTTTCTCCCTCCTCCCTTCAGCCTTGCCCCTAGCTAGAGGCTGTTGCTAAGCAACCAACTTCTGTAAGTAAAGGAAGAGACCTCAGATGAATAGAATGCCATACAGTCCACCCTCCGAAACAGTTATTTTATCCAGGATGGGGAGAGAAATCTGTTGTCTGGAGTTCAGTTGTGATCCCAGGAGATCTGTAGACTTCACCTGGAGGCTGGCTACCCTGGGCCTGGGTGACTTGATGCCACCTGACTGGCATGGCTTAACTAGGCCTGGCTTCTTGCTCCTATTCAGCAGCAGCCCCCCTATAACAGCCAGTGTGACTTAGCAGTTGCCTACTACATGTTGGCAAATTCCTGGATATTTGAGGGGTAGAGCATGGAGTTGGTGGGTTTGAGGAGGGATGGGTCCTCAGACAGTACAATCCCATAGACTCAGCTCTCCAAACCATCCATTTCCATCTGGGGAACCATTGTTAACAATCTCCAGGTGAAGGCCAGAGATCACTCAGAATTACTACTGCTCTCCAGATGGCAGCGATTACCTCCCCTTGAGTTGCCTTCACTTGGATGGGTAGGAAGACAGCAAGGGTGGGGGGACAGCAAGAGTGGGAAGCTCAGAGCTTCTTTATAGAGCCCATTGTATTTTTATTCACAGCGGTCCTTATTCCTAGTCACACATAATGAAAAAAAACATATTTTCTTTATGATGTCATATGAATTAGGTTGAAATCCATAGATTCTGCTTCCCTTTTCTACTTGTTCATGAACCTGTGATTGAAGACTTCCTGGTTTAGGAAGTCTGCAGTTTAACATTGGTTGAAGTCTCCATATGGGTGCTTTAACAAATTGGGGCTCTTTTCTTTTCCAGCAAGAATCCCAGGTTTGGAAAAGAAACAAAAACCTAATTTGCTAAAGTACCCAAATCTACAGGACTGCTTTTCCTCAAATGAGCCCCCCCCCCCCAAGGTTCTGAGGTCTGCTTCACAACATCTTCTTGTGGTCCTTGGACCAAAGGACGCCCAACTGGCTTCAACAAGGGCCAGGGCCTTTTCGGTCTGGGCCCCATCTTGATGGAATGAGCTCCCCTTGGAGATTCGAGCCCTACAGGACTTGTCAAAGTTCTGCAGGGCTTGCAAGATGGAGCTCTTCCACCAGACCTTTAACTGATCCAGTGGGCATCCCTTGAATGTAATCACTTTCCCCCACCATTTTACACTTATGGTGTTTGTGTAGAGTTGACAGACATTGGCCATACGTGCTGTTATATGTTTACCGCTTATGCTTGAAATAGTGTCTATCTTCTGAATATGCTGCTTTTATTTATTGGAACTGTTTTATGATGTTTTAAAGTCTGGTGTTGTTTTTACTGTTGTAAGCTGCCCTGAGCCACTTGCGGCATAGGGCGGGGTATAAATAAAAAATTAAATTAAATTAAATTAAATCTGGTATTACATCAGACAAATGCTAGATCTCCCTGAATTATAAAAAAGTCACAGCTTTGCATGCAACCCCAAGATGAAATCAGGCTCAAGTTCATCATGAACAACCTCTGTGACAGCTGAATAGCACCTATGTCTGCTTGGCTTTGCCAAAGGTCAGGTGTTCCATATGAAATAAAGAAATATAACACATGTCAAACTGATGAAGTGTGCATACACATGAAAGCTTATACCCAGAATTAAACTTGTTTGGTCTTTAAGGTGCCACTGGACTCAAACTTCGTTGTGACTATGTTAGACTAAGGCTGTACTCCTGATTCTTCACCTTCAAAAGCCAGTGGTGGGTGTGTGGCCAATGCACAAACTTTATGGCAGCAACTACCTGTCGAGCACTCTCAATAATTTCTCCAGCAAACATTATAAGCCTCCTTGAGTTCCCACAAGGTAGAATGGTAGCTAATAAATGTTTGAAATAAAATAATAAAAGAAATAATAAGCATGACTTACATTAGGAAGAGTTTATTTGGAATAATTTGGTGGGCTCCTTTTGGTACAACATGCAAAGACTCATGCCTAGGAAATCTGTTATTGTCATATGTAATTAGTTGGAAACCCGTGCTGAGCTACGGTACTTAACTACCTTTAATCCAGTTATAATACTGAATTCTGAGTAATCTCCATCCCTTACCTAGAGATTGGCAACAATGGTTCCCCAGGAGGAAATGGCTGGTTTGGTGGGTGGAGTGTATGTCATTGTACCTGTCTGAGGTCCCATCCTTCCTCAAAACTCAACTTCTCCCGGCTCCACCCCTCAAATCTCCAAGAATTTCCCAACCTGGAGTTGGTAACCATATCTCCTCCCCCCCCTCTCCAGCAATTTTATTACACAGGTCCAGGGGTTTGGGATGGGCGTTGATGGGTGTCAGGACACCTGTTCAAATGTTTGCAGTCTTCGTTAAATTATTTCCACCTCAGAACACAGAGCTCTGCAGCTGACCAAAGAGGTGTGTGGAAGCAGGCAGCAACCTGCCAGGCACACAGCATAGCTTTACCCCTTAGGGAAAACACATTTTACCCCCTTTCCACCCCCTTAAGAATTGAATTTCTAAAAATCCCTTCCGAGTGTGCGTTTCCTGAATTTCGGATTTCTAGGTCCAGGGGTCTGGGCCTGGTGCTGATGTCAGGACACTTGCTTCTATAGCTATAGATTACTGTTGTGCCCTGCAGAAAATATTTTTTTTAAAAAAAATACCAAGGAGGAAATCATTCTCTTCTTTCTTGGACAGTCCCCATATATTGTGTGGTGTCTTCCCTAACAATATTGGAAATTGTAGCCTCAAAAAAAAAAAAGTGACACAAAAGCTTTCTAAGCTAAGGCAAAATTACTGAGATTATTTAAACTAACTAACTTTCATTCTGCTCATGTGGTATGTCAGAATGAGACTATTTTAGAAACCTACAAGAGGGCTAAATTTGACATTTGATTTGCCCTGTTCTAGAATTTTTAAACTGTGATGTAAATTAGTCAGAAACAGGTCTTTCTTCCATTTTTCTCTTTTCAAAATGTAATACAGTTAAATGACAGAGATTAATTACTGAAGTAATTACTGCTGGAAAGCAAAAGGACAGTTGGATGAGACATGATGATCTCTCTCATGATGACCAAGTCTTTCTTGACAATTGTGCCTTAATTCCCACAGTGATTATTCTTTGTGGCAAAATCTATCAGAAGAAGGGCACACATGCATTGACATGTTCTTACTCAATAGGAAAAACTAAAATGAAGTAATTATTTTGGATTTAAGGCCCCATATTCATGATACATTTTTGAGGTGGTATGAGCAGGAATTGGGTGACATACATCTGTGCGTGCCTCTTCCCATGCTGAAACTTGGAGTATTGCCACACAGACACCAGTTTTAGAATATCTTCCATTTCACTTCCAGGTTTTTCCTGCACAGGTATTTTTTTTAAAATTGTCAATACAAATATATGTGCATGATCACATTGCAGTATAGTGTGTGCCCAGCCAAAAAGTTTTTACTGCAGCATTACTCTGTGGCCTTCTGTCATTTCCAGTTGATAGCTGAAAAGTTACACTGAGCGTTTTCGCACTGACCTTACTCGGGAGCGACGTCCCTCTTCACCGCGCAGCGTCTGCGCGGATTTCGCACTAATTGCTCCGCAGAACCCGGAAGAGCCGCAAAGTCCCGCGGCTTTTGCGTTGCAAATGTAAACTGGCCAAAACCCAGTTTACATTTGCGACGCAAAAGCCGCAGGACTTTGCGGCTCTTCCGGGTTCTGCGGAGCAATTAGTGCGAAATCCACGCAGACGCTGCACGGTGAAGAGGGACGTCGCTCCCGAGTAAGGTCAGTGCGAAAACGCCCACTGTTTGTCAGACATGACACGGTAATGTGCATGATGGAATATCATTCCAAACCAGTTCTACATTCCTCAAGTGGGATACCAGTTCTCAGGGCTGGCCCTAGACTGTCTGGCAGCCTAGGAAAGGCTAACTTCTGGTGCCCCCCTCCCCACACAGATAACGTCACCAACTCACATGGGGGGCACCCAATTTGGTGCCCCCAGAAGGCCAGTACCCTAGGCAATTGAATACTTTACCTATAGGCAGAGCTGGCCCTGCCATCTCTACATTTTACAGATGATTGACAAAGAAAGAAAATGGAGAAGGCTCCTTAAAACCATGCAGGAAACAGTGATTATCAGATCAATAAACAAAGTAAAATGCTATAACATTATATGCTTTCCTTATGTTAACTGTTGTGCAGACATAATTGTGCTTTAAATTTGTCAGGCTGCTATGGCTCCTAATGAGAATTACTGAAATCCTTCCGCCTATTCCTTATTCCATATAATGGCTCTTTCCTTTTCTTTTGCTCCATTACATCAACTGTAGTGTCTTTGTGGTGAAATGCCTTGCACCCCAGCATTTACATCAAAGTTATGGTAACTGGGTCTGCACTCAGCATATGCTCAGAGACCACCAAGTGCCTTTTACAGATTAACAGGAAAACAGGGCAAGGAGGGTGGGCATGAGTCATGTCTCAGCTCAAGAGCCATCCAGCTCAATGGATATGCTGATGGCTTAACCAAAGAAAAACAAAGTAAAGTCATGCCTAAGAAACGTAATGGGTACTTAATGGAAGAATGTCAACCTTTCTTTGGGAACAGTAAAAAAAGTTCAAGCAAAGGGTACAGAAGGAGGAGAGAAAAATCCCTGACCAAGTGGATGAAGGTGTCTTAGAAAATCTTGCCTTCTAACTTGGAGCTATCTCACCCCTGAACTCCATTGCAATGGAAGGAAGCCATGACCACATATTACTGAACAAAGGGGGATGTATTGCTTGCAGCCTGCAGCAATGCTACTAGGCTGTGTTTGCAAGGTTTTGCTCCCCTGGAGAGGGAAGAGTGGATCTCCAGCCCATTTGGGTGCGATTTGGAGGTGCCGGGGCTTGGCCAAGCCTCCACTCTCTTTGCAGTCCAGGTGACGATCGACCCTCCCACCCGCCCTGTTTGTTATGTAAGTGATTGCTGGTCATCTCAGGCGAGGGGCCGGGTGGGAATTTTTTGTTCCCCAGCTGATTAGCAGTTGCTGGGGTGTGTTTTTCACCTACCCTACATAGCAAAGCAGTGGATTGTGGATTTGGCTATCGGGTGGTGCTGTTAAATAGTTGGTCACTTTTGTTTGGCAGGTTTTACTGGGTTAGGGTACTATGTGGCTAGGGGAGGACCATGAAGCATCCCTCTTTTGGGGAGTTAGGGGTCTGGCATAATCAACCTTGAGGATTGATGACCCGGGGTGGGGGAAATGCAGACTGTCCTGCAGGCTTGACTAGAGGGTGCCTTCCATTGAGACGTGCGTCTGATGGTTGGGCCCTCTGGGGCATGCCTCCTTGCTGGGCTGGCCTGGCGGCAGCTGTGTCCCACAACTCCGGCTGGGGGTTGGGTCTCTCACCCGTGAATGGCAAGGGAGTGGTCCGTTGAGACCCCTAGTCCTGACCAGGCCGCACTTTTGGGTGCCCTTGCCATTGTGATTATTATGATTAACAAAGTGGCCCTTAGTTATACCAGTGCCTTGTGTCCAACTCTTCATTCCAATCTGGATACTGGTAGTCCGATCTCTAAACCCACACCCTACCAAAGAAGTTAGGATTATTTTGACCCTGGAAGTCATGGAAAAAATTGGTTTACCCATTTAAAGCTTTCTACAGACACCAAACCCCTGTTACGCCCAAAGAACTGTAGTGCTCTTAAATCCCTCTCTTCCCTCCCCACTGCCTTTCTTTAAGTTTGAGGTTTAACAAAAGAATAAGATAAGTAATTCAAACTTGGCTTGAAAGTTAAAGTACTATGCATAAACATATTTAGGGTGACCCCAATGAATATTGAAAGATGATTCTAGCACTGTTTTCATGTATAAATAGATGGACCAAAACCTATTATCTCCATTTTGGAATTGGGGGTTGAAATTAGCCTCAAGGAAACCAATGTTTTCAATCTGAATTGTTAATATAGCAGGAGCAGCTAAAAGCCCTGTCCCTTCTGTCCATAGTCACATGGAAAAGCTCAAATTGAACTGTATTGCCATTTTGAAAAATGGGGTCATTCTATCCCCTTGCAAGACAAGCCTGGGCATGTTTTCAGATATCCTGTGAACTTCTTCACATTTTTTAGAATTGAAGGAGCCATTCAGTCTGGAATCCCCCTAGCCTTTTTCCCCACGTTTCCCTTTGTTGTGCTGTATCAAAGCTTCCTTTCTGTCCCACAGCCAAATGGAAAAACTCAAACTGAACTGTATAGCAATTTTGGAAAATGGGGTCATTTTATTCCCCTGCAAGATAAGCCTGGGTATGTATGTCTGCAGGCATCCTCTGAACCTCTTCAAATGTTCCAAAACCCTGAGTGACCACCTCAACTTTACATAGTTGGGGAGGGGGGTCTCATTGACAATATAAAGAAATGTGAGATCCTTGCCTACCCACTGGCATTTCTAGCTTGGCACAAGGGATAAAAGTGCTCATTTGTAAAGTTCCATTTATACTGCATTTTACTTATTTAAAAACATTCTACCCGTACCATCTCACTTTTTTGTTATCTGTTGTTCCAAATTGCAATATTATTACATTAAGTTTTAATATTGCTACAGTTAACAATTGCTTTCTTAAAAAATAATTCAGCCCCGCCCTGGCCGGGCCGCAAAGCGGCTACGTGCTGCAAAGCCATTCTTTGCCTCCCTGGAAGGATGGGAGGCTGGAGAGCTTCCCGGGCATCCGGGTGCTGCGTGTGGGCGGTGTGTCGGGGCTATATATAGCCTCAACCCCTCCCAAGACAACGCAGTTGTTATTTGCTCTTGGCCCACCCACGCACCCTGCAGTAGTACAGGTTTGACCGGTCGTCTTATTAGGGGCCAGGTAGGAATTTTTTCACTCTCACCTGATTGGCCTGCGGTGAGGTGTTTTTCGCCTACTTTGTACTGCTGGCAGTGGTGCGGAAGTTAGGGAGGGAAGGTTTAGTTTGGTCACTTGGCAGAAGGAGCAAGGGGTTTATACCTTGCAGGTGAGCACCCAGGCCTCTGCACCTGTTAGTGCAGTCAATACGCAGGAACGGCAGATGGGCTTTATGGCTCAATGCTGTAGAATGCGGATCGTATTCATGCCTCCCCCTAAATTTGCCTCCTTCTGGTGATCCGGGCTGAAGTTGAAGGGGAGGGTAGTTTGTGGCCTGGCTGGTCCGGCATTAGCCACAGTCATATGGCTCGTGCTGGGGGCAGGGTGGCTCGCCCATTATTGGACTTGGCGGGGTCGAAGGAAGACCCCGGGGCTTGTCCAACTGCAGGTAGCCCTTGCCGTGTTAGTTGTGTTAATTAAATAAAGTGGCCCATTTCTCAATATTCTGTGTCAGCCTCTTTATTCTGACTAGGGGGGGGCAAAGAGTTTTACAGATTCGCAACTGTGTCTTATGCTTTAAAAATAGTGGGGTCAATCAACCCCATTTACATTTCTGTGGGGTTCTGATATATTTTTGACCCCCAATTTCAAATTTTACTCTTCTTTGTCCTGCATTGCTGACGAAAGTTATTCCTGAGGCCCGGATTTTTTTTTTCTAAGTAGCTAATGCCATGGTTGAGAGAGCTATTAGGTTATTTTTATTGTAATATGGGGTCACTTTGACCCCAATCCAAAGTTGTGTAGACTTTTTTTTTAACCTTGAAAAGGTTAAACCCACTCAGTTACATTTATCAAGTAGACCTAAAATAGCAATGGAATTTCCAGGCTTACATATAGAAGGGGGGTGGGGGGAGAGAGGGGTTGTAAGACTATCTTCCTAAAGGTGGTGTTTTTTAGAGGTGGGATATCATTGCCCCAAAGGCTACATTGCTATCTTTTAGGTTGCAGTCCAAAGTATCCTATTGCAATGGATGGAGTCTAATACAGCATGTTGATTGTGATCCATAACTCTAGATAGGTATGAGGCATGTTATCTCTGACAGCTTTGGACATGGATTTCAGTAAAATCTTATATAGTGACATCCTTCTAAGCTCAGTGACTTCAATGGTCTTTAAAAAGTGTATCATTCTTTAGGATTACCAGATTATCTCCTCGTGAGTGAGACTGCAGAGAAAGGAAGATTCCATCTTCTCTCCTGCTCATCCATGATCTAAAGACCATCTCATCTTATATATTCATGAACCAGCTACAGTCCTCAGGCTGCCACCTACAGGGCAGTTGCAGCTCTGATTGAAAAATAGCTGGTGGATTTGGGGGTGGAGCCTGGGGAGGGGAGGGATCTGAACTGTGTATAAAACATAGAGTCCACCTTCCAAAGCAGTCATTTTCTCCAGGGGAACTGATCTTGGTCACCTGGTGATTAACTGTAAAGTGGAAAATCTCCGAGTCCTAGCTGAAGGCTGGCAACCCTACCCACCTGGCACCAATCAGAGCCTGTGCCATTGTAGCTCCCACTTGCGGAACTGGCTCTCTGGGGAGCTGAAGACAGTGCTGTCTTCAGGAGGAACTTCAAGACCAATTTATTTGCCTGGGCTTGTAACATGGTATGAATTTGAGGTATCTTGAGGGGTGGGGAGGGGGTATTGGGGATTTTATTTTGTATGTTTTATGCCATGATGTTTTTACATGTGATTTGTAAACCACCTTAAGAAAGGTGGGATATTTTAATAAAATAAAGAAACAAATGATATATTTTAAGTCATAAACTTTGCTGCTCTGTAAGAATTCAGTGGCAATCCTAAATGTGCACAGTGTCTGCTGCCATCATACATGGCTCCAAAAACATACTTTCCTTTCCATAGCACTCTGATATTTGGGCATTCCTTTAAGAAACTAATGGGAGCTTTCTTCAAGGGACGTAAAATTGCTAAAGCACCTGTATATGTCTGTACACTCACACACAAGAGACTCTCTCCCTTTCTCTCTGTCTCTCTAACTTCAGGCTCTAGTGCTTTCTTCCAGGTGTCTTCGTCTGCATGATTTCATCTGTGAACCATAATCAACTTCCTTAATGAAATACGTAATTAACATATTATAATTGTGGTAAAGATGATTTTGACAGAAATCATTTTCCATATCTAATACTATGCTAATTTAATCTGTTCCCCGCTCCCCGACATGACCTTTAGTGATTAAGTTTCATGGCAGGGGTTTTGTTTTTTTTGTTTTTTTAAAAAATGTGTGATGGATTGATTTATCCACAGTAGCTGAGACCCCTTTCTAGACATGGCTGTCATCTCCCTCTCTTATACGAAAGAAGAACAGAATGGCAAATAGGCATATGGCAAAAAAAAAGAAAAATAATCAGATCTACTGAATGGGTCTCTCCCTATGGCATTCAGAATTAGAAGATTCAGGACAAAATCAAGCAAGTAATGCAGGTTGAATATGAATGTTAAATCTGGTGTCGGCAAGATGACAACTGACTGTGAATGTAGTGTTTTGATTGAAATCCGCCCTGAACCTGCTTGCAGGGAGGGCGGGATACAAATCAAATCAAATAAATAAATACACCAATTGGAGGCAAGTAGAGTTGGGATTCCCAAACTTTCAGTCTGTGGGTACCTTTGTTCTGTCAAAAGGTGGTGGTCACAAACACAAAATGGCCACCATGGAAGGCAGAACCTACCCATATACCCACATACAAGAAACTCAAGGGCAAGGGCCAAGAGGTCTACAAAACAAAACAAAACACTAAAAGAGCAATGAAAGAGACTAAAACCAGCACTGTGGGGTTGATGGCTGCTGAAAAAAACATTATTTGAATCTATGGAGCTAATTGGACTTCCACTGGCAAATCAGAAGCCCTGCCAAGCAACAGCACCACCGGGACCCACTCACTTTAGAAAAACGCCTAGGCATTAAGAAAGGTGTTGATGAGCAACATGGTACCTGTTGAGGACTGTATTGTTCTAGATCAAGGAACATTACAGACAGGGCAAGGGATACAGAGTCATCCCAGTCCATTCCAACACACATGTTTTCAAAATGTTGACAATAGATTTCTAGGGAGTTTGGCACAAGGGCGATTTGTCTTTAGGATGCAAGAGAACTTGTATCCTGCCATCCAGCAAAAGCCCCATATAGCTATAAACAGACTGTCACATACCACTAGTACACCAGTACCAGCAGTTTAATCTACCACCCAGCACAGAAATGAAACTTAAATACCTTAATATTAGCACTAAGATTCTAACAAGGTCTTATATGCTGTAATACTTTTCTGGTCTCATTTTATGGTACAGTTTGGATTTCCGATTGATGTCAAAAGTTTTGAGTGTTTAACAAAGTTTTGGACCAGACATTGCTTGAACCCATGTTTTATTTGCCCTTCCGAGAGATGGGTGATTTTTAATTTCCAGTCTCCAAAGCAACAATACAGCCTATTTCTAAGAGGTCCCAGTTATGGTAGTGCACTCTTTGATTCATTTGAAGTAAGGAGACATAGTCTTTTAGAAGAGCCTCCATTTTTATTCAGTTCCAAATACAAAACATAATGTTTCAAGTGCAGAATTTACAGAATAGTCAACAAAACAATTGACTGAGTATTTTTAAAAGCATTTAAAACCATTAAGGATCAAATTTTATGTTTTGTAAAGTTTCATGTTCTTTTATCCAGCTTTTTATCCCAAAATGGGTTTTATCCCAATGGGTTGCCTATAAACATGTATGAAGGAAGAGCATTTAGAGTGGAGGGATGCTTAATTTTTAATTTCTCAGCTCAAAATTTCCTCCCCAAAGAGATTTTCATCTGCAGGGGAAGATTTTTCATTGCAGCAGCCTATATGTTCCCCCGCAAAAAATCAAAACCTCCTTGGGAAAGTGCTATGTCACTGCTAAATGACTGGGGTGGGGAGATGAATTAGGGAGCCTCTCACACTTGCCTACTTTCCAGTCAAATACAACAGGGGTGGCCAACAGTAGCTCTCCAGATGTTTTTTGCCTACAACTCCCATCAGCCCCAGCCAGCATGGCCAATGGCTGGGGCTGATGGGAGTTGTAGGCAAAAAACATCTGGAGAGCTACCATTGGCCACCCCTGAGATACAATATTCCTCAGGTTGCATAAGCTGTAAAAATGGAAGAAAAAAGCAAGAATGTCACCATAATGAATCTGAATTACAAAAACCTAAGTTTTTACCTATAAAATTTGTGACTGAAGAAGACGCATATTCTGAGTGCTTTCAGTCTAGTTAGTGATCACAGCTGATGATAGCACCTGCAGAAGAAATTTCTTGTAATAAATGATTTATTTTAAACAGACCCATCTGTTCCTAATTCAGACTCTCCCCCCCCACCCCACAAAAAAGGTTTATTTTCTTTTATTCACTTATTTGCACTTTTAGTCAGTCCTTTCTCTGAAGTTTCAGAGGGACTAATGATTTAAAACTTGGAAGCAAGGCACTTAATCATCTTTAGTATAATAAAGCCACCCACTAGTGACCTCTCTTGTGCATCCTTGGCCACAGGATGCTTGCTTGAATAAAAAAGGGGCTTACTTTTCCCCTAGAATGTAAAAAGACCATTTTATTCATGGACATTTTGCGGGGGGGGGGGGTGGGGAGTGGGGGGTAGTTCATTGGAAATGTAGGGCATGAGCACAGAAAAGCTTTTTTGTAGAGAAAGCCCAGCAGGAACTTATTTGCTTATTAGGCCACACCCCCTGACATCACCATTGTTTCATTCATGAGCACAGAAAAGCTTTTTTGTAGCAAATAGCAAGCCTTTATTGGCATAAAACAGATTTAGCAGTAAAATAGCAATATAAATAATATAAAATCCTAGATTATAGAGTACCTAGGGAGTTAAAATACATAAAATAAGTAAAATATATATGAGTCGAGTTTAGCCAAATTTAATAATTAAAACAAATAAAATGTGGTCATTCCAGAACCATTCTCTGTCATATTTCCATGGCCTGTTGGAGAAATCTAGCCACCATTAAAGTTACCTCAGCGCAAGTGTCATTTAAAAGTTTGTGGACTTTGCCTGAATCAGCACAGCCCAACATATCTGCTATTTTTTGTAGAAAAATCACAGTAGGAACTCATTTGCTTATTAAACCACACCCCCTGATACCAAGACAGCTGAAACTGCATTCCTATGTGTTCCTGCTCAAAAAAAAGTTCTGACCAAGAATATCCCTTATAAGCACTCTTTTTCTTTAGTCTCTATTCCCCTCATGTCCCACATGCTTTCTTGTAATCTTAAAGAGATTCATATGTCCAGCCGTGGATAGCTTTCTTCTGCCACAGAGCAGCTGAGATGAATCATGGGACTTATCTGGCACATGGGCATCTGAATATTTACATTACATGCCTACAGGTGTGCTGAAATTATGTTTTTTCTCAGCATAGTTCTGTGATGGAAGATGTAAAATAAATAACAGAAATAACAAGAGTACTCTTTTGGATATCTTATAGATGTGTGGTTCATGCTGAACTATGAATTTCAGAAAAGAAACTTACTGGCATTATTCCACAAAGGGTGTAATTGTGTATCACTGCTTCACAATGAGGGGTAACTCAGACACTGGCAACTGCTGCTTTGAGATCAAGTGAACTGCTTAGACCCATCCAGAATATTGGATTTAACTGTGCCAAGACTCGCTTTTTCTTCCTTTCATAGGTTTTGATACCAACAATCATGTAGCAAACATCTACAAGCTTAGCTGGGAGGTGGAAGAGGAGGAGGTGTCTTGCTGATAGCAGATTTTATTACACATTAGGCCATTTGAATTTTAAGTCAACTGAATAATATATAAACAAATAGGAGTATCTTTTTCATCATATCAGCCTTTCTTACCAATGAAAGCTTGTTAAACAATCAAATAGAGCATTGGAGTTAATTATACCCTTCCTGCAGAAAGACTCCTTTTCATTTTTTTATGCTAGCAGAGAAAGGAACTATGCCCCACCCATTCCTCACTTCCTGCCATAATCTCTTAGCAATGAACACTGCCTCTTCTGAAGCAGGCATTTGCCAGTCCCCCCATCTCCTCGAAGGAAGCACAAGGCTGGGGAAAACCAATTGGGCTCAGTGTGGGAGTGCTGGCCAATGAGATGTTGGCTTGCCAGCCAGGTCTGACATCAGCCACCCCTTCAGCATCTGTTTGGCACAGCTCCCCACCCACCCACCATGTGGGATCAGCTAGTTACTGGTTTAGGGGCTGAGCAGGAATTTCGGGGGCCTCACTCAGATTGGCTGAGAGGGAGGCCTTTTTTTGCCTGCTTCACATGGTCAGAAGGGGTGAGAGATAAATAGGCCTGGCAAAGCTGGATAGGCCCTAACTGGGAAGGTGGGAAAAGCATGGGTTGAAGGGATTTTGAGTTGGCAAGCACCCTGAGATATCAGCAATAGGGGGGTCCTCCCTATGGGCTTTGCAGTCAGGGTGTCTCAGTTGGGGGCCTCTTCGGGATTGGGGGAGCATATTACGAGCCTTAAGGCTTTGCAGTCGTGGGCTGGTTTACCCCTCTGCACACTATTGTGCGGGCTGTGATGGGTAAAGTCCAGAGGGATCCCGGACCTGGCTCTGAGCTGGGGTGAGTTTGCCCTGTTAGGACGCTTGCTCTGCATTAAAGCTCTTGCTCGTGCTTTAATGTGTTGCAGATCAGCTTATGTTTAAATAAAATTCCCAGTTTAACCCATAATTTGTGTTGTGTTTCTATCGAGGGGTTGGAGGGCAAAAAACCATTGTCACAATTTTGCTTTTCAAATCAATTTTCTGGTGGAATTTCTCTCCTACTACAGATTATGACATGGACTGCAGTGCATCACCATCAAATTGTATTTATAGGTTGTCACAGTTCTTTGTTGATCCCCAACTACAGCAGGGCCAGTGAGCATGTTTCAGGTGTACCTAAAAAAGAGAAACATCAAATGGTTTAGGAATATTTTCAATCTATAACAGTGTTAAGATGTTCTTGATATATCCCTTCCACTGTCAATTTACCCACAGTCATATATACAAGGCTCAGCACCCATAGGTTATGGGTACATTTCTGATAATACTAAGTATTTTTGACATCATTCAGGTGAATTCAGATTTCTTTCCAGTTCCAGGAGAAAATATGAAGCAAAGATGAATGGTGCATAGGCAAGAGCCGTTTAAAACTCTGCGAACATCTCTTCAGAAAATTCTTTTGGATGTTTCCTAGTTGTGATACTCTCCAGGTGTCAGGGCCCGGGTTGCAGATAAGGAACGACAGCTGCCAACGTCCGGCAGCTGGCCAGAACTCTGGCAGCTGGCCAGAACTCTGTCAGCCGGCTGGGGAGGAACGCAGGGGTGGTCGTTAAACAGTCCAATTAATCCAACACCGTAAATCAGTCCGGCCGAAGGAGGAGACAGAAAGCTTGGTCACAGGAATGCAGGGGGTCGGAAGCCAGAGAAAACAACGCCAATTACCTAGGTCAGTCCACAAAGCAAAGTCAGAGTCCAGAAGTTCAAGTCCAAGGTTCAGGCCGGGTCAGGAGTTACACGGGTTCTCGCAGCAAGCAAGAGGGTGCAGAGCGAAGTCACGTCCCAGGAGGATCGTTCGTTGCCAGCACAGTTTGCCTTGAGGTCAGGGTTACAGATATACTGTGCTGGCTTGTTAACTTGTTAGTACTCCGGGCTGAGATCTCTCTTCCCACGCATGCGTGCATCTCTCCGTCTGTTTCTGAACTCCTGTCGCCTCCTCTCCCGTAGCCGGCTTACAGGAGGTGGTGATTCAGGAGGGGATGCGCTAGGGCCTGGTGTGGCCTGATCAGTTTCAGGTGGCTCCTGCTCTGAGTTAGCAAGGGCGGGGGCTGAGCTAGGGCCCGGTGTGGCCTGATCAGTTTCAGGTGGCTCCTGCTCTGAGTTAGCAAGGGCTGGGTCTGGGGCAGGCACGACACCAGGGAAGAGAACAAAAGAAATGTGTTATGAGTGATGTAATATAGTGGATTAAATGCAAGGAAGAGATGCTGTTGTAGTGATCATAGATCTTTTATTAAATACAGCATGGAAATGGCAGGACTCTAAGACTGATGAACTGGGCCAATTGGGCCAACGATATACAAGGTTCCTGCACTAGGACACCATTGGATCATTCAAGTCAGCAGGGGCCCCTTGATTGGAGCAGGGCAGCAGGGATTTGGATCCTACTGCCCATTGTTCCTGGGTCCCCAAGCTCAGTCATGCAGGCTGCAATGAGCCAGGCTGGAACACCATTTCTTATATACAACCTTAGTCCACAAACACAACATCCCTCCCCCCCTAGTTTGCAAGCCTTAGCAGACATAGTCCCTTAGGTAGCAGGCTTGTGGTGCTCCCATGTGGACCCCCTGAGTGCCAGGTGGGCGGAGAAGTGGTCACCGCTTCCAGTGCAGCGAGCAGAAGGGGCCGGCAATGCTGGAGTTTTGGCTGGTGGTTTGGAGTCCTTGGTTGCCCCCGGCTCGGCCCAGAGGGTGGGAGCTAGGGCCTCTGATTCAGCTGGCTTGGTCGGTGGAGGGGATGGAATGACTGGTTGGTCGTCGGGACTGTAGTCCTCGATCTCATCACCTGGGGCCATACGGGACCTTAGCTGGTCTATGTGCCACCTAAGGGTGGACCCGCCTTCCATGGTCACCTCATATATGACTGACCCTAAAACCCTGGTGACCCTGGCTGGGATCCAGGCAAGGCCACCCCCAAAGTTCTTTGCAAAGACCAAGTTCCCTGTATTGAACCCACAGGATGCCTGGACTGCCTCCGGAATCTCAAGTGAAAAAGGACACCCCTTAAAATGTGAGGGAATGCTGGGTGACTTGCAGGATGCTTGATTACCCTGTTTAGTGCCTTTGACACACCCTTATAAGGGGGTTGTATGTGTCATCATATGAACTCAGTTGTTTGAGAACGAAGCCTCCAGAAGCCCGCTGCAAGCAGCGTGGCTGAGGAGGTAATTTTTGCCCCCCCTTGGAGGGAGAGCGGATCTTTCGGCGCGCTTCTGAGCGCGTTGGGGAGTGGGCGGGGCTTCAGCGTTGTTTCTGAAGCCCCGTCCGACGCCGTGGCAGTCTTCCCGGCGTTTTTGGAGGCTTCCGAGCATGCGTGCACGCTCTGGGTGTCTGGGAGCTGCTTCTGCTGATCGCTGCTTCGGCCGATCGCTGCTGGCTTCGCCGGGATCGTCGTGGGACGTTTGTTCTGTGCTGAGTTTCTTCTGAGTTTATCTTTTATCTTGGATAGCCCTTGGTGTTTGGGGTGCCTTCTTGGTGGTTGGTGGCCCCTACAATTAGGGCACCTAGCCTTTGGGGTTTTTCTACCCTCCCCTCCCCCCCCCACTCTCTCCTACAAGTGAGACATTTGGGGGTTCTTTAACTGGGCTGGTCAGCCATTCTGGGGTGCTTCTCTTGAAGGCTGTGCTGATCTTATTGGGCTTCTTTATAGCTCTGGGTCTTTGGGGTGCCTTCTGGGTGGTTGGTGATCCCTACATTCAGGCACCTAGCCTTTGGGGTTTGTTCTACCCCCCCTCCCCCCCCCGCCCCGCTCGCCTCAAGTGTGGTTGGGAGCCATTTCCTCACTAGTGGGAGGTTGTTGTTTGTCCTTCTTGCTGGTGCAGGGCGGCCATTTTGGATCCTTTCCTGGTGGGAGGCGGCGGCCATTTTAGAGGCTTGTAGTAAGGGTTGTGGAGCGGCGGCCATTTTAGGGTGTGTGGAGCGGTGGCCATTTTAGGTGCAGGTTTTGGCCTGTTCGCCCTTCACGTCCCCCCTCCCCCCCCGCTCAATTTTTATTCAGGCTGCTGCCTTGAGGTGCGCATTTCTTTCTTGCGCTTTAATTGCTCTGCACACTTTAGCACAGCATGTCGGGCCGTAAGGGTTCTGGTAAGCCTAAGGGGAAGCAGCCTGCCCCTAGGGCCCCCAAGCCGCCGCCAAAGCGTCCTGCGCCTCCCTCATCTTCGGATGATGAAGGCGATGACGATGTTAATGCAGTCATTTTTCAGCGACTGCAGGCTTTGGAGCGGGCTTCGGGTCTTCCTCCTTCTCAAGTGCCCAATAAGGGGCAGGTTTCCAAAAGGATGTTTCAGGCTGATATTCTGACACGCTTGTCTCTCCTTGAGGGTAGATCAGCAGCAGCGGCTGGTGGTGCTGTGGGGCTTGGAGGCCCTGATGTCGGTGCTGGCCCTTCGTCTGGTGCTGGCGGTGCTGGGTCTGCGTTGGTGCCTGCTGTGCCTTCAGGTAAGACTGGGAATGGCTCCCTACCACACATGGGGCATGCATGGCCGTGGGGTGCCTGGGGGTATGCTGGCAATAGTGGTGTTTGCTCCTCGTTAGGGGCTGCTTCTGCTGGGGGCTTAGAGCAGCCTGTTAGTTGGATGGGGCCTCAGAGTCAGTGGGGCATGTTGGGTCAATGGCACGGGGCCGGGCAGCAGGGGATAGGTGGTGCCTTGCCTGGTGCTTGGGGTTTTCCTTCGCCTTATGGGGCGGTGCCATTCAATGCCATGCCTTCTGGTGAGGTCGCCTTACCCTTAGGCGATCACTTGCTGCCTGCCACGAAAGAAAAAATCTTAAAGGGAGAATATGTGGATGTATTCTCCCTTTTGTATAGAGAGCTGGAAAAAAAGGACAAAGAGGAGCTTGACGACAAAGATAAGGAAAAGCTTAGGAAAAGGAAGGTCGACCGGACCTGGGCCAATTGGCTTCCTGGGTTTCTGATCTACGCGGGAGTTATTGCGCGGGCTCAGCCCTGGCGGGCGGCCGCTCTTATACAATATTTGGACATCATTTATAAAGGGTATACGATGTTCAGTGGCCCTGCCTGGAGCCAGTACGACCAGGAGTTCAGAATGAGGGCCGCATTGTACCCTTCACTCCCATGGGATCGGATCCACCAGCAGTTGTGGCTTCAGGTGATGTCACCGGCACGGCCCAATTTGGGGGATCGATCCGACAGCGGTCACCTTGTTTCCAAGGGCTCTGCTTCTCTTTCAGGTGCGTCCTCATCCCCCCGCAGTGTTGCGGGGCAGGCGGTTCAACCCCGCCTGCTCTGTTGGGAGTTTGGGTCCCAGGGGGCTTGCAGTCGTAAAGACTGCCACTTTAAGCATGAATGCCCCTTGTGCGCCGGCCCTCACTCCTTCAACTCCTGCCCCAAAGTCCGATCTCGCAAGGGTCAGAGAAAATCAGGGGGGGGTTCTTTGCCTGGAAAAGGGTCCCAGCCCGATAAGGCTGGGCCCTCTCAGTGATTGGCTTAGTAGATACCCTCATAGGGAGGAAAGTTGTTATCTTTTGAATGGTTTCACGTTAGGTTTTAGGATTCCTTTTCAAGGTCCTCGGGTACCAACTCGGTCCAGGAACCTTAGTTCAGTTGTGGGTTTGGAACATATAGTTAAGGAAAAAATTGCTAAGGAGTTGGCTGCTGGCAGGATTTTGGGCCCATTTGCTAGCCCTCCTGTTGTTAATTTTAGGGTTTCCCCGTTAGGGGTTGTGCCAAAGAAAGCACCTGGTGAATTTCGTTTGATTCACCACCTTTCTTATCCTAGGGGTTCATCCGTTAATGATGGCATACCGGAGGAGCTTTGCTCCGTTCGGTATACCTCATTCGATCAGGCTGTGGGCGTCGTGCGACGCTGTGGGCAGGGGGCTGAGATGGCAAAATGCAATATCAAGTCGGCATTTCGCCTTCTCCCTGTCCACCCCGATGATTTTGAGTTGTTGGGCTTTTCGTTTGCAGGGCAATTTTACATGGACAGGGCGTTGCCTATGGGCTGCTCTGTTTCATGTTCTGCTTTTGAGTGCTTCAGCACCTTTCTGGAATGGGCTGTGCGCGAAAAAGTGGGTTTGCAGGAGGTTGTTCATTACCTGGACGACTACCTGTTTGTGGGCCCTGCCGGCTCGGGTCGTTGCGCTCAGTTGTTAGCCGGCTTTGTTGAGTTGGCTGCTGAGTTGGGCGTGCCATTGGCCGAGGAGAAAACTGAAGGCCCGGCCCAACGCCTTGTTTTTCTAGGGATTGAACTAGATACCTTGGCTCAGTCATCCAGGATTCCCGAGCAGAAGCTGTTGGATTTGAAGGGAAGGATTCATTCCTTTCTGGGTAGGAGGAAGGTTACGTTGCTGGAGCTGCAGCAGCTGGTGGGGCACCTTAACTTTGCTTGCAAAGTGGTCGCCCCAGGTAGGCCTTTCCTGCGTAGGTTTTGTGATGCTATGGTGGGCCTTCGCCTGCCACAGCACAGGACTAGGGTTACTAGCAGCATGAGGGAGGACCTGCGGATGTGGCAGGAATTTTTGGAATCCTTTAATGGGATTTCTTTTTGGAGGGAGGACATGAGGCTTGAAGCTGAGCTTCAGGTTATGTCAGATGCTACTGGGTCACTAGGGTTCGGTGTCTACTTCCGTGGACATTGGTGCATGGAAGAGTGGCTTGAGTCGTGGGTGCAGGCCGGTTTGATCAGGGATCCTACCTTTTTGGAGTTTTTTCCGATTTTGGTTGCGGTTTGGCTGTGGGGGAAGGATATGGCCAATTCCACCGTTCATTTCTGGTGTGATAACATGGCGGTGGTCCATGTTATTAATTCCCTTACATCCAAATCGCAGCGGGTTATGAGGTTGGTTAGGGCCTTCACTCTGCGCTGCCTGCGGCTCAACATTTTGTTTTTGGCCAAGCATGTCCCTGGGGTGAATAACGGAGTGGCTGACGCTCTCTCTCGTAAACAGATGGAGAGGTTTCGTCAGCTGGCTCCAGACGCCGATATGGATGCGGTGCCAATGCCCCGGGAGCTATGGCTGATTGGAGAGCCGAGGCCTGCAGAGCAATAGGCTTAGCCATTGCACCCAGCACCAGGAGGTCCTATGAGCGCGCCGTGCGGCAGTTTGAGGACTTTAGGGCTGAGGTAGGGTATCGGATTGTTTGGCCCATCCCAGTGGAGCAGTTGCTCCATTACTGTGTTGCTTTGAGAGGTAAGGGTTTGGCCGTGCGTTCAATTCGGGGGCGCATGTCGGCGTTGGCCTTCGCTAGTAAGGCTTTGGGGTTCAAGGAGGAGACAGCAGATTTTCGTCTTCGGAAGATGCTGGAGGGGTGGTCCAGGGAGGCTGGGCCCAGGCCTGATACTAGGGCCCCTTTGTCTCCTGAGATCCTTAAGGGTCTCAAAGGGGTGTGGAGCGCAGTGTGTGCGTCTCAATTTGAAGTAGTGTTGTTTCACGCAGCCTCCTTGGTGGCCTTTTTTGGTGCTCTGAGGATTAGTGAACTGGTGGCAAGCTCCAAGAGTGATGTGTCAGGTAGGGCATTGTTGTTGAGGGACGTTATGTTGCTGGGAGGTAAGGCGGTCCTCACTGTCCGGCGGTCTAAAACTGACCAAGAAGGCGCGGGGACGGTGCTGGAGTTGGGTCCGTGTTCAGATGGGGAGCTTTGCCCAGTTGCCGCATTGGCCGCTTATTTGGCTGTGCGGGGAGGCTGCGATGGATTGCTGTTTTGTCATGCAGGGGGCAGTCCCCTGACAAAGCATCAATTTTGGGCTGTGACATCAAAGGCTTTAGCCATGCTGGGTTTGACTGGAATGAGGTTTGGTACCCATTCCTTTCGAATTGGGGCAGCTTCTACTGCTGCTGCCTTGGGTTATTCAGCTACGGCCATACGACGCCTTGGCCGTTGGCGCTCTCAGGCTTACAAAAGCTATATTCGCCCTTTGCTCCGCTAATAGGAGCTGGGGGTACATTGATGTTCTGGTGGTATAACTTGTGTATTTCTTCTTTTTAGATGCTGTGGTTCCTGGCCGGAGGAGCAGAGTTCTCATCTGCGGGCACAGTTATGTGTTTTGGGCAGCACATCAAGCTCGGAGAACTGCTGTTGGCTCTCAGCTGGGGCTCAGCAAACATGTCACTGTCGAGTGGAGGGGGCGCCGTGGTCTTCAGTGGCCTGGCTTGCTCCCCCTTTTGTTTCACGGGGCGGGGGCCCCTCCTCCGCAGGTATTAATCATTCACCTGGGAGGGAATGATCTCGGGCTAATTAAAGGCAAGGCGTTGATCTTGCAGGCCCGGGATGATTTCAGGTACATAAGGAACAGATGGCCTGGTACCGTTATAGTTTGGTCGGCCATGATTCCACGCCTGGAGTGGCGTTGTGCCTGGAATCCAGCTGGGTTGGAAAGGGCTCGTTACCAAGCGAATAAGGAAATTCGCAAGGTTTTGGAGGGTGGCTTGGGTCACTATTTGCCCCATCCGGACATTTCTAAGGATTGTCCCGACCTCTACAGAGGGGATGGAGTGCATCTCTCGGAAAAGGGTAATTTGCTTTTCCTGAGAGATTTGCGGCAAGGGCTTTTGTCAGTTTTGGGTCTTTCTGTGGGTGCTAAGCCCTAAGTAGAGACTTGGCCTTAGTTGTGGCAGGTTCTACGGGGTTTATGGCACCAGGCGGCCTGGGGAGGACCGGATAGCCTCCCCCTTTTGGGGAGTTAGGGGTCTGTCAGGATCTACCTTTGGTGTGGCCCGAGGTATGTGAATGCAGACTGTCCTGGAGACTCGATTGGATGGGTGCCTTTCGCTGAGACTCGCGTCTGGTGTTGGGGCCCTCCGGTTTGAGCCTCCCTGCTGGGCCTGCCTGACGGGAGCTGTGGCTCACAGCTCCGGCCGGGGGGCCGGGTCTCTCGCCCGCTGAAAAAGGCAGGGGAGCGGTCTGAGGAGACCCCTGGCCCTGACTTGGCCGCAGCTCGGTTACCCTTGCCGTTCTTGGTTAATTTTAATAAAAGTGGCCCATAGTTTCACCAAATCATTTGTGTCCGTCTCTTTATTCCGCCTTGGGGGGGCAACGAAGCCTCCAGAAGCCCGCTGCAAGCAGCGTGGCTGAGGAGGTAATTTTTGCCCCCCCTTGGAGGGAGAGCGGATCTTTCGGCGCGCTTCTGAGCGCGTTGGGGAGTGGGCGGGGCTTCAGCGTTGTTTCTGAAGCCCCGTCCGACGCCGTGGCAGTCTTCCCGGCGTTTTTGGCCCACCCGCCCGCCCTGTTGGTTATGCAGGCAATTTGCTGGTCGCTTCAGTTTGGAAGGGCCGGGTAGGAATTTTTTCACTCCCCGGCTATTTGGCTTTGGTCTGGGGGTGTTTTTTGCCTACCCTGCATAGCACTTCAGTGGATTGTGGAATTGGCTCTGGGTTGGTGCCTTGGTAGTGTCGGTCACTTTTTAAGGCAGGTTCTACGGGGTTTATGGCACCAGGCGGCCTGGGGAGGACCGGATAGCCTCCCCCTTTTGGGGAGTTAGGGGTCTGTCAGGATCTACCTTTGGTGTGGCCCGAGGTATGTGAATGCAGACTGTCCTGGAGACTCGATTGGATGGGTGCCTTTCGCTGAGACTCGCGTCTGGTGTTGGGGCCCTCCGGTTTGAGCCTCCCTGCTGGGCCTGCCTGACGGGAGCTGTGGCTCACAGCTCCGGCCGGGGGGCCGGGTCTCTCGCCCGCTGAAAAAGGCAGGGGAGCGGTCTGAGGAGACCCCTGGCCCTGACTTGGCCGCAGCTCGGTTGCCCTTGCCGTTCTTGGTTAATTTTAATAAAAGTGGCCCATAGTTTCACCAAATCATTTGTGTCCGTCTCTTTATTCCGCCTTGGGGGGGCAAATGCAAAATGTAACATTGAGCTTTAAATATTTTAAGAAATGTAGCCTAATACTGCTTCTCTTTCCCTACACATACTCACAAGCATGTATACATGTGCACTCTGGTAGCAGACATAAATATTCTTGGTTTTTGTAACAGAAAAAAAATATGGTAAAGACTGTAAACTATATTAATTTGCACTTGATATTTAGATATTAAAAGATACACTAACATCATTAGAAGTGAAGACTTATGGAGCAATTAAGATCTAGGTTTACCCCATCTGAGTTACTAGTCGTTTATTTGTTGTAATATAAAAGCAGAAGTATTCTTACCTTTTCAGACTTTTATTCAGGTGTATAAAACAAGGATAAAATTGTGGTTTTTAAATGGTCACTGATCTGACTTACTGTGCGTCCAAAGTTTCCCCCCCACCCATTGAAAAAAAAAAACAGATGACAGACTAGGGACAGAAAGATTTATCACTTTTTAATTAAGTTAGTGTCAGCGCTTAAGGTTTTTTTTCAGTACAGATATGTTGACCAAGATATTTCTGGGAAAGCTGCTACTTCTTGAAGATTTATGTATGCAAAGAAAATGACTGAGGCACTGCATATTCCTGTTCTGCAATGTCTTTTAAAAGAATGGCTTGAGATCCTTGTGACAGTGGGACATAACTACATTCTCTTCATTGCTGCAGCCCCATGCTTCCTCAAAAAAACTTGCCTGATGTTTGAGGGGTCCATCGGAGGGGCTGTGAGGAGGCAGAAGGAAGGCTCAGTAGCCCCCACACTAGGCATGCTCAGAAGTGCCTTTCTGCTGTACACAGGCCTGTTTGGATTCAAGCCAAAATACTCTCTTGTACCTTAAAGCATCCTTCAAGTAGCAGCTTCTCAAAATGTCACTGCAAATCTTCCAACATGGTTGACATCATCTCTTATTTAGACAGCAACTAAAGTTGTAGGGCATTCTATAGCAAGCTGATTTTTTTAAAAAATTCTTGCCCTGCATTTCATTGTTGTGTTTATTGCATTATCATGTGATGTTAGTGTTGTTGCTAATTTCATTACCTGCTTTGAGAAACTTGTTAAGAACTAATATGTTGATTTAAGAAATGATAAAAAATATACTTCCTCAAGTAAAAGAAACCCTTGGTTTTCATTTTGCCTGTGATAAGGTTAAGCAGAATGGTGCACAGACTGAAGAAATGTTAGTAGTCCTATAAATGTACTTAACAGGTATGAATAATCTACTATGTTCTTATAAAAATCAGCTTGGGACCTAAAAGCTGTGAATGGTGCAAAGTTAATGGAAGTATACTTTGCCATACCCTCATTTCTGTTGAGGAGCTCATGTGTTCCTAAAAGCTGATCCTGGGTACTGAGAATTCTTTGGAATGGTGTAGGATGTAGTGTGGGGCTCTATATATGGAGGAGTTTGCAGAAATCGCCTCTTCCCATTCTTGCATGAGTTCTTCTTGGGACTCATGCAGAGTAGGGGTGATTTCTGCCCATTCCCTTTCTATCTGCAGTCCCCTATGCCTTATCACACAGAAATCCCAGGGAACTCCAGAGCGTTCTCTTTATATTATTCTCAGAATTCTCCTCTACAAAATTGTATGGCGATGTTCTCCAATATTCTTTGGTGCTTGAATAATAATTTGATATATACTATGCAGTATTTGACATCCGGTGATTTTGCAATGACAAATCAACATCTGACAGTATCTCACAATGGACATGCAGCAGAAGTCAACATTTGACGCTGTCTGACACATTAACAATCAGTATTTGACAGTATCTAATAGCTAACATGCAGTGTAAGTCAGCATTTGGCAATATGTGAAATGTAATGCTTTTTGATGCTACTATCAACTGACAGCTGACATTGATGATATTGATAACTTGTATATAGTAGCAATCAACACATAATCCCAACAACTGATTTGCATTAGTGTTTGATAAATTTTGTTCCAACTCCATTCATTTACCTAGTCAGGGCACATCCTCTCAAAAAGGAATATATATATATTTATATATATTTATATATATAACTTTTCATGTTGAATACCAGTTCTAGAATTCAAATGTTAAGAATGATGGCCTGGAAAAATTAAAATTATGAGGTCGGGTAGTAGACATATCTTTTCCTGCTGTTTATCTCCCAGAAAAGGTAGGTTTTTGTTGCACATGGATAAAACACTATACCCACACAATCTTGTGTAGCAATCACACCAAGGCTGAATTTTTGCAGTGCTTTCCAATGAATATATGTTCATTATTAATGCAAAGGAGAGCAAAGAACATGAATGAAGTGAAGGAATGGAAGGCTGCTGCAAACAGAAAATGACAGGTTTGTGTAAAATCCAGTTTTTAAAATAAAGAATAGGATGAGGATTTCTAATGCACTGAGTCCACTTCAAAAACAAGACTAGGAAACTAGGAGCTCTAAAATCCATGGAGAAAGTCAAAAGAGAATTTCAAGTGTTCCTAACTGGAATTAGTGATGGGTGACTCTTACAAGCTCTGTTCTGACAATCTGAAAAATATTTTGTTTTTTGAATGAGCATTCCAGTTTGTTGTATGTGTGTGTGTGTGTGTGTTTTTTTAAATGACTTGCAAACAAACATAATGACCAGGGGTCGTTTTGTAGAAAAATAGGTGGTGGACCTCATCCAGGGATTGTTATGCAGCTGCACCTACTATTTAATGGACAGAGTGGGAAGGAGGAGGGGGAACCCTCAGAAAGGTTCAGGAGCTGTGCTCCTGTGAGCTCCTGCTGAATCTGAGGCCTGATAACGACACAAAAATGTGTGCCCTGTCCCTTACCAATTACTTTCATTCTTCCCAAGCAAGAAGTTTTTACTTCTTCAAAGGTAAAATTAAATGCACCTTGGCAGGGTCCAGACCAGCAGCTTTGGTCACACAGGAGGCGTCTCAGATCGGGTCAGCTCAAAATGGAGTGACCAAATCCCAATCAGACACTTCTGCGCAAGTCGCTCATTTCCTGCCTGAGAGGCACTTTAGTCAGATGGTTGTTGCGCACCAATCCCCTTGGTGCAACTTGGGTTTCTTTTTTTCCATACATTTTTAGAGAAACAGAAAAAGATACATAGTTGAGTAGGGTAGAAGGAAAGAAGCAGCACTGGCATGTCTGCAGGGGGGAGGCAAAAAGGAGAAATAAGAAAGAGAGAGGCAATAGGGAAATGAGAGTCTCCATGAGTCATTATGGGTCCCCTGGGCTTTTTTTTTTTTTTTTTGTAGCAGGAACTTCTTTGCATATTAGGCTACACTCCTCTGATATAGCCAGTCCTCCTGGAGCTTACAGTAGACCCTGTAAAAAAAACCTTGTAAGCTCTTGGAGGATTGGCTATATGAAGGGTGTGTGGCCTAATATGCAAAGGAGTTCCTGCTACAAAAAAAAGTGCAGTGGCTCCCCCACTTGTTGCTCATAATCAGAATCCTTTATGTATCTCCCGTACAGCTATGTGGCTAGCCCTCTACTGCTAGGAACCTAGACATACCAAAAAGTAAGCCATTGAACCCTACCGCAATCCTTTCCAGGCTCTTGGCTTTGTAAAATTCAGCAAGAGAAGCAATCATTCTATTTCATTCTTTTTTAAACTTTTTAAGAAATGATTGAGATTTATAGCATACCTTTGACGAGCATAGCCCCTACTGATTTTGTCATGTAAATCATATACAGTGTGACACATTTGACTATTATTTAATACTTGATGAGGATTTACGCAAAAGGAACACAGTGCCAAGCCTAAAGCTGTTTAAATCTTTTAACTAGCAATTTTGTTTTAATCCAGAGAAGGAAAAGTAGTCTTTAATAAGCAACATATTTTGTACTGGAATGATATGATGTCAATATTTCTAGAGCTGCAGGGACTGTTGAAGGTCTAAACTTGTGCTCACTGTGGCAAATACCAAATCATTACAAGGGAAATACATGAAGTTATTCCCTTTTTTGGAAAAAACAAGCTATGCATGCGTCTGTAGCATGTGTCTACATATGTGAAGAAGTGCGCATACACACAAAAGGTGCCACTGGACTCAAACTTTGTTCAGCATGTAGACTGTTCACTAATGTAGCTTCCATGACAGAATACCCTTTGTTTGGCACATTCAGATTGTTTGAATATAACTTGAATTTTCATACCACTCCGGTTTGATTCCCCACTCCTCCACCTGCAGCTGCTGGAATGGCCTTGGGTCAGCCATAGCTTTCATAGGAGTTGTCCTTGAAAGGCCAGCTGCTGTAAGAGCTCTCTCAGCCCCACCCACCTCACAGGGTATCTACTGTGGGGGAGGAAGGTAAAGGAGATTGTGACTGCTCTGAGATTCAGAGTATAGAGCGGGATACAAATCCAATATCATCATCTTCTTCTTTTTCTTCTTCATGCTGAGGTTTGGGGTTTAGATTGAGTTCTGTTTTTGTGATGTCTGTACTTGTGCAGATGGCACTACTAATTTTGTTTAGTTTTTTTATTTGCCAGATCAGTGTTTGTTTGTTTTTTAAATAATATTTTTCTGTCAGCCTGGAGCTTTCCGCACTCCAGATTTGCAGAACCTGAACTGTGGTAATGCCTGGCTCCACTGCATGTATTTATTGCCTAAGGGTCAGCCTTTAGCCAGATATATAGGGATTTGAGATGGAGTACTCTTGAGCAGCGTGGCAAGCAAAAGGTAAAAGATGGAGCTGTTTTTAAGCATGAGAATTGGGCAACTGATGACGGATAAGGAAGTTCTACTTCATGTGATCTAGATTCTGGTTGCTGATATATCATCCTATATAAAACCAGACTACTTGGGTTGCCAGCCAGGTGGCAAAAAGTGACAACAACCATTGCAAAAATCCCATCAGTATTATAGCTACTTCTCTCCTTTCTAACCATAAGCCCATAGTGAGAAGTAGGATGAAATATTTCCCCAGATATGTGGATTCTCTGCCCAGAAGGAAGCAATTGACTCTGGCAACCATGTCACTTAGAAAATACCTGAGCACTCCTCGCATTCTGATGAAATGAGTACCTGCTTCTGTATATACTTGCCCATATCTGAGATCAGTATCATGCAGGCTTTGCTCCTTTTGCCCACAGTAGGGAAGGTAAGATGGACAACTGCAAGAAGCAGGACTTGTTTGATATGGCACCTCAGTTATGGAATACTCTGCCACAGCTGTTCACCTAGCGCTGGGTTTGATGAGTTTTTGGTGGGAGCTGAAGACACACCTAATCACTCAGGCTTTCTGTTGGCCAGTTTTTGTTCTGGTTTAGTTTTGTTTTTTTTTTAATTATCTTGCCTTATTTTTCATTGTTTTGTACTCTGCTGCTTATTTAATTTTCCTCTTTATCCTCTTGTTCACTTAAGCTTCCCTGATGTTTGACTGACTGACTGATTTTTTTTTTTTAGTGTTCTGCTTTATGATGTAGATCTGTTCTAATTCTGGCTTTCGTACCTTTAACTTGGCTTTTTGCCTTTTACATGCTGCTTTAAAGTTAGTTTAGCTGTGTTTTTGCTGCTATTATGGAAATATTATTTTCATTATTTTTAAATCATAATATTATTGTATTGCATTTTGCATTGAGATATGCTGTCAGCCCATGAGCCTTCAGACTGAAGGGTGGGGTAGAAATTTTCTAATAAATAATAACAAATAATGTAGTGTAGAACATTTATTTAGCATGTAAGTACACTCCACAAATGTGGTCCTATATTTTATGATATAGTACACTGTCCTGAAAGCTTTTATTGTAATTCAAGAGCCTCTTACACGCAATGACTTTATGTGGTGAATGAAACAGTCATTATGACAATGTCGCTGGAAGATTCTCTTTCCCCCAAAGTGCTATTCAGATGCCAACACACAACCTCCTAAGGAGCTTTTAGAAGACATTTCCATTACCATCTTATCTACTCCAAAAGAACCTTTTTAATGATGTCAATGACAATGTCTCATTGGAACCATTACAAATTAAAGCTAATGCAAATGTTGGATTCCACAAAGGAAGAGCTGGAAGGGGACAGTCACCTTTATTTACTTTGAGTATGGATTTACTCAGTGCATGCCCAGATCTAAAGATTCTACCTCAGTAAGGCTCCATTGAGACTGCTACTCCAAGAATTAAATCAAAATGCTACTAACATCTCCATAAAGAACATAAGAGAAGCCATGTTGGATCAGGCCAACGGCCCATCAAGTCCAACACTCTGTGTCACACAGTGGCAAAAAATTTTATATACACACATACACTGTGGCTAATAGCCACTGATGGACCTGTGCTCCATATTTTTATCTAAACCCTTCTTGAAGGTGGCTATACTTGTGGCCGCGACCACCTCCTGTGGCAGTGAATTCCACATGTTAATCACCCTTTGGGGGAAGAAGTACTTCCTTTTATCCGTTTTAACCTGTCTGCTCAGCAATTTCATCGAATGCCCACGAGTTCTTGTATTGTGAGAAAGGGAGAAAAGTACTTCTTTCTCTACTTTCTCCATCCCATGCATTATCTTGTAAACCTCTATCATGTCACCCCGCAGTCGACGTTTCTCCAAGCTAAAGAGTCCCAAGCGTTTCAAACTTTCTTCATAGGGAAAGTGCTCCAGCCCTTTAATCATTCTAGTTGCCCTTTTCTGGACTTTCTCCAATGCTATAATATCCTTTTTGAGGTGCGGCGACCAGAACTGCACACAGTACTCCAAATGAGACCGCACCATCGATTTATACAGGGGCATTATGATACTGAATGATTTGTTTTCAATTCCCTTCCTAATAATTCCCAGCATGGCGTTGGCCTTTTTTATTGCAAACGCACACTGTCTTGACATTTTCAGTGAGTTATCTACCACGACCCCAAGATCTCTCTCTTGGTCAGTCTCTGCCAGTTCACACCTCATCAACTTGTATTTGTAGCTGGGATTCTTGGCCCCAATGTGCATTACTTTGCACTTGGCCACATTGAACCGCATCTGCCACGTTGACGCCCACTCTCCCAGTCTCAACAGATCCCTTTGGAGTTCCTCACAATCCTCTCTCGTTCTCACCACCCTGAACAATTTAGTGTCATCTGCAAACTTGGCCACTTCACTGCTTACTCTCAACTCCAAATCATTTATGAACAAGTTAAAGAGCATGGGACCCAGTACCGAGCCCTGCGGCACCCCACTGCTTACCGTCCTCCACTGCGAAGACTGCCCATTTATACTCACTCTCTGCTTCCTATTACTCAGCCAGTTTTTGATCCACAAGAGGACCTGTCCTTTTACTCCATGACTCTCAAGCTTTCTAAGGAGCCTTTGATGAGGAACTTTATCAAAAGCTTTCTGGAAGTCAAGGTAAACAACATCTATTGGGTCTCCTTTGTCCACATGTTTGTTCACCCCCTCAAAGAAATGTAACAGGTTAGTGAGGCAAGATCTTCCCTTGCAGAACCCATGCTGAGTCTTCCTCAATAACCCATGTTCATCAATGTGCCTACTCATTCTGTCCTTGATAATGGTTTCTACCAACTTTCCCAGTATTGAAGTCAGACTGACTGGCCTGTAATTTCCCGGGTCTCCTCTGGAACCTTTTTTAAAGATGGGGGTGACATTTGCTACCTTCCAGTCCTCAGGAACGGAGGCAGATTTCAATGAAAGATTACAGATTTTTGTTAGAAGATCCACAAGTTCAACTTTGAGTTCTTTCAGAACTCTCGGATGTATGCCATCTGGACCCGGTGACTTATTAGTTTTTAATTTGTCTATCAGTTGTAGGACCTCCTCTTTTGTCACCTCAATCTGACTCAAGTCTTTCAATACCCCTTCCAAAATTAGTGGTTCTGGGGCGGGCAAAAAGTTCTCATCTTCCACAGTGAAGACGGAGGCAAAAAATTCATTTAGCTTCTCAGCCATTTCCCTATCCTCCTTCAGTAATCCTTTTACCCCATGGTCATCCAAGAGCCCCACTGCCTCCCTGGCTGGTTTCCTACTTCTAATATATTTGAAGAAAGTTTTATTGTTGGTCTTTATGTTTTTTTGCAATATGCTCCTCATAGTCCCTTTTTGCCTGCCTGATCACAGTCTTGCATTTGATTTGCCACAGCCTGTGTTCCCTTTTACTAATCTCACTTGGACTGGTTTTCCACCGCTTAAAGGAGTCCTTCTTACCTTTTACAGCTTCCATTACTTTATTTGTTAACCACGCAGGCCTTTTCTTATGCCTGTTTGTGCCTTTCCTAACTTGTGGTATGTATTTTATCTGAGCTTCTAGGATTATAGTTTTAAATAGCATCCAAGCTTCCCCAAGGGTTTTGACCGTATGTACCTTTCCTTTCAGTTTCCTCCTCACATGCCTCCTCATCTCAGTGTATTTACCCCTTTTAAAGTTAAACATGGTTGTGGCGGTCTTTTTGGACAACTCCCTATTTATACAAACGGTGAAATCAATAACATTATGGTCACTGCTCCCAAGTGGCGCAATCACTTTTACATCTCTCACCAAGACTTGGGCATTACTTAGGACCAAATCCAGGATCGCCCCTCCCCTGGTAGGTTCTGAGACCATCTGCTCCATAGCACAGTCATTGAGAGCATCAAGAAACTCAATCTCTTTCTCTCGACCAGAACACATATTGACCCAATCAATCTGCGGGTAGTTAAAATCACCTATTACGACACAGTTTTTACGTTTAGCCGCTATCTTTAAGCCTTCCATCATATTATAATCGTCCTCTCTCTTTTGATTTGGTGGGCAATAACAAACTCCCATAGTTAAATTTCCTTTTGGGCCCTCTATTTCAACCCAAAGCATTTCTAAAAGTGAATCTAATTCTCTGATCTCAGTCTTACTGGACCGTATATCCTCTCTGACATACAGAGCCACCCCACCTCCAACCCTTCCCTCCCTATCCTTCCGATATAGCTTATATCCAGGAATCACTGTGTCCCACTGATTCTCCTCATTCCACCAAGTTTCTGAAATTCCCACAATGACAGAAGCACCAAGGGTCTTTCCCATATGGAACATGGGTTGATTTTCTGTAAAACTATGAAAGCTTCATGTGAACAAGGAGAAATAACTAGTTTAGGAAATGGGGAGCTGTTGTCTTTATTCCTCTTTAAAAAAAAATAACAGTAGCACACAGAAGAAACAATGTCCCAAAACCAACTATGTAGCAAGAAACTTAACAAACTACATATAATTTATTAACAGTATTTATGACTCTAGAAATGATTAAAAACATTTAAGTACATTCTTAAAGGAAACAACAATAACTAAAAGTGTGTAGAAAAACAGATAGGTAAGTTCCAAATAAATCAATAAAGAGTCTCTCAACTCATGTTCATTTACAGTCTCATGTGGATGAGAACACTGAAAACAATCCATAAGGATACAGAACCCCACTGACTATAAATCCGAAAAAGGGGGGGGGGGGAGTGTCTCCATGTTACACAGAAATCTTAGTCCGTTTCAGTGGATATGAATGAATCCAAAGCAAAGCACTCCTCGCTTCTCCTCTTTGCCTGTCCTAGAGTTTGATTGATTGTGGTGTGCAGTAAGGAGAACAAGTTGATTGTGAATATCTTGGATCTTGAAAAAAGCTTGGGTTTCTGTGGGTGGCCCCTGAAACGTGCATAGAAGAATAGTTGACAAATGTGTTGAGAAGAGGCCTGAGTCCACCTAACACCCGAACCCCAGCTGAGGAGAGGTGTTCACAATCAGAAATAATCAGCATTGGTTTAAATATCAAAAAATATTTTCTATGACTAAGGCAGATGACTTGAAAAATGAATTCAGGTTTTCATGGCTGGTAACATCATTAGGGTTTGTAGAATCTTTCGGGATCAAGTGCCGTGTTCTACTGGAGAAAGTTTTCCTTCCAGACGTTTCGTTCTCAGCTGCGGAGAACATCCTCAGTGGCGTTGCAGCCGGAGCAGGCGCTCAGACCTTCTTGGCTGCTGTGCATTGAGTGAGTGTGCATTGAGTGCCACTCACTCAATGCACAGCAGCCAAGAAGGTCTGAGCGCCTGCTCCGGCTGCAACGCCACTGAGGATGCTCTCCGCAGCTGAGAACGAAACGTCTGGAAGGAAAACTTTCTCCAGTAGAACACGGCACTTGATCCCGAAAGATTCTACAAACGCTAATGACTTGAAAAATGCTTTGCAAAGGGATCTTACCACTTTTGAAACAGTTATTAAAGCCAGCTTTCCTAGATTGAAGGGGGTATTGAAATCCATTTATGAGTTCTTAAATAGAAAGCAATGGTCATTGTTATCATCGCAACAAAAGGCTTGGCATAGAAATTGCAATTTAATACTGAGTGAGTCGCAATGGAAAATGATATGGTCTAACTGTTTGTTTAAATCAAAGTCAAACAACATTAGATTTCAAAATTACAAATTTTTCTTAAGACGGTACACGACTCCTCAAAAACTCCATCACTGCAAGTCAGTAACATCAACAAATTGCTGGAAGCAATGTGGGGCACCAGGTTCATTTTTGAACTGCTGGTGGGAATGCCCAATTATAATGTGCTTCTGGAACAAGATTCTGGCAATCATTAACTGTATAGCTGGAGTTACAATTCCTAATTCTCCAGAGTCTGTACTCTTAAACTTTTGAGGAAATACAGACATTACTAAATTGCAGCAACATTTAGTAGCTTCTTTAATACTTGCTGCAAAAATTGGAATAGCTCAATACTGGAAGAAAAGGTCTGCTCCAACAGTTAGAAAGTGGTTTATAAAAGTATGAGATATCCTTGTTTCGGATAAGTTGGCATCACAAATTCTTACATCTGATAACTCATCGTATAAGTCAAATTTTGAAGAGAAATTTTTTTTTCCAATATGTAACTTCGCAAAGTAATCCATGTTGTAAATTGACAAGGAGATACTTGAATTTTGTTTGCTATTGAGTGTCTGATGGTTTGTCTGTATGGATATACTATGTATGTATTATTTTGTAGTCTTGCTCTATTTTGTTTTTGTTTTAGTTTTGCACTGTAATTTTGAGTTTCACTTTTTATTTTATTTTATTTTTGTATTACTTTGAGATTTTAATAAACTATTTAAAATTAAAAAAAAGAAATAAATGATTACTATGCTCTGCTTTTAACAAGTTTCCTGCTTCTCCAACTGCCAACAGCCAACAGAGGAGAGGCTGTGGAACTGAGCTGTCAAGAGCATTCTGATCCCATAGAATGTGCCAATCACCCTTCCATGAACATCACTTCCACAACTATGAACTGGGCAAAATTCTTAAAAAACTTTAGTTCATTATCTGGTTTGGGCCCATCCCTACACAGGACCCTGATTTGAATGTGGTTGAAATTTGGTTGTCCCTGTCATTTTTCATTTGATCCCATGTAAGTTCCATACAGCTAATCTGCCCTTTATCAATCTCTTCGAGCTCACAGCCTTAAATAGGCTAAGGGCTGTGACATTCAGGGATATTGTTTTTTCAGCTTTTGTTATCAAACTCAAAACTTGGCTTATGTTTACAACTGTTTGGAGTTATGGGCATCTTGTAATTTTAAGACCCTTTTTATATTTACGACTTAGTGGCTGGGTTTTCCCTTCCCCATCCATTTCTGGTTATGGTGCTATTTGCTTAGTATAGAAAAAAAAAGTCCTTACAAATTCTCCGCTCCTAATTCCCAGGTTGTCTCTCAAAGCTCTAGAATCATGTCAGGGTCACCATTCCATTGTGACTAAGGCCTCTATAAAACTTTAGTCAATAAGTGTTTAATACAGCTATTGACAAAGGTTTGTGAGGTCCTGATTCAAAAAGGACTAAAGCTTATGTTATTGAGCACTAACCATGATTTGCATTCTAAATCACCTTACAAATTGATGGCACTTATCTGAAAAGAAAGTTAAAAAGTTCAGTGTTAAGCAGTGCCTGATTAAGTATCAAACCAAATACAACCATAAAAGAGATTTATGTGATCCAGAACACCTTGTTCTAATTGGAAAGAGGGATATTTATGGCAAATAGCAAAGAGACAAGTTTACACTTTTAATTTATTTTTAAATAGCATGATGCTTGGCCTTGTGGTGGTATCTTTCTAAGGGAGACAAGGGATTTTTGTGGCTGTTGTTGACACATATGAATGCTCATCTATCAGCTCTTATTAATTTATGCTCATATTTGGGCAGCACCAGCTATTGTTGTTAGAGGATGAGGAAGGGCAACATTTTTAAGGAGTACAAGTTTCTTATCAAAGTAACTTTTAACCTACGCATCTATCACTGTGCACAAGCACATAGTCATTTGTTTACTTCACATGTGCCATAAATAAATGGTTCTGAAGTTCTCTGACAGACCACATACAGCTTTTGTCATTTAAACCCTGTGTAAAAATTTGGATTGCTGTACAAACTTGAAAAAAGAAATAAATCAGCATAATTTGTTTCTAGCAGCCAGCAGCACACTGCTAGGCTGTTGGAACGTCTTTGCCTCCCTGGGAGGAAAGGGAGGACTTTTGTGGCCTATTTGGGTGTGCTTTTGAAGGGGTGGGGCTTGCTGTGATAGCAGCAGCTCCATCTGCCCCCTACCTCAGTCCCCAGGCTGAGATCAGGAGGCTGAGCAGTGTGTTTGCTTGCTCCTCTGCTGCCTGATCGGATCGTAGATAAGGCACGTTCCTGAAGAGCAGCCTGGATGGAGGCTGTAAGGGCTTGGTTGAAGTTCAGCGGCTGCGATCAGGCCTCTGATAAGGCCCTGCGGCTGGCTGTTTCTCAGCATTGGACTGGTGGTGTTTTAGAAGAGGAGCTCCATTTCATGGCCTGTTATTTCTTCCCCTTCTCTCCCCCTCCCAACTAAGGATTTGAGGGTTCTGAGGGTGGTGGTGTTTTTCTGTGCACCTTTCCCTTTTAGTTTAGCCAAGGGGAGGAGGATTTTGTATGGGGCAAAAATTTTGTTTTCTGGGCTGCTTCAGGTTGGGTTGGCCATATTTGCTTCTTCTTCATAAGAACAGCAACCATTTTGGAGGGAGTGGAGCAGAGGCCATTTTGGGGGTCTGTTTCAGTATAAGGCAGCTTTATATAGGCAGCTTCATATAGGCATCCAGTATCAGCTTCTGGCGATTGTTCTTTGTGAAGGTGTAGACAGCCATTTTAAGTGGTGCCTGGCGGCAGCCATTTTAGGGCAACAGCCATTTTAGGTCAGTTTCAGTGAATTCAAGGGCAACCATTTTTTAGGGACATTTAGTTAGTTTTTATTCATATCTTGGTTTGCAAAATGCCTGGGAAGAAAGGGTCTGGGAAGCCTAAAGGCAAGCAGCCGGCACCCAAGGCACCTAAGGCCCCACCAAAAAGGCCAGCCCCCCTTTCATCTTCTTCCGATGAGGAGAGCGATGAGGAGATTAATACAGCTATTCTGCAAAGGCTTTCGGCATTGGAAAAGGTGGCGGGCATTCCTTCCTCGCAGAGGTCAGGCTTGGGCTTGGGAAAAACCTCTAAGATGGAATTGCAGGCTGATATATTAACTAGGTTGTCCATCCTTGGGGGCAGGTTTGCAGGACTTGGCACTGGAGGAGTTGAGGGCACCGGCCGTGCAGATGGAGGTGCAGCTTTGTTTCCAGTGGATGCCGGAGCAGGGTCAGCACTGGTGTCAATTGGATCTGGGGGTAAGGCTGGGGGCACTGCATAGTCAACACGGGCATGGCTTGGCCATGGGGTCCTTGGGCCCCCGCTTCTCAGGTGGTGCCAGGTGCTGCTGCTGGGGCTTCAGGTACCTCTCCCTCCATGGGCACAGGTCCGCAGCAAGCTTGGTCATGGCCAATGGGCCAGTTTGGCCCCCAAGGACCCTGGCTTGTGGCCGGTCAGCAAGGGATGCCATGCCTCTTTTGGGGGGGACTGGGTTGTTCCCGTCAGTTCAATGCTGTATATGGGTCGGTCCCATTTACTGCCATGCCTTTCGGGGGATAGTGTTACCTTTATGCAATCGTTTGTTTCCTGCAACAAAGGATAAGATCCGAAAGGATGAGTATGTTGACATTTTCTCCCTCCTCTTCCGTGAGTTGGAGAAGAAAGATAAAGAGAAGTATGATGACAAAGAAAAAGAGAAATTGAAGAAGTGCAAAGTGGACCAGACATGGGCTAATTGGCTGCCTGGTTTTTTTATATATTCTGGCGTGGTTGCACGCGCCCAGCCTTGGCAGGCAGCTGTGCTCATCCAGTATATGATATAATTTATAAGGGGTACACGATGTTTAGTGGGCCCACCTGGATTCAATATGATGAAGAATTCAGGATGAGGGCTGCTTTGTACCCTTCCCTTCAGTGGGATCACATCCACCAGCAGTTGTGGCTTTAGGTTATGTCCCTGGCGCTACCAAATTTGGGTGACCGCTCTGACAGTGGTCATTTGGTTGCTAGGACATCGGCTACTTCTTCTGCTTTGTCATTCTCTTCCCGCAGTTCTGCGGGGCAGGCAGTTCAACCCCACTGGCTTTGCTGGGAGTTTGGCTCCCAAGGAGTGTGCAGCAGAAAAGCTTGAATGCCCCATGTGTGATGGCCCGCACTCCTTTAGTAACTGTCCCAGAGCCCGACCACGTAAGGGCCAAAAAAGACAAGGTGGGGGTGGAAGTACTTACAAAGCTGGAAAAGGGGCCCAGTCTGATAAAGGTGGGACCTCTTGAGCAGTGGTAGTATAGGTACCCGCAAAGGGCTGATAGTGTTTACTTGTTAAATAGTTTCACATTCAGTTTTAAAATTTCTTTTCAGGGTCCACGGGTTGCATTTCGGTGTGGGAACCTTAGTTTATTAAAGGTTTAGAGCATGTAGTTAAGGATAAGATTGCCAAGGACTTAGCAGAGGGCAGGATTTTGGGCCCATTTCTTAATCCTCCAGTGCCTAACCTTAGTGTTTCCCCCTTGGGAGTGGTGCCAAAGAAGGTGCCTGGTGAATTTCGTTTGATTCACCACCTTTCCTACCCCAAGGGTGCATCAGTTAATGATGGGATTCCTGAGTATTTATGCTCAGTTAGGTATACCAGCTTTGAGCAGGCCGTGGGTGTTGTATGACGCTGTGTAAAGGGGGCAGAGATTGTTAAATGTGATATTAAGTCTGCATTTTGCCTTCTACCTGTCCATCCGGTTGATTTTGAACTTTTAGGATTTTCCTTTGAGGGGCAATTTTACATAGACAGAGCTTTGCCAGTGGGCTGTTCTGTCTTATGTGTGGCTTTTGAGTGTTTCAGCACGTTCTTGGAATGGGCTGTTCACGAGAAAGTTGGATCTCAGGATGTTGTTCATTACTTGGATGACTTTCTCTTTGTGGGTCCTGCAGGGACTGGGCGTTGTGCACAGCTGCTGTCTGGCTTCATTGAGCTGCCTGCAGAACTGGGGGTTCCATTGGCACAGGAAAAAACAGAAGGTCTGCCCCAAACACTTATTTTTTTTAGGGATTGAGCTAGATACCCTGGCACAACTGTCCAGAATTCCTATTCAAAAAGTGGAAGATTTGAGGAGTAGGATTAATTCCTTCCTTCTTAAGAAAAAGGTCACATTGCTTGAGCTCCACCAGCTGGTTGGGCATCTTAACTTTGCTTGCAAAGTGGTTGCTCCTAGACGAGCTTTTCTTTGTAGGCTATGTGATGCTATGGCAGGCCTCTGCCTGCCCCAACATAGAACATGGGTTACCAGCAGTATGAGGGAGGATTTAAGGGTATGGCAAGAATTTGTGGAGTCCTTTAATGGGATTTCTTTTTGGAGAGACGACATGAGGCTTGAGGTAGAGCTTCAGGTCATGTCTGATGCTGCTGGGTCTTTAGGTTTTGGGGTTTATTTCCATGGACATTGGTGCGCGGACGCATGGCCAGAGTCATGGGCTCAGGTTTGAACCGAGATTTAACGTTTCTGGAGTTTTTTCCCATTCTTGTTGCAGTTTGGCTGTGGGGGAATTATATGGCCAATCGCACAATTCATTTTTGGTGCAATAACATGGCAGTGGTCCATGTCATTAATTCCCTTTCATCCAAATCTCAAAGGGTTATGAAATTGGTGAGGGCCTTCACTCTGTTCTGTCTGCAGCTTAACATACTGTTTTTAGCCAAGCATGTTCCTGGGGTAGATAATGGGGTAGCTGATGCTCTCTCTCATAAACAGATGGAGATGTTTCGTCAGCTGGCCCCAGATGCCGATCAAGAGACGGCGCCAATGCCCAAGGAGGTATGGTTGATTGGAGAGCCGAGGCCTGCAGAGCGATAGGCCTAGCCATTGCGCCTAGCACCAGGAAGTCTTATGAACGTGCTGTGTGGCAGTTTGAGGACTTTAGGGCTGAGGGAGGGTATTGCATTGTTTGGCCTCTCCCAGTGGAACAATTGCTGCACTACTGTGTTTCTCTAAAAGGTAAGGGATTGGCCGTGCGATCCATTAGGGGATGCCTGTCTGCTCTGGCTTTCGCTAGCAAGGCATTGGGATATAAGGAGGAAACAGCAGACTTTTGGCTTCGAAAGATGCTGGAGGGATGGGCCGGAGAGGCTGGGACTAATCTCGATACTAGGAAGCCTATTTCCCCTATGATTCTTAAGGGTTTGAAGGGGATTTGGGGCGCAGTGTGTGCATCTTATTTTGAGTCCGCTCTGTTCCATGCTGCTTCCTTGGTTGCCTTTTCTGGGGCCTTTAGAGTTAGTGAGTTAGTAGCGGGCTTCAGTAGAGATGTTTCTGGTAATGCTTTGTTTCAATGGGACCTGAAATTAGTTGAGGGTAAGGCGATCATTATCATTTGATGCTCTAAGACTGACCAGCATCACAAAGGGACCGTGTTGGAGCTAGGCATGTGCTCTGAGCTTGAATTGTGCCCAGTTTCCACTTTGGCTGCTTATTTGGCAGTTTGTGGGATCAAGGAGGGGTTTTTGTTTTGTCACCTTAGTGGCAGCCCACTGACAAAGCATCAGTTTTGGGCCGTGACTTCCTGGGCTTTAGCTAAGCTGGAGTTGTCCGGGTGCAGTTTGGTACCCACTGTTTTAGAATTGGGGCAGCCTCTACAGCTGCTTGTCTGGGATATCCTTCTTCCTCCATTCAGCACCTGGGCTGTTGGTGGACATTGGCCTATAAATCTTATGTTCACCCTCTGCTCAGTTCCTAGCTTCGTTGTTTGTAATTAAGATGTTATGTTTCTTGTTTCTAGTTTGACTGTTTTTTTCTATTAGATGCTGTTGTTCCTGGCCAGAGGAGCCAAGTTCTTGTCTGTGGACACAGCTATGTGTTTTGGGCTGCACATCAGTCTCGGAGAACTTCAGTCGGCTCTCAGATGGGACTCAGCCAATATGCTACTGTCAAACGGCGTGGCCGCCGGGGTCTTCAGTGGCCTGGCCTGCTGCCATTGTTATTTCATGGGAATGCGGGCCCTCCTCCTGAGGTTTTAAGCATCCACCTGGGAGAGAATGATCTAGGACTAGTAAAAGGCAAGGCTTTGGTCTTGCAGGCCCATGAGGATTTTTGGTACATTAGGGAGAGATGGCCTGGGACCACTATAATTTGGTCAGCCATGATCCCCTGCCTTGTTTGGCATAATGCTTGGGACCCTCCAGGTATAGAGAGGGCCCGTTATAAAGCTAATAAAGAAATTAGGAAGGCATTGGAAGGGGGGTTGGGCCACTTTCTGCCCCATCTGGATATTTCTGTGAAATTTCCTGATCTCTACAGAGGGGATGGGGTGCACCTCTCTGAAAAAGGTAACATGCTTTTCTTGAGAGATCTCCGGCAAGGGCTGCGGCTGGCCTTGGGCTTTCTGGTGGGTGCTAAGCCCTAAGTAGAGACTTGGCCTTAGTAGTGGCAGGTTGTTAATGGGTTTATGGATCTATGTGGCATGGGGAGGACCAGAAAGCATTCCCCTTTTGGGGAGTTAGGGGTCTGGCAGGATCAACCTTAGGGTTTGAGAATGCAGACTGTCCTGGAGGCTCGACTAGAGGGTGCCTTCCATTGAGATGTGCATCTGGTGGTCAGGCCCTCTGGGGCTTGCCTCCTTGCTGGGCCGGCCTGACGGGAGCTGTGCCACACAGCTCTGGCTGGGTCTCTCACCCGCTAATGGCAGGGGAGTGGTCTGTTGAGACCCCTGGCCCTGACCATGCCGCAGTTCTTGTTGCCCTTGCCGTTTATTATTATTCTTAATAAAGTGGCCCTTAGTTATACCAATAGCTTGTGTCTGACTCTTCATTCTGACTTGGGGGGCAAAGCAATAAAGCAAGGGTCACTATCAGGTAGGGATAGAAGTATCATTATTGAACCTAGTGTAGATTTAAATTTTGAGTAATAGGGCTAGGAAAAACAAAGGTAAATTCTTAATGTACCCAGAACAAATAATGATTGTTTAAGTTAAATTATTTCAAAAGCTGTGGGAAGATTGTTCTTCCACAGGTGATGATCTTCATTAAATGTGTTTGTTTTAAAATAGCCATGAATATGTGTGATTGATAGTGTGCCCCAGCATGTAGCTTCAAACTTTGACCCACTTCACTGTACAAAGCTATGAAGTTGTGACAACCATTTATTTGACACCAGAAAAGAACATTATTTTATTCAGGGTTTTTTTTTTTTTAAATAGAAACACATTTGAGAAACATCTTCATTTTATCATCCAAGATAGAATGCACTCATCCCTGGATATTATGCTGTTGTGGAAAATCCAGGGGGTGAACAATTGTAATGGCATAATATTCAAGTAATATGTCAATCCAGCCCTATTGTAAAGTTGAGCTGAATCTGTTCATTGTGTCCAATGCCCTAGGGATCCATTTTAGTTGATTTTTAATTATTCAGATAAGACCTGAAGTCAGATTGTGGTGCAGTTGTGAGTTTTGACAACAATATTCTCACAAACACTTTCCAAACAAATCAGAATATATTTCTGTCATGTAAAATCATACTACAATTCACCCAGAGACAAAGGAAAAAAGAGCAAAACAATTAGATGGACACTGGTGATTATGACTAAAACATGATCATGGTGGACGGAAGTACAAATCTTAATGCTGTTTTTTCAAGAGATACAAAGTTAGACATAGTGGAAAATCAAAGGTGAGGACTGTGGCAAAAGTGGAAATTGACAGAAATTGCACTTCCTGCTCCATACTGAGCTCTTCCAGCATTCATAGGACAGTTTATGGAAGAGGAAATGGTGTGATTTCTGCTTATTTCCCCTTGAATGTCAGCCTCCAGGTTCCACATCCAACTGTGTCCACCAAACTCAGAATCACTTTTTCAGACATGGAGGCTTCAGGGAGAACAGTACTTTCTTTCTGTCTCTTGCTGTGGATCTGATTAACATCCCCTCCCCTTTTAAAATGTGAAACATTAGTAACAGTATGAGAGGCAGTTTGGATTAGCAGGATTCTGCAGGATTAGAAGGGTTAAAAATCTTCCCCTTTCCCTATATGTCCCTGATTTGAATTGAAGCCACACACCCTTAATTTCATTACAGATCCACATGCCCCATCTCAGTGGACCCCATCAAGAAATATCACATATTTTGAAAATGTATTTTGAATGCATTTTGTATTTTCAAATTGTATTTTCGAAAATGCTTGGGCAATAAGATTAAAAGCCTTTTAAAAGTCACCAGACCCTTTAATCTGCCAACTGCTGTGTTTGAGCTCTCATGCTCTCTCCCTAAGCTTCAGAGGCCAAGCATCAGGAGACCCAGTAACCACTGTCACTGTAGTGCCGTCCGTGACTGATTTGGGGATAAGTGAAAAGAGTCTTTTGGGGGTTTGTGCATTAAGAACAGAATCCGGCAAATTCCAGACAGACAACGAAATAGTGGAAGAAAAAAGGCAGGCTGTGGAAAAGCAACTAAATGCCATCTCATAAAAAGGCAGAGGAAATGAAATGAGATGCCGCCAAAAAGAACACCAAACTCTGCCAAGTATTGTCCATGGTCTTTACTATAGTAGGTTACACTCAAGTAGCTAATACACACTGGGGTTGTTTCAGTTATTACCAAAGAGATAGAATTGCTCTTGCTTTTAATTTGTTTCACACCACTTTGGAGGCTTTGCTGTGGGTGGGGGGTGGCGGAAGTGTGGCAAAGGGGAACGTGGTGGCCATTGTGAGGCTTGGGATGGCTGGCTGCAGCTGTGCTGTGCAGGGCTATCTCTGTGCTGGAAATATTGTGCTGGATTTATTCAACCAGGACAGATGCATAGGAGCCTTTCTTGGGCTTGTTTCAGAAATGGTTGGATTTCAGTTGACTCAGCCTTAGGTAGAGTGTGCAGTTACTGGTTTCACTGCAGGTGGACAGAAGAATAAGAATAAGAATTGCAGATTTATATCTCGCACTTCTCTCTGAATCAGAGACTCAGAGTGGCTTACAATCTCCTATATCTTCTCCCCCCACAACAGACACCCTGTGAGGTGGGTGGGGTTGAGAGGGCTCTCACAGCAGCCGTCCTTTCAAGGACAGCCTCTGCCAGAGCTATGGCTAACCCAAGGCCATTCCAGCAGGTGCAAGTGGAGGCGTTGGGAATCAAACCTGTTTCTCCCAGATAAGAGTCCACGCACTTAACCACTACACCAAACTGGCTCTCTCAATACACAAAATCAAAGCCTAAACACTGAGAGATATGCACTCCAGTGTGTGTTTTACCTCTAAAACATGAGCTGCATAGGTGGGGGGGGGATCAAATTGGGACTGCAGTGTTGAGAAAGATGGGGATAAGCCTTTTCTCTGTCCAGTTTTCAGACCTTAAATGGCTTACAGAGCTGCTAATTCTTCATTACAACCATGGTAGATTTTGTTATGTTTCACAGAACATTTGAGCATTCCAAGTCACTCGGCTGCCTCAGTACCATAGCATGGAGACAGGGAGACAGGGAACACATGGTGTCATGTAAGTGAAAACTGTCTGCTGTTGATTATTGGACAGCTTTCTGTAAATGACAGATCCTCAACAGAGCAATGAGAGCCTTATCTGGGAATTCAGCCAATGTTTTATGGATCATACGAGTGGGATGCAAAGAAGATCACTTATATCCAGGGATAGACCAAGATCATGCTCCCTGGCATTTAAATGTCCTCTGATCTTTTAGATCTTGACATTTGCTTTCAGCTATGAACCAGGTACAACATAGAATATCAGAGAATATCACCAATATCAGGGATTTGTCCTTAGCTTTGATTGGAGCTTTCTGATTTGAGGAGCACAATTCAGAAACCTGGACATTGCCATACACTTTCAGACCTAGGCTTGCTGAGTTTCTTCTCCCAAGAAAGATATTTGAAGATACTGACAAAAGCTTTGTTAAGGTAATTTGGAGCAATAAAAGCAGAGGAAGTATCTGTTCTGAATCTGTATTTTATATCTCCCGGAGGGTATGGGAACTGGCATTACCTAATCTCCAGTTATTTTACTGAGCTGCCAGAGTCAATTTTATGTCCTTCTGGACCATGAATAATGCTTGCAGTGTTTGACTTTCCTTAGAAGTTGCTGGCTGCTTAAAAGCTCCATTGCACTCTTTCCCCATGTTCCCCCTGTAGTGTTGCAAGAGATCAGGACTCAGCTAGATTCTCTGTTTTATTAGTAAAACATTCTCAGGCTTGGAAAATTAGTTCACACCATGCTAATCATAGAAAACAAAAAACTAAATGGCTCTTAATGTTTGTTTTCTGCCCTTAGTCTTTTTTAAAAAAAGCAATATTCAAGTACTATTTTGTTCTGGACTATTTTATTCTGGAGTTCAGTATCTTCAATTAAGTCAGATTTGCAGAGGTTCTCACTAAAGCTCCAGTGTAGAACAGCAATGCTCAGGGAGGCAAGCTGGCTTAGCACAGTACAGGAATAAGGAATCTGATGCAGTCTCCCAGCAAGCGGGCCATTGGGAGCTGGTGCTTTCTTTACTGGATGGAGTCAAGGCTACCCTCCTTACTTGGGAGACAGATCCAAAAGGACTAGAAATAGTAAGAAGAAGAGACTTACTGCTGCTACATGGGTGAGACAAAACCTCAACTGGCAACCTCAGCATCACAGCTATATTTTCTTAGTATTTAAGAAGATCCTTTAAGCATCACCTGGATATGTCAAATCTTAATAACTCAGAAACAGAACTCTTAATACTATGTTTTACCAGAGTTTTGAAACTTGATCCACACCAGGAAAGCCCAACATACTGGTGTTTTGCTATCTATCACTTTGGAACTCCCTCCCCAGGGAGAGTCATCTGTCTCCATCTATTGGCATACCTCCAGTAACAGTTATTGGCCCTCCTCCCTGGTTCTGGTGTTGCTTGCTTATGAGTTCATTTATGTTTATTGGGAAAGGGCCATGACTCAAATGGTAGAGCATCTGCTTGGCATGCAGAAGGTCCCAAGTTCAATCTCTGGCTTCTCCAGCTGAATGGACCAGGTGGGGGAAATAAGTGGATAGGGGACCTGACCAAAGAATAATATTGGTCAAATACCAGTGATTCCAGAAGGGAGTGATGGAGTTAGGTGAGTAGCTGTTATCCACAAAGCTACCTTCAAGAAATATCTCTGTAACTTCACAGTAGTTATCCCTGTAATATGATGATGAGTGCTGCTTTCTATAATACCTTATGGGTACCTGGAGAGAAGAAGGCGAAGAGGGAGTTAATCCCAGCAAAGCAGGGATAGGTCCTATTCGATACCAAGCCTGGATCCAGACATATTGTAAGACCTTCCTGAAACTAAGCCTGGATCCAGACATATTGAAAGACCTTCCTCTGGATTCAGCCTGAGGCCCAGAGAGGAACTTGGACAAGTTTGAGGGCTAGTTAATGCCTAGGGTTGCCAATCCCCAGGTGGGGGCAGGGGATCCCCCGGTTTGGAGGCCCTCCTCCCACTTCAGGGTCATCCCCAGATATTTCTTAAATTGGACTTGGCAACCCTATTAATACCAGAGCTTTTTTTGAGCAGGAACGTGCAAGAACACAGTTCTGGTTTGCTTGGTGTCAGTGGGTGTGGCCTATTATGCAAATGAGTTCCTGCTGGGCTTTTTCTACACACACACCCCATACATCACTGAGTATAATGGAAGCTATTTCCGCATGGCAGTTCTTATTCTGGCAACAACTGTTGGGAAACACCACTTCAGTTATCTAACACAAAGAAGGTTCCCAACCTGGAGATCTCCTGGAATCACTGATTTCAAAACTACAAGGATCAGTTCCCCTGGAGAAAATGGCTGCTTTGCATGGGAATACTGCTGGTGTCCCTCTCTTCCCCAAACCATGTTCTCTCTATAGAGAACACTGTCACGAGCTGGGGCTGAGTCAGGCAAAGTCCAGGGGCGGTCCAGGGTCTGCAACTGGTGAGCAAGGTGGGTCCAAGGCGCCAAAACAGAATCGTAATCCAGGTATCACAGGTCAGAGGTGCCGAAGTCAGGGGGTCCAGAGGTCCAAGCCAAAGTCAGGAATCCAAAAGCCAAAGTCAAGAGCCGGAGTGGATGCTAGGATGTCAGGTATGTGACTAGTTGCTTCCACAAAGCCTCCTCCCAAAGCCCACAGCTGTATAGCCCTCTGCTGCCTGTTGCTCATTTGGGCTAATTGCTGTCTCAGAGCAGCAGCCAGGATCCTGCCGAAACTTAAGCATCCTCACACTTAGAAGGGCCAGAATCCTTTCAACACTCAGGGCTCAGGGAGCGTCTTACTTGTGAGCGTGCCGCCCTCCTCCGATCCCTGAGGTCCCGACGAAGGCGGTCACGCACACGAGCCACCCGAGAGGGCGAGGCAGGGGGGCTTGGATCTTCTTCAGCAGGAGGCAGGGGCACTGGTGCAGGTGGCAGGGGCACAGTTCCTTCTGCAGGCTCTGCAGGCTCGGCTTCTTCTGCAGGGTCCCCAGCACCCATGACACTATCCCCCCCCCAGGGCCCCCCTCCGTCGAGGGGCCTGGGAGGTCGGGGTGGTCGCTGTGGAATCGTTGCACCAAGTCCGGGGCATGAAGATTGTCCACAGGCTCCCAGGACCGGACTTCTGGGCCGTATCCCTCCCAGTCCACAAGGTACTGGAGGCCTCCACGATGGTACCGGGAGTCCAGAATCTGGCGCACCTCATATTCTTCCTCGTCATCCACCAACACTGGTGGTGGCGGCGGTGGGGAAGGAGTCCGAGCTGGGTCAGGGGGTGCAGCCGGAACAAGGAGGGAGCGATGAAACACGGGGTGAATGCGGAGGTGGGGTGGCAACTGGAGCCTGAAGGCGACTGGGTTTATTTGTTCAACGACGGGGTAGGGTCCAATGAACCGTGCATCCAGCTTGTGAGACCGACCAGGCCGGCGCAGGTAGCGAGTTGAGAGCCACACCTGATCCCCCGGCTGCACTGGAGGGCCTTCTTGCCTCTTTCGGTCCGCAACCCGTTTATATGTTTCCTTGGCTTGCTGTAGCTGCTCTCGGAGCAAGTCTTGGCTGGCGCGGAGTTCTTGCAGGTAGGCATCGACGGCGGGGACATTCGTGGGTGGTAGGATCGCCGGGAAGAACCGAGGGTGGTACCCGTAGGTTGCAGCAAACGGGGTCATTTGGGTGGATGAATGGACCGCGTTGTTGTATGCAAACTCCTCTAGGGGCAATAGAGTGGTCCAGTCATCCTGCTGGTAACAGGTGTAACAGCGGAGATATTGCTCTAGCGTGGCATTGGTGCGCTCTGTCTGGCCATCTGTTTGTGGGTGGTAGGCTGAGGACAGGTGCACTCGAGTACCCAGGCTGGAATGGAGGGCTTGCCAGAACCGAGAGGAGAACTGAGGGCCCCGATCGGAGATCAGATGGGCTGGGAGTCCGTGCAGACGAAAGATGTGTTGCAGGTAAAGCTGGGCCGTCTCCTGAGCTGTGGGGAGTTTCGGGCACGGAACGAAGTGGGCCATCTTGGTAAATAGGTCGACGACCACCCAGATACAAGTCTGACCCTTGGAGCGCGGAAGTTCCGTGATGAAGTCCATCGAGATGGTATCCCAGGGTCCTGAAGATGTGGGCAAGGGCTGTAGCAACCCTGAGGGTTTGGCTGGGATGTCTTTGGCCCGTCGGCAGACGTCACAGGAGCTGACATAGCGGGCAACATCAGCGCGAACTCGTGGCCACCAGAATTCCCTTGTCAGCAAGTGGGTGGTCTTATGCTGTCCAAAGTGCCCGGCGGGTAACGAGTCGTGGGTCAGGCGTAGCACTTCTGCCCGCAAGGGCCCGGGCGGCACATAGAGGCGTTCGCGGTGTAGCAAGAGGCCGCCTCGAGTCGTGAACTCCCCTGTTGGGTCATCTTGGAGAGCCTGGAGGTGTTGCTGGACCCAGGGATCATTGGCCTGGCTAGCCTGAATGTCCTCCACGAGTGCTGGTGAAGTGGAGGTGGCTGCAAATACTGAGGGCGGCAGGATTGGAGCAGCGGGCACGGTCTCAGTTGAGGCAGGGGCGTATTCCGGTTTCCGGGAGAGCGCGTCTGCTTTCCGGTTCTGGGTATGGGGGATGTAGGCGATCCGGAAGTCGAAGCGAGAGAAGAATAGGGACCACCGGATCTGGCGCTGGTTGAGACGGCGGGTGGTCTGGAGGTGTTCCAAGTTCCGGTGATCGGTGAGCACTTGAACAGGGTGGCGAGCCCCTTCGAGGTAATGTCGCCAAACCTCAAACGCCGCCTTGATCGCGAGCAACTCCCTCTCCCAGATGGTATAGTTCCTCTCTGCAGCAGTGAGCTGGCGCGAGTAATAGGCGCAGGGCTGGAGTGGCTGGGACAGCTCCTCGTGCTGGGACAGCACTGCTCCCAGGGCCACGTTGGAGGCATCAGCTTCCACCGTAAAGGGAAGCTGGGGGTCGGGGTATCTCAGGAGTGGCCCGGTGGCAAAGCGAGTCTTCAGGGTGGAGAAGGCGTTATCGGCCTCTGGGGACCAGCGGAAGGGTTCTTTGGGGCGGAGTAGTTGAGTCAGGGGTGTGGTCAGGGATGCGTAGGCCGGGATGAATTGCCGATAGTAGTTGGCAAAACCGAGGAACCGCTGCAGGTCTTTGCGATTCTGAGGAGCCTGCCAGGTCAGGACCGCTTCTACTTTTTTCGGGTCCATGAGGATCCCCTGCGGTGACACAATGTGCCCAAGGAACTCGACGGAGCGCAGGTCGAAGTCGCACTTCTCCAGCTTGGCGTAGAGGCCATGGGCTCGTAGCCGCTGCAGGACCTGGCGGACGTGCTCGGCGTGCTGGGCAGGATTGCGGGAGTAAATTAGGAAGTCATCCAGGTATATGATCGCGAAGCGGTCGAGCAGGTCCCGGAATATGTCATTCATGAACCTCTGGAAGACTGCGGGGGCGTTGGTCAGTCCAAAGGGCATTACCAGGTGCTCGTACTGCCCGTATCGGGTCCCAAACGCGGTCTTCCATTCGTCTCCGGGCCGTATGCGCACCAAATTGTACGCTCCACGGAGGTCCAGCTTGGTGTAGATTTGGGCCCCCTTTAGGCGATCCAAGAGTTCAGGGATCAGTGGTAGAGGGTACCGGTCGCGGATGGTGATCTTGTTCAGGGCCCGGTAGTCATTGCACAGCCGGAGCTCCCCACTTTTCTTCTTCACGAAGAGCACTGGAGCAGATAGGGGAGAGGTTGAGGGTCGGATGAATCCGCGTTTCAGATTCTTGTCCAGGAAGTCTCGCAGAGCTGCCAACTCAGGCTCCGACATTGGATACAGACGCCCCACCGGGAGTGGTGCCCCAGGTACCAAATCAATGGCACAGTCATAGGGCCGGTGAGGGGGAAGCTGATCAGCTCCTGTCTCTTCGAAGACATCAGCAAAGTCCACATACTTCTGAGGGAGCTGAGGACCACCACTCGGGATGCCGGCTGCTAGAGTGGTGGGAGGAGTCAGATGGGGGCATGGGTCTCGGAAGCGTAGTCCCTGCTGGGCCCAGTCCACGATGGGGTTGTGCAGCTTCAGCCAGGAAAGGCCTAGAATCAGTGGGAAGCGAGGCATGCGGGCGACATCAAACCGCAGCTGTTCTTGGTGCTGCTGGACGTGGAAGGTGATGGGACAGGTCTCCTGGGTGACGGGGCCAGAACGGAGGAGGCGCCCGTCAATAGCCTCCACCAGCGACGGAATCCCTTTTGTCTGCACAGGGATCTGGTGCTGCTTTACGAAGGCGGCATCTATGAAACAGTGGGCCGCTCCCGAGTCCAGCATGGCATACACGAACAGCCAGCGTTCGTCAGGCAGACGGAGTTTGACTGGTAGCAGGAATGGCCCTGGGGTATCAGCCCGCTGTTCGGAGGACCCAGCTAGTCGCCCCAGGCTGGGGGGTCCACTTACGCCTGGGGCTGCCCTTTTGGCGGCGGTGGCAGCGAAGGTCCGGGTATCCGATGCTTAGCAGGGCAGCCAGAGGCATAGTGGCCTGCCGTGCCGCAGTAGAGGCACAGATTCTGCGTGCGGCGTCTGGTCTTTTCCTCTGGGGTCAGGCGGGGTCGAGCAGCTCCAAGCTGCATAGGCTCATCCTTGGTGCTGGTACTAGCTGGGGACGGGCGAGGAGCCAGGTAGCACGGCGCAGGGAGCTGGCGCCCTCTGGTCTTGGCTTGGCGGCGACTTTCCAGGCGGCCATCGATGCGGAGGCAGAGGGTGATAAGTTCTTGGAGCGTGGGTGGCTGCTCCACTCTGGCCAGTTCATCCAGGACTTCCTCTGCCAACCCCTCGGTAAACTGGTCCATCTGGGCAGCCTCATTCCATGCCAAGTCTTGGGCCAGGAGCTTGAATTCAGTGGCATACTGAGCCACCGAGGATTTGCCTTGTTTCAGGGCCCTGATTTGCCGGTTGGCTGTGGCTGCTTGGACTGGGTTTGAGAAGGCAGCAGACAGGTGGGCCTCAAACCCCTGGTAATCAGTCAGTAGGGGAGAGGACGCAACCAGCAAGGGTGTGGCCCATTTGGCCGCCTGTTCCTTTAACAGACTGATGATGAAACACACCTTGGTTTTGTCGTTGGGGAAGTCCCGAGCTCTTAGTTCGAAGTACAGCCGGCACTGCGCTAGGAAAGCAGGAAATTCTTCCACGGCACCTCCAAATCTGTCAGGTGGGGGAACTGGGCACTTGGCTGGAGCACTGGCCACAGGTTGTTGCTGCAGGTGTACTACTGCCTGTGTCAGCTGCTGTACTTGGGCTTGGAGCGCAGCCAGTAGTCCTGTGGTTCCACTTGCTTCAGCATCCATCCTGTGGAATGGGTGTTTGTTGTGGTGGAAGCAATCTGTCACGAGCTGGGGCTGAGTCAGGCAAAGTCCAGGGACGGTCCAGGGTCTGCAACTGGTGAGCAAGGTGGGTCCAAGGCGCCAAAACAGAATCGTAATCCAGGTATCACAGGTCAGAGGTTCCGAAGCCGAAGTCAGGGGGTCCAGAGGTCCAAGCCAAAGTCAGGAATCCAAAAGCCAAAGTCAAGAGCCGGAGTGGATGCTAGGATGTCAGGTATGTGACTAGTTGCTTCCACAAAGCCTCCTCCCAAAGCCCACAGCTATATAGCCCTCTGCTGCCTGTTGCTCATTTGGGCTAATTGCTGTCTCAGAGCAGCAGCCAGGATCCTGCTGAAACTTAAGCATCCTCACACTTAGAAGGGCCAGAATCCTTTCAACACTCAGGGCTCAGGGAGCGTCTTACTTGTGAGCGTGCCGCCCTCCTCCGATCCCTGAGGTCCCGACAAAGGCGGTCACGCACACGAGCCACCCGAGAGGGCGACGCAGGGGGGCTTGGATCTTCTTCAGCAGGAGGCAGGGGCACTGGTGCAGGTGGCAGGGGCACAGTTCCTTCTGCAGGCTCTGCAGGCTCGGCTTCTTCTGCAGGGTCCCCAGCACCCATGACAAACACTTTGTTCTTACTTTTATTGGGATAGAAGTTTGCCATTGACATGCTGGGGCAGGGGATTTCTTGCTCCTTTCTTCCATTTCCTGCTCTGTTCCTATGGTTATCAGGAGAAAAATAATTTTAATATTATTTTTGCCATTGGGTGACAGTGTGACATCTCTTCCAGGGAAAAATATTTCCCTGCTGGAGCAGGATATCTTCTGCCACTGACTTTAATTTCCTAACCCCACTCTTGTGGCTGGCAGAAGGGGAAAAAAGTGCAGCATCACTTCCAGGCAGGGCTGATTTTGTAGAAAAATAGGTGGCAGAGCTCATTAGCATAACTCATTAGCATATGATCCCCCCATCCAAAAAGCAACCCAATGCAAGAAAGGAGAGAACTGGGCAAACGAGGCCTGCTTGGGCTGGCTAGAGATCCAGCTAGCCTAAGCAGGCCTTGCTCACTTGGGCCACCCCCCCCCCCCAGTCAAAAGGCCAGCAGGCCACCCACAGCCCAAAATCACATAAGAAGTGGGAAAAGGGTGCCACGGGCTTCTTCAGGGATTAATGAGGGGTTCTGGGGGCATGACAAAGCCCCTGGTGGCTGGGTAGCTGCCTGCTTTCATACTATTCAATGGACAAGGTAGGTGGGGAGGAAGAGGGAGAACCATCAGAAAGGTTCAGGAGCTGCACTTCTGTGAGCTCCTGCTGAATCTGAGCCCTGCTTTCAGGGAAAACCCACTCTCGGAATTGTCAGAGATTCCTAGAGAAGTGTGACATTAATTTTCCCCATAAATCACATGCTGTCTTCTGATGGAAGCCCCCATTTCCCTCCTGGACTTCCACCAGTTGCCAGCTACAGGCAATCCTATTTGAATTATTTTTCTTTTTAACCTGAGGGTATTCATGATTTCAGAGTCACTACCAATGTTAACAGATCAGAAGCAATTAAGTTTCATTGTCAAATGTTTAATTATGTGCTTGTTGCCTCCTGAAATTACTTACAGAGACTTGTATACTGAATATGGATTGATCAATCATGCTTAAAAGCAAAATCCTTCCTAGTAGTTTATTGGCTTATTATAGCAGTAACAGCTGAAATTTTAAAAGGAAGTTGGTTCCTGCCAGTGCTTAATTTGTCAAAATATAGGTGTAGGGACGTAAGCCTTTTGGGAAACTGTGTCTCCTCATGTGAAAAGCTTGCTTCAGAATTCCAGAAGTAGCTAATATGTTCATGCAAAGTTGATACCAGTTATTTTCAATATTTATTTATTTTTTTTTAAAAAAAACTTGTTAGACAGTGCTCCTTTCCTTGCAAGCCTAACAGCTTACTAAGTTCATATCTATATTAGTTAACAAACCACATTCCTTTGTTAACTCATTCAAGCTGTCTGATTGTCAGGAAGGCAGTTTTAGGTGCAAAGAACTATAGGCCACAGTACGCCAAACAAATTGTTTTAAGAGGTGTAAACTAAACCATTTCCTCCTTGAGGACCTACAGTCTGTCAGGTATTGTATAGCCATTATATTTAGTTGAGGGGGTTACTAAGAAAATGCCTAATGTACTTTGCAGCACACCACAGAAATTGCAATGTGTTAATATGAATAGTTGTGTACTAGATTGGTTAGGGGTTTGAAACCTCTAAATAATTCCTCCTAAAGTGCTATAGGTTGTTTGATCTGGTTTGCTCTTCAAAATAGAGGTATTGAACCATCCATTCAGGCAAATCAATCTTTCTCAGGTTCTCCCAATAGTCCCCCCCCCCCCCCAATCCCTTGTATATATTGGGAAAAACTGAAATGAAATCAGTTGCCTAACCCAGTTGTGATGGACTGTACTGTAAAAGCTTGTAAGTGCCAGGGGTGGAATTCTAGCAGGAGCTCCTTTGCATATTAGCCCACACCCCCTTGATGTAGCCAATTCTCCAAGGGTGTTTTCGCACAGACCTTAATCAGTAGCGACGCCCCTCTTCACCGCGCAGGATCGGCGCGGATTTCGCACTAATTGCCGCGGAGCACCCGGAAGAGCCGGAAAGTCCCGCGGCTTTTGCGGCGCAAACGGAAACTGCCAAAAGGTCTGTGCGAAAACGCCCCAAGAGTTTACAAGGCTCTTTTTTGTAAGCTCTTGGAGGACTGGCTACATCAGAGGTGTGTGGCCTAATAAGGAGCCCCTGCTAGAATTCCACCCCTGGTAAGTGCCATGTAATCATGTGAAGAACTGTGGAGGGTTAATGCCTCACAGAGCTAGAGAGCCTTGAGTGACAGATTACTCAGAGGGATTTGGTTGGTTAGCATCAGTTGAGCAGAAAGACTTGGGAATAACTGCTGAATAGAACATGGTTTAGCTCTGACTGAGAAAACTTCAGTGCTGACTGAGGACTGGGAATGTTGGGAAAAACTAGGAGGAGTGGACATATCAGTGAAGACCCCCATTCAGGTCAGAAAAAGGGATAGATCTAAGTAGATAAATGATTCCCTACCTAGTTGGAAAGTGAGATAGTTCAAAGACTGGAGTGATCCAGCTATCTGTGTTTAAAGAAGGAGTTTGGGTACTTCATAGAGTATTTGAAATCTGAACACTGAAACAAAAGCCTATAATCTCAAAAGATTCTAAGATTGTGTGAAAAGCTGTAAAACTCTCAGTTGCTGGAAATGCATGAACTGTGGTTTGTGAAAATATTGTGAAATGTATGAACTGTAATTTGTGCCTCAGAGTTGTTGTTTACTTCAGACATTTTACCCCTGATTTCACCTGAACTTTCTCCCTTTACATTGAATTAAATGCCTTGTTTATTTTTGAACTTTAAAAAGCTTCTCATGCCATTCTCAGAAATTTAAGAGGGTGGTCTTGTCTCTACCCTCAAGTTCCTGGGCTGAGCCAGCATCAAAATACAATAAAGTGGCAGGGTGGTATATCCATAGATCTTTAGAAAAAGAAGAAAATAGATAAACAGGCTGTTCAGTCAGAAGGGATGAAAAAACAGAGGGAAAATGCTGCATCTGAGGGAGGGGAGAGGCAAGGTCATCATACCAGATTCTATTGCTCTCCTTTTGTGCAGTCATGGAATTTAGCTATGGATACAGCCATGGTTAACAGCTTAACTGTAAACTGGAGATTTGTGAGATCTAGGAGTGTGCGCTTGGTATATACCAAGCTGAATAAGTACCCAAAAAATACCTTAGTACTCAGTCAAATACAGATAAAAGAGCTGTACTCCGCTGCCAAAATAGCCCTGCCCAAGTAAAAGCTGATATTTATAATATAAATAATTAATATTAACATTAATATAATCATTGCTGTTAATATTAATCACAAAAATCAATATTAATTAGCTTTTATTTGGGCATGGCAAGAAGTTCTGAATTTAATTGAGGAGTCCTGGATTGCTCCTGAGACTCCACAAGTTAACCAAGCAAACATTTAAAGTTTAAATCCCTTCTGTTCACTCAGGGAGTCATACCAGTGCTGCAGCACAGCTCTGTGAGTGAACTGCAGCAAGCAAGTGGTAACACAGTATGGAACAAAGCAAGCTAAAACGACCGTGTACTCACAAATAAAGAAAATATTAAAAAGTTTTTTGTTCTTATACAAACATTGTTTCTGTTTCTTATACAAATATCATTATACAAAGCAGAAATACCAAAAGTCCACAGTGGCAAAAAAAAAATCCCAAAAGGGTGATGATTCCACTAAAACCGTCTTCACAGAATAAGTACGGGAGAACTTCTTTCCTTTGAGCCAGACCTCTTAAGGGAATTGGATTACACACATGAACTATTGAAAGATTTGGAAATAATTGTCATTCTTTGCTTATTCTGTGAAGACAGTCTTAGTGGAATCATCACCCTTTTTGGAGTTTTTTTGCTACTTTGGACTTTGATATCATTTCTGCTTTGTATAATGATGTTTGTATAAGAAACAGAAACAATACAAAAAGCTTTTTTCATATTTTCTTTATTTGTGAGTAAACAGTTGTTCTAGCTTGCTCTTTCAGTGAACTGAGCAAACATTTAAAGTTTAAATCCCTTCTCTACTATACACTATAGGGCCAGTCCCCATAGGGTATAATGTAGCAAAATAAACTCATCATCAATGTGCTCAGTCCTCATCAGACTACTTTCTTTTTCTTTTTGCTCATTTGCAAAGTCACATTTTTTCTCTATAACTGAGGAGTCTTCTAAATATGTAAACCCCGCCCCCTTGTCTGTGGGTGACCTACTTTTGCTGATTTTGTGACTGATACATTTTCCTGTTAGATATCATCATAATGAAATGATGTATAGAATAAGTTTAGGGAGATTTAGCAAAGTTTACATGTTGTTGTTTCCCTAATTTACCAATTACATTCGAACTGTTTTCCTCATTGGGGAAAGATGTTATATTTATGATTCCTCTGCTCCCCACTATCCCTCCACCAATGGGGGGAAGCAAGGGTTTTGTGGTTATTCAGCGGTGCACAAATTGCCATTCATACAAGTGCACTGGCATGATTTTTGATTTGCAGGCTGCTGCTGCCATTAATAACCTCCTAGGCTGTCAGGCTGTCAGTCCTTGTTGCAGCAACGATTTGTTTCAAATATAGGGGCTGATTCATAAAGAATAAAAAAAGTTGCCCTATTTTACAAGAACCTCAAAATATTTATGTTGCAAGTGGCTGGAAAGCATACACATGACTTTTATCTTAAAGAACATGATTGTTCTTTTCACTTTAAAAGAAGGGTTGAATACAAACAGGAAATCTGACAGGAAACACATCATAGAGCCATAATATTTCAGGTGGGTAGCAGTGTGGGGCTGAAACAGCAGAACAAAGTTTGAGTCCAGTGGTACCTTTAAGGCCGATAAAGTTTTATTTTGAGTATAAGCTATTGTGTGCATGCATACTTCTTTAGATACATTGAAACAGAAGCCACCAACCATTACGTATAGGTAGCGGGTGAGGAAGATGTTGCCAGAAGGACTGATCAGAGTCAAGATGATTAAGTAACTGAGCAGTAAATATAGCTAAGACTGGATGAAGGCAATTGGCAAGACTTATGAGTAGCAGCAAACGAGGGGTTCCATTGTCCAGAATGTTGTAATAACTTGTAACTCAGCAATCCTGGGCATCCTGGGTTGCCAAGTTAGTGTATTTTGGGTAGAAAATAAAAGGTACCTAGTTGAAGTTCCTGTTGTGTGCCTGAAAGGATATATTCCTGAATGTAGAAGGGCAATTCCTTTATAATCTTGTTTAGTTCTTTTTTGTATTCCTGTGTGGGATCTGAGGACGGTTGTTTGTAAAAACAACAACAGTATTTGAGAGTTGCCTTTGGGCCTCCAGAATGTAGTCTGATCTATCCATTATGACAATGGCTTCACACCTTTGTCTGCCTTTTTAATTTATATTATCTCAGTTATTCCTGAGACTATTTATGGCCTTCCTTTCAGCATGGTTGAGATTCTGTGGTATGCAATCAGGTCTGTTGATCTCATTGGTTTGCACTCTGCAGTGAAAGCATTCGATGTAGAGATCCATTGTGGTATTGTGACCATCAGGAGGAATTGTGTGGCATTTAATTGTATAGCTATGTTAGAAGATAGCAAATGAATGAGTCACAAACCTGGAAACCCAGAATGCCCTATTGTCTCAGACATAGGTACTATCACAGCAAGGGCATTTGGATACATGGACTCTATTCTAAGAACTTATGCCATCAATGATCCTATTTATGTGTGTGACCCTTCAACAAATACTATTTTAGCCCCCATGGATGTGGAATCTCTATCCACCAACATCCCATACAAAGATGGATTACAAGCCATAAGGAACATGATTTCTGACAAAACCACAGTTGACTTTGCCATCAAACTTTGCCATTTTGTTCTCACCCATAACCATTTTAAATCTGGTGACAATTTGTTCCTTCAGATCAATGATATAACCATGGGTCCATAGCATGCCAACAATCTCTCTCTCACACCAGCACCAACACAGCAGCAATGGAATGGAGTCCAGCCAGGCAGACTCCTTAAAAAGGTTCTCTGGCCCTATACAGAGCAGTTTCAAAAAATACCACTGCTCTGTGATTGGCCAGAGAACAACAGTGTTGCTGATGGCTGGGGGATTAGCCCAGCCATGAGCTACACAACAGCCCTGCAAAGCATGCATTTGCATTGCATTTTGCAAATGCATGCTTTGGATTGGCTGCTGGGGCTCCTCTCCCCCTCCCTCCCTGATCCCAGGGAGGCTATGGGAGAGGCGGGAAAAGGCTTCCAAAGACGGGAAAGGAGGCAAGCAGCTTCCCTGAGGCTGCAGAAACTCCTTTCCTGCCTTTTACATTGAGTTCCGTATACTTCCGAATATTGATTTGGCTCCCATATAATGCCTTCTAATTGGATTCGGAAGTATACGACGCTGTATACTTCCGAATCAGGGGGTATTCAGCAGTCTATTTGGTTTGGCACACCCCTAGCAAATGGGTCAAACCAAAGGATAAATAGACATAAATCTGGTATCAAGAATCACAAAACTAAGAACACTTCAAAAAGGAGAACACTTCAGCCTTCCAGGACATTCAATAGAAGACCTCAAAGTAGCTGTTTTATTGCAAAAGAACTTCAGAAACAGACTAGAACAGGACATTGCTGAGTTACAAGTTATTACAACACTCAAGACAACTGAATTATCTGGGTTTAACAGAGACATTGGTTTCTTATTCACTCCATATGCTAACATCATTCAGTTCTCACATCTGTTTTCAAACTGCTTAATTACACTGTATGCTGATATGCTGCTACTCACAGGTCTTACCAATTGACTTCTTCCAGCCTTAGTTATATTCACTGCTCAATTACGTGTTCACCTTGGCTCTAATTGGCACTTCCTGGCAACATCCTCCTCACCCGCAGACCTATATGTAAAGGTTTGTGAGTTCAGTTTTAGTGTATCTGAAGAAGAGAGCATGCACACAAAATCTTATACCCATACTATTTCAGTAAATATTGGATTCTCTTTTTCTTATACGGCTGGTGTGCTTCATTATAAAAGGGGGCATGTGCTATGATAAAAGCAGTGTGTGGAAGAAATCTACATTTAAGCAAATTCAGGTGAAATTTTATCTCATGGCTTTCAGAAGGTTTTGCTTGGCATGGATGGGCCAACTGATTCAACATTCAATTAGCTTTATAATATTATTGTGATTGTTCATTTTACTTATGGGTGTGTCACTGTTTTTGACAAGTGAAATGTGTAGAGGAATTTCAGAAGTGATTTATAATCCAATCTAAAACATGCAATGGAGAGTAAGTCCCTTTAAATGTTCCAACTTCAATGTGTTTGAAGTATTGTGGTCTATTAAAGAACCTGTTGGACATATAATTTACACGTCTCACTGGACATTCCTTCAGTCCAGATCTGTATATACATTCATTTAACTGATCTTTCCCACCATTAAATATGGCACAACTGGTTTCAAATGACAACTTGGGAAAAAGGGATGCTTTTGTCATCAGACAAACTGCACAGATTTATATTAGTGGTTTAAATGGCTAAGTTCCTGATTGGTATTGTCTTCTGAAGAATGCACAGTTAAACTTTTAAATGCTATTTCTCTACCCAAAAGCTAGCAGCCATCCACCAAACCTGTCAGTGCCATATATTTTCTTAATGTTTAATTAATGAATTACTACAGTTTTTCTCTTTTTCTCTTTCTTGCTCTCTCTTTCCTTTTTTAATTTGATCTCCATGGAATTATAGGAACCTAAAGCTTTCAGTAGGTATATATTCCCACTCTCTTTTTTTCTTGTCAGAGGAAATGTATATTCATTTTAGACTTGTGGAGGCAATTATGGGAACCACCAGTAGACTATAGCTGCTAATCAAAGTGATAACCTGCAAGTTCTCAGCTCTCAATGAGAGATACCACTTGCCTCTAGTTGATGAATGTCACATAAGCACTAACCTGTTATGACAGTGTGGAGTTTTACCTAACCTATAGCATTAGGAAGCTTCCATTAAAGAAGATTCAGCTTTTTAACTCTAACATGTACTTGTTGTTTGCCTTTGGAAGTGGTACCTGCAGGGAAAAGAAGTACCATCATGTCTCACAGGGGTCAGGCTTGTTTAATTCCATGGTTTCCATGTTTTCTGTGCAAAGTACCTGGGATCACATTAATAGAGTCATCATCGAAGATGTGAGTTTTAGCTATTAGATTTGTGGAACTGGTTCACTTTGCCGAGACAAAAATCCTGCTTGGGTATCCTTGAATGCTGGTTTTGAGCCAGGAAACACCAGCACTCTTACAGAATCCTAATGCTATATGTAGAAAGAATCTTCACTGATTATCTAGTCCAGAATTTGCTGCTACTTGTTAAAGCCATTAGGAGCCAGATTAGATCTCTTAATGCAGCCTCTGGCTCCAATCCTTGCATTCCATTGATGCTGTAAGAGATCCCAAGTTTATTCTTGAAGATTTTTAATGCCCTTGGTGTCTGGTTTTCTTTCTCTCTGTTTCTGACATCTTACTTCCTGTGTGACCCAAGCTTGTAAATTAAATTCTGTTTCCTGTTGCATCTCTTTTCAGGCCATGCTTCTTTCTCAGCCTTGCTCAATCCTGTATTTTAATCTGAGATTTCCTGGATAAATCTTCTGATTTTGATGGACTGTCATCACAACATGATCTTCTGATCTAGTTTTGAGAGTTAAACAAGATGGTAGCAGTCACATTGTTTATTTACATGCCAGACCTGCTCATGTTGGCTTTTTCTCCAAAAGGGGCACCTGAAAGGGGGTATTGAACCCTTCCCTAGCCAAATGTTCCATGCTCTGCTTCCTCAGTTTTGGCTCCAGGACTGGTTAGTTGTAATCGGAGAAAAGTATCTGAAGCAATGGGGGAGGGGAGGAAAAGCAAGGGAGGATTCTCTCATCCTTATGCCCCTTTTTCATTTAAAAATTATAACCAAACACCATGCTTTATACATGAACAGTATAGACATGTGAATAAATAATGACCTTAGTGGTAAACCTATGGTGGGCTTGTAACTACAGTCTGCAAATGGAGGCCCATATGATGGAATGTTCCCTTTTGATGCCTACGCATAACGTGCAGTATATAAAATGAACAGGTAGGCTCCGGAGACTAAGAATCAGCCATCAAGTGGTGAATAGCCCAGAGAGACGTGCCACCTGGAGACTGAGATGGGCCCCCAAATCTGAGTCTTAGGGCCTTGATACCCTACAGGTCCACCATTTTAGCAATAACTGATGTCTCTGTTTTTGACAGGAAAGATTCAAAATGCTACTGTGGCATTTTGTGAAGCTTCCCTTCCTAATTCTGTTGAGGGATACTGCATTCCATCATCTGATTGCCATCAAGCCTCTACATCAAGCCCAGTTGCTAACACCAGGCCTTGTTTTAAATGGAAACAAAGAATGAGCAAGGGATGTCCTAGTGCTGAAAGAAGGGACTGTGACCAGACTCTCTATTTTATTTCGGTAGATTTTACTGCCTGAGGGCATAAGGATATTTGTCAATGAGTTTATCTTTTCCACAATTTTCCACTGCATTAGTGAAAAAAGCAACATAAAAGATAAACCCGATATTGTCATTTTATCACATCGTTATATTCCAAAGTGTAAAAGTTTAAAAGGAAACCATGTGGAAAAAAAAATCTGAACGCTGAGTCTAAGGTTTGCATTTGATTCAGTGCCATAAACTTTGTAACTAGAAAGAACAGAACAGCTCTGAGGCTTTATTAGATTCCTTATAAAGAAGCATAAAAACCGCCCACGCGAAGAAATCCTCAGTGTTTGCGCTGTTATTCCAATTTCATTATGAAATCCAAGGTTTCACTTTAAGGCTTCTGACCAGGTTTTGACATTGGAATTCGGAATACTTTAATTAAACAAGCATCCCAAAGGAGAATTTTCATTGGAATGATATGAATCCAGAAGAATTCCAGTGTAGCATTCCCCAGCAGGGAGAACAGGGTCAGTTAAACAAAATTTGCTACCTTCGTTGAGTTCACCATATAAGGTATACATCCGTGCTTTGCCAGTGTTTAGGCCCATAAAGGAAACTGATTACATTTTCATTAACATCAGACCATTTTGCTTTCCTTTGCTTATTTTAGATCAGATTGTATTAATTGCCTTACCAAAGATTAGTTTCTGATTGTTTGTTATTTGTTGTTCCTCCAGTACTGAAGAAATTGGGGGACATTTTAACACCTGTATGAGAAGGGCAATCTGTTATGCTTTTGAACCCAGCAGTAAACTGGACATCTTTCATTGGGAGTTAATGAAATTATGCACACACTGCCCTGATTAAGTTCTGAGGCTGTTGCTTGATAAGCCTCTCTCTTCATTGCTGCATCTTCTTCATATGTGTCCATGCTAATAAAAGCTGGTCTTTAGGTGACCGGTAAGAAGTTATTGCACACAACCCTGCAGTCACATACTAGATGTAGAAAAGGATTTAGAAAGCAGAGGGTAAGTCAGTACAATTACACCTATGGTATCAATTACAGATATTAACCCGATATTTTTTTTTTTAAATCGAATGCTTTCATGTGTTTCACGCTAAATAAATGTAACAATTAATTGGACTTGAAACATCAGGTCCTTCTCAGGTGTGCTGCTGCTTAGTCAATGAACTCCTATTTAGGATGGTTGTTTTCTCTTGTTGAATTCTCCATTACCACCTTCTTTAGTTTATACATACCATCTCTGCAGGATTGTAGCTAGTGTTTCCAAGCAAGCTTAGACTCTCCCTAGAACTTGCAGAAGTGAGGAAGTGATGACTCTGTGCTTGGTCCCTGAACATCTTGGCCCAGAAGGGTACAGCTGCCATGCTGGAAAAGTGGAAAGGAGATACAGGATCTTTTAAAATATATATAAACATTTTGTTGAAAATAAGCTTTCATATCAGCTGTGGTACAAATCAGCTATGGCTCTGAATCCTCTAGGGCTTCCAGCTGTGGATGCAGAAATTCTTAAGATTTTGAGGTGAAGACTGGAACCCTAAACTTCCCAGGCTCCATCTCCAAATTTCCCCATCCACAGCTGGCAGTCCTAGAAGACTCAGCATCATAGCTGATTTGCCATTCAGTGTTTTGATTTGTGTCATACATGACAGTTTCCATGTAAAGTATGGAACATGATAAAGGTATAAGGCTATAGAGTCCACTCTCAAAAGCAGCAATTTTCTCTAGGGTAATAGTAAATACAACTGGAGCCGGGCTGAAGATAAGCAATACAAGATAACCACCAGAAGCAATAAAACTTTCATGCAAAGCATGTAATTATGCGTTTTTAGTGAAGTAAAGTAAAAACAAAACTAAGGAACACTGAACATTCTTGAAATTTTTCCTACAAAGTCTCTCAACAGTCACAAAGAATGATAGCCTCTTCACATAGGACTTAATGAAGACGTGGGTGAAGTCTTTAAATTCTTTGCGTTCCACTCATGATGGTACAGAGAGAATAAGGAACTGCTTTTAAAAGGACTCCTCACGGTTTCAATAGTTCTTCCTCAGCCTCTTTCTTCCAACGATACATGGAGCCACAGCTCTACTCCTTACAACATGGATCTACACATGCTCTAATTTGCTGCTACCAGTAGAGCTGATAGCAGCAAAGGCAGAGGAAGATCTGACTGCAGTAAGCAAAGAAGGAATGTCGTCCCATTAATGTAGTGTGTCAGTTTAATTAAATCTGAGATCAGAAATCACCCTTGAAAGGTGTAAAGTAAATCAATGAAATCATAACTTCTAGCAGTAGGAAAGAGCAAGAGTCCAGTAGCACTTGGTGACTCATAAAAGCTTATGTCCTGTCACTACTGGATTCTTGTTCTTTTCTACTGCTACAGGTAGATTAACACAGCTATCCATCTTGATCTATCATCATTACTTATAAGCATTATTGTCAATGAGGACCCAGCTCCCAAGGTTAAGAAGGTGGCTGTTCCTCATAGAAGGTGTCAGTCTGGAAAAGCAACAGAGACTGGTGATGTGGCAACTATTTATCTGAATTTAATATTGGTTTACTGTTTCCAAAGGCAACTAAACTATTTGAACAAATACACTAGTTTTGCTAACTTGAAAATTCTTCAAATAGTTTTAAGGGGATATAGTTTAAGGTATCCTTCCATCTTCAACTATTTATCTGAATTTAGTATTGGTTTACTGTTTCCAAAAGAGCCCCCTGGTACAAAGTGGTAAAGCTGCAGTACTGCAGTCAGAGCCCTCTGCTCACAACCTGAGTTTGATTCCAGTGGAAGCTGGTTCAGGTAGCTGGCTCAAGGTGACTCAGCCTTCCATCCTTCCGAGGTTGGTAAAATGAGTACGCAGCTTGCTGGGGGGAAAGTGTAGATGACTGGGGAAGTCAATGGCAAACCACCCCGTAAAAAGTCTGCTGTGAAAACGTTGTGAAAGCAACATCACCCCAGAGTCGAAAATGACTGGTGCTTGCACAGGGGACTACCTTAACCTTTACTGTTTCCAAAGGCGACTAAACTATCTGAACAAATGCACTAGTTTTGCTAACTTGAAAATTCCTCAAGTAGTTTTAAGGTATCCTTCCATCTTCAATTCTTTTTTTTTTATCTTGTGTATTAGTTAACACAATGTGCAGTTTTAATTTCAAAGGAGTGTTCCTAGAACCATGGCTGTTTGTTGGATTATTTGGTATATTAATGTTTTCTGCTTCTACGAATAGTCATGATTGAAGAGAATGCCAGAAGACAGAAGAACAGTTTGGCAAAAACAATGGAAACCACTTTGGTTTGTTCCTGTGGGAGGCCACAGCATCTCATAAACAGTAATGTACATGATACATCTAAGAACAAGAAAATGTTAGCATTGGAATGTGCAAATTGCCAATCGGTTTGACTTGTTCTACGAAGGCAATGGGAACTGAGAAAGAAATATAGTATTTATTAGCAAGTGCCCTTTGCCCCCAGAGATCATGCATGTAAACCCCTCAATGCCATTTGAACAACCAGTGTCAAATCAAAGTAAAATGTTATGCCTTCTGTCTGTAGGGTCATATCCCTAAATAGCAGGTATAGTATATCTCTACCTTGAATATAAAGTGCTTGAATATATCTTCTGAAATCTATTTCTTCCTGAATATAACGTCAGCTATTGCACCTATAAAAATCATATCTCTAGACCTCAGATGATTATCTGTAATCAATAGCTATAGTATCATGGTAATAAAATTGCAGTACTGATATCATTATGCTGATGCTTATTCAGGGCTACTTATATTCATGTATAATAGGTGGAAATATTGATATTTTAATAAAGGTGGTCAAACCTTTTCACATGAGATAGATAATGAATCAGAGGTAGCCTTTTTAAATAGAAAACAGTTGAATTCCCTTTTCAGAATGGCGAACTTGCTACAAACCATTTTTTCCTCTTTTCTCATTTAAAATTGTTGATGGAATGTGGCCTCTGTTTATAGACTATGGTTTCATAAACCTAAAATTTCCAATCACGGTAACAGTAAGGAAGCCAATGGTTCCAATCCTCATAAGATTGGTCTACATTTTAAGGTAACATATCCCAAACTTATTCCAATCTGATTAGATAACACTTCAAAAAGGCAATGCCAGGGTAGAAATGGATTCAAAGAGTAAGTAGCTCAAGATAAAAGTAGGGCTCTATTAACCTCTGGTACATATCATAATAGAGGTATGTAGGTATTAACCAAGATTATCTTTTGGGTGGAGTTCACAATTCTATATGGAAACACAGCAACCTATGCATGAACCAAGGCAGCCAAATAAATTAATGGGACTGAGAAACTCCTTCAAATAAACCAGGATTGTTGTTATAGGACAAACCTGAGATGAGTTTTAAGACCATAGCAACTCTGAACAAATTTCAGTTGCTAATCCCTTTGCCCTTCTCAGTATGGGTGATGGCAGAAAGTGCAATCAATTTATGAAGACCCCATAGAGCAGGGGTGTCGAACTCATTTGTTATGAGGGCCAGATCTGACATAAATGAGATCTTGTTGGGCCAAGCCATGTCAGGCCGGGCCATGTGTGTTCCTATTTTAGATTAGGTAGCAGAGATATAAACTTTATAAAGGACATAAACACAATTAAAGATTTCCCCCAAAAAACCTTAAAATATAACATGTTTAAAACATTAGCACTTGTTGGTCTTAAGCGTGCTTTCTTTGTATTTCTGCCAGGGGATCCAGGGAACTGGGCAAGAGAAGCTCTGGCTCTTTCCTTCCTTCCACAGGGGACCAGGAGAGGAGGGAGCCTCTGTCAATAAAAGGAAGAAAGGCTTGGCTCAGTAGCTCTGCTGTGCAATTGAGAGAGCCAGGGAAAGCAAGCTCTGCCTCCTCTTCTTCCTCCCCAAGGGAGGAGGCTCAGCCAATGGAAAAATAGAGGTTTTGCTCTGTAGCACCTGTGCCATTTAGCAAGCCTTGGAAAGGAAGCTGTTACTCAGAAGAAAGTAAGAGAGAGAGAGAAGGAAGCAGATGACAGCCAATTGCTCAGGGGCCCGATAGGAGTCTTCTGGGGGCCTGATTCGGCCCCCGGGTCACATGTTTGACAGCCCTGCCATAGAGCTTTTGAGACAAGAGACATTAAGAGGTGGTTTGCTATTGCCTGCAGCTGTGTAACAACTCTGCACTTTCTTGGTGGTCTCTCAGCCAAGTACTAAGCAGGGTAGACCCTGCTTAGCTTCTGAGATCTTAGGAGATTGGGCTAGCCTGGGCTATCCATGTCAAGTGTGTTATGGATATACTTATTATCAAATAAAGCCAGCATAATTGAGACACATTGGTATTCTCTTTACCTCCTTCTCCTTTAATAAATGCTTTATTTTTGTTTTATCTGTTGTACATGACATCTATATCTTTTCTGACATATTCTACTAAGTTAGCAGAAAAAGGATTAATTTCCTCAGCACCCAAAATATCTTGTTGCTGAGAAAATGCCATACACATGCTCTAAGATATGCAGGGGCCAGGCTGTTTGGAGATTAAACCTAACATTGTCTTTTTAAGGTGTGTGGTGGTATTCAAAGCATTCTCCCCCTCTCTCTTTAAAAAGATTTCAGATGAAGAAGCAGTGTGCAGTGAGAGCAGCTGTCTTTCTTTGCAAATACCTTTTGTACATGGGATTTTACTTTTTTCCCTGCGATCTTCAGTTCAAAACAAGATAATCATACCCTAATTATAGCTTTGATCACTTCTCATTAAAGAAGACAAAAATGATTCTATGTAGGTCACTTGATGCATACGATGATCAAAACAGACACATATCATGATGATATCACTTTTAAAGGGACTGTGCTGGAAAATCTGCAGCTGCTTCAGGTATTGCTACTAATGGCTGATTATGTATATACTTGTAAATTATGTTTATTGCATTACAATTAGTTGGGCTAACAGTGTATAATAGCAATAAGGTCATTAAATATGTAAATAATAAATAATAGTAATATTACTGCCAACAAGCCGGGATTCTTGACAGCATTATGTATATTATTCAGTCAGCAACTATATTTCTTAGGCTTTCGGCAGCCAGACGTGGAAAAGTGCCAGTCTGAAAAGATAAAGACAAGGGCATTGCTTAATTTCTACTATGAGAGTTCAGTCTGCTTGAGAATTTAATTTAGTGGTCCAAAAGTCCATCTTGAAAGTCCGCCAGAATGGGGACTGGACATGTTCCTTAGCAGAGGAGAAAAAGTACAATGCACATGTCCAAATGTTCTTCATATTACTTTTCGAGTCTCAGGGCATTAGTCTCAGGGCATATGGCATTAGGGAAGGGCACGAACCAAGTTATGAACCAAAACTCATTACAAAACGGGCCTGGTTCATGGTTCATGAACCTCAGTTCATGCTGTCCCACTCCAATGAACCTTCCATGTGGCTTTGGGAAGTTTATGTGGTTTGTGTCAGCTTGGAGAAGCACAAATGAACTCAGAAGGGATCTAAATGCCTTCTGAGTTAATTTGTGAGTCACATTTTTGTGGTGGCATGACTTGCAAAAGCCATTTAAAGGAAACCCTTTAAATGGCTTTTGCAAGCTGTGCTGCATCACAAACCTTGAATTGGTTCATTAAACAGAAAGGTTCATGGAGGTTCATGAGACCCCATGAACCTTCACAAACCTCTATTTTCCTGGCTTATGCCTATCCCCAGGGCTTTTTTTGTAGCAGGAACTCCTTTGCATATTAGGTCACACACTCTGATGTAGCCAATCCTCCAAGAGCTTGCAGGGCTCTTCTTACAGGGCCTACTGTAAGCTGTGGGAGGATTGACTTCATCAGGAATGTGTAGCCTAATATGCAAAGGAGTTCCTGCTACAAAAAAAGCCCTGCCTGTCCCTATATGGAATAAACCATTTTTCTTCTGTAGAAAAAGTCCAGATCCTTACAGTTCCCAGGTGGAATTTGTGGATCTTGCCTATTGTGAGATGTCTGAGTCCTGGCTGAATTCTGGGGCTCACAGGTCTCATACTCATACTCTTTGGACATTTCAGAAAAAGTAGGAAAACAAGAAAGAAAAGTGCATCTTTGTTTCCTGCTTTTTTTGAATTGGCTCACAAATTACAAGCTTCATAAGGTTTGGCCTTTGATGCCGTAGACTATTTTGAAGACTGTGGGATGACTGAGATTTGTACATTTATGCCAGGCCAAACCAGCAAAATTCTCTGACCCTGTGCTTTCACTCCTCTGCTCCTGTGTGTCCTGAATGAATGATCTTTGTCATTTCAGACCTCAGTGATTGTGGTGCTACAAGTCTTTCACCTTTAAAGATCAGATCATCAATAACTGTTAGTTGCTCGTGGAATGGCTAGAGCTCTATCACTGGGGCAGACACAAACATTTTTCTTTTGGCCAACCAGCAATTATAGTTTCCAGCTATGTGACCAATAAGGAAGCCCAATTGGCAATGACAAGAGCTAGCTTTTTTAAAAAGCAACAGTCTTTTTGACACACACCCTATCTTTTCCATCACTTGAATCTTAATTTTTGCCAATTTCTGCCTGACACAGCAACCTAGGCTTGAACAGAGTAACTGTACTTCAGTGAGTCTTCCACATTTTCTAACTGTAGCCCTGTTTACATATTACAGCAAATACACATACATCCTTTGTGGATGTGCATAATTCGTTAATAAGAAAGTCAATGTGCCACTCTTATTGTATCTTCGTCAAATAGTTGGAGTACCATATTGAGGTGTTGTTATTATTTATTTATTAAATTTGTCAATTGCCCAATCCCTGCTACCACAGGGCTCTGGACAATGTACATTACGAGTAGGGATCATTTCGTAGAAAAATAGGTGGTGGAGCTCATCCAGGGATTGTTATGCAGCTGCACCTTCTATTCAATGGACAAGGTAGGTAGGTGGGGAAGAGGAGGGAGTGTCAGAAAGGTTCCGGAGCTGCGCTCCTGTGAGCTCCTGCTGAAGTCAAGACTTGATTATGAGTAAAAACATATAAATAAAACAATAACAGAACAACACATTTGGATCAGATGGTAAACAAATAAATCCCACTGCAGATTGTTGGCTAGTGTTGCAAGAACTGCAGTAAGAATGGAATTTGCTCAATATCACTGGAATCTAAGGCTTGCCTATGTGTTTTTTAATATGAGACTGAAGTCCCTTTTTCCACTATCAAACTCTTACAAAGGTCATTTACATTTTTTTTGGAGGGGGGGGAGAGATACTTAAGAAAGAGCTTCTGTGAAATTAGTGGACATTAAGTTTGAGTGTATTGATCTGACAGAGATCAGAAAGAGGGTAATCAAACTTGATAGAATTAGCATGCGTTTTAGTTCATTGTGTATGCTCCACCCTAGTCCATGGTATCCCCTCCTGCAAGCCTCCCTCCATATTTTAAATATTTAACTGTTCTTAGCAATCTGTGTGCATTTATGCTAGGTAGATGAGATGCTTTGCCCATGGCCAAACTGAAGGGGCAATTTGCTAATATTCCATTTTCTGGAGGCCTCCATTATTGTGCCGCTGACATGATTGAGACCATCAATCATGTATTGTTATTCTGCAACCAATGGTCCTTATTGAGACTGATCAAAGGAGCTTATTGTTAATAAAGGAAAGAAAGCCAATGTGTGTTGACTTTACAAATGAAGCTGGGGACCAATACCTAGATAAGGTGCAGATTCAATCACGTGTTCAGCTGTATATGTACCAAATGTAGCATGAAATTACTCACTGCACGTATAAAGAGAAATTAAATATGCTCTGTACCCACTTTGTATAGGTGTAACTTGTGAATAGGGGTGTGCATTTGGTAAACATTAGCTTGGGAAAAAGCCGAAATATGCCCTTTTCAGCGTTTTTAGACTTTTAAAAAGACAAATCAGATTCTCTGATCAGATTCAGCAACTGAATTAGAGAAATCTGGGGAAAAGTCTAAAAAGTTTGGCTTTTTTTTCTGGGAATCAGGAAAATTGGGAAAGGGGAAAACATTAAAATCTTAACAACTAACATCCTCTTCCTTTCATACTTCAGGGGAATCTTTTGTCTCTACAATAAGAATCCATTAAGAGGTCTGAATTTACTCTGATTGTGTTCTCATTCCTCAAGACCAGTCTTCACTCAGCCATCAAGTTAACAACTATTTTATCAATGTAGCAAATCAAAGATTAACTCAATCAGGACAATGGGAGGGGCGGAGGAATTGCATTTGCAAGATTGTTGTAACATTTATTATTTGGCTGCAAATAAGAATAAATGCTCTAGATTGGTTAATATTTATAATTTCACACGTACTCAGGAATGGATGGGAAAGGAATGGACTTCTGGAATAAAGCAATAGCTAAAAACATGGCTAGTATGTAATGTATCATGCCTAACCTTTGTATGTAATGTATCATGCCTAACCCTTAATTACACAGTATATATAAATTTGCTTACCTTTATAAGGTTCTTGTAGCAGGCTGGGCTGCTAGTGGCCAGAAGATTTGGAGAGGGCGGGGGGGAGAGAGATGAGCAATCTGACCAATGGGGCAACAGAAGTTCATGTCAGTCACAGGATTTTTCACATTTTGAAAATCTGTGCATGGCCAGAGACCATAAAAACAATCTGAGTCAGATTACATGCTGGTTTGCTGTGCTGCCTGCTGCCTGAGATTGTGTGGCTTGCTAGTTCAGCAACTGCTCTGTGCTGGACCTGACTGACTGCAGTCTGCCTGCTGCTTAATTCCTTGGACATTTCCTGCTCCCTCCAGTCCATGATTGGAGGAAGAAGACATCTCTCGGTTTGCCTGACAAAGCTTGCACTTTCTCTGTGTGGGGCCTGGCCTGGCCTCATTGGGCTGGTGCTGTGCTGGTGGAGTGACTGTGGCTGTCTGCCTTGTTATTGATACTATTGAGGTTTTTGCATTTTGTTTTTTTCGATTTTTTTGCATTTTGTGCCTGCCTTGGAATTTCTTAAAAGGTTTGAGACAGTAGTGCTCCTGGTTTTCTGTTTTTTGGTGTGTGGGGTGCCTGCCCAGGTTATGTGTGAAGGTCTTCCTGCCTGTCTTCACAGAGCTTGTTCATGTGGTTGGCTTGCTTGACTGAGGCCTGAAGTTAGCCTAGATAACAACAGTTGTTTCACAGTTTTTTAAAATTGTCCTGTTGGACTTGGACTGCTTCTGAGTCCTAGGTCTAGCTGTGTAGTGGGTGATTATTGTGTTTTTGTGCAGATTTATTCTACTGCATTGCACCAGTTGTGTTAATAGACATTATTGTAAGTTTCTCAGTCTTACAAGGTTGCTTTTTCAGGGGGAGGCCAGTTGTCGATTTCTGTTTAGTGGGTGCTGCTAGAAGAGGTTTTAAAAGTTTTGATTTCCAGAAGGATGCTTTTCAGGGGCAAGACCAGCCGGTTGGTCTGCTGCCTGAGACTGTGTGGCTTGCTAGTTCAGCAACTGCTCTGTGCTGGACCTGACTGCATGCTGTCTGCTTTTTGTATCACCTTGAGTGTTGCTCAGTGGGTGCTCCTGGGTTTTTACAACTTAGTTAGGGCTATTATTAGGCTTTAAAAATAATTAGGGTCTGAGACAGGTAATTCTTTGAGTAACATTGTTGTCATAGGGCTTTAGCACTTCACCCCTAAGTAGGCCAGATAGGATCTTAAAAGAGGTGAGGCTTCTTTTAAAAGCAGTTGAATAAGTAGGCTATATTTAATTTTTGAAAAGCATTGCTGTGCGCTTGAGCTTCATTTGGAAGGCAGTGTACTGCATTTACAGAAGAGAATTCCATAGGTTGACCACCACTAGTTTTAGGAAGGAGCATCTGCATTTTCTACAGGAAATCAGGTGTATTCCATAGAATCTAGCTGAAGGAAAAATTTCTTAAAGACCCCTAAACTTTTAATAAGGTTTGGTTCCCATCTCAAGGTTTGTCACTTAAACATAGTCAGGGCAGCTAGGATTCACTAGTGTTTTTAAAAATAACCCCAAAAAACCCTCTGGTGAGCATCTCTTGAAAAAAAAATAATCATGTTTTGGTGGGTTGGCCTATAAAAAGTTGTCAGACTCTGCTAGGGTCAAAAAGCAGTGCAGGTAGTTAGGTGTGTTAAAGACCCTCCCCAAAAAGTTAGGTAGAGTTTGGCTTAGGGTACAATGTGCGGAAGGCAGAAAAGCACAGAGTGTGGGCTGGGTGGAAAGGCAAAGGAGAAAGCTAGAGGGATGGAGGGGAGGGTGGGGAGGGTTGTGTCTTTCTCCCAACCTGTGTGGAGGACCAGTGATAGCTGAGGAGAATCAGGGTGCAGTGCAGAGATACCTCCTCCCTCTCACTTTCTGAGACCTTCCTTGAGGAAATGGTGTGAAAGGTTACTTCAAAGGTGTGCCAACCCACCAATGAACTGGGACCTGATGCTTGTATTAATCCTGCCCCCCTTGAAACCCCCCTCCCCTTGCTTAGAGTGTGACTCTGTGCCTAACAACAACCTTGCTGGGCTGGGGAAGATCTGCCACCCCATCAATGAACTGGGATCTGCTGCTGGGCATTGTGCTGGTTCTGCTGTCCCCGAAACCCCCTCCCCCTTTCTGGATTGTGAGTCTGCACCTGACAGTGGCCTTGCTGGGCTGGGGATGTTCCACAAATGTTCTGGATTCTCCTACTGGGCAGCACCATTGGCAGTGCAGTGGGTTTAGCTGCTGTAGGATATGGGCACTAGAAGCAGTGCTTCAGCTGCCCTTGCAAAAATCCCCCCACCTCAAATTGTAATTCAGAGATTCTCTGATTTGACCTTTGTCCTGTTAGGGTTTTTTTGTTTTTCTTTTTGGCAATGCCATAGTGGCATTGGCTCTGCTGGGCACATTGCACTGGTTTTGCTTCTGACTGAAAAAAAACATTTTGTAGGTAAGAGATTATCTTACTTGACCTTACTTATTTTTTCCCCATAGTTGAAAGAAATTGAGCTTTCCCAGCAATTGGTTTCAATGGTGGGGGGGGGGAGGAGGGGTCCAAGTCCACTCCAGTCTTCTTTGGAACTTGGGGGTTCTTTTGGGGAGAGCCTCCAGTAGGTACACTGCAAATTTGGTGCCTCTCCCTCAAACTCCATTCCTCCCTACCCATGGGTTGTTCTCTATGTGGTTTTGCCTTTTTTACAAAGGCAATTTTTTTATAGTCAGATTCTCTGGTTTGACATTTTTCCCATTATTGAAATTAATGGATTTTTCCCAGCCATTGATTTCAATGGGGAATAGGGCACCCTCTTTGGGTGCCCATAGGAATGGACTCCCTGGTCCAATCTTTTTGAAACTTGGGGGATCTTTTGGGGAGAGGCTCCAAAAGGTACACAGCAAATTTGGTGCCTCTACCTCAAATACCCTCCCCCCCAGCCAAAGAATATACTCTATGGGATTTTGCCATTGACTAAAATGGCCCATAGAGTACAATAGAGCCTAAAAAAATCGGGAATACCGAATTTTTTCAGGGTTTTTTTCTTTACCTAATATAAGATCCGGCTTTCCAAGGGAATAACTTTTTTTCTTGTTTAATCCACCCAAAATCGAATTTTAATGATTTTTTTTTCTACCCACCCCTACTTGTGAATATGGCTCTGCTTGTGATTTTAGCTGATGGTTTTTTATTTTGTGAAATGTTGTAATCACTACAGTATTATGTCCAAATGTACTTGCCGGAGTCAGCTGGTTTATCCTGGCATGAGATTTTGCAACAAACTATTCAGTTAATTGGAAGTTTGAGATGATGCATTGCCTGAGGCACATTAAGAAATAACCTAAGTAACAAGACTTGGGGTCACGACTGGTGGCTTGGAGGCCAAACTAGCAAGCAAACATGTGCAAAGGCATAGGACTGGCTGAGAACAGTCTGAGTACTTCAGACTGAGGAAACAGTTCAGAGCTTGAGCATTTGCTGGCCATCCCTGAATGAAAACATGGCACAAATTTATGGGTTAATTAAGAACTTTACTGAAATAGCTGATTTGCAACTCAAAACTCTTAAAGCATGGGTTGCTACTGGCCTGCAAAGCAAGACCTTTAACTGAGCAACACCACCCCAGCTCAGAGTCAAGTATGGAGTTTCTCTGACCTTTCTTTTCACATGCCACACTAAAGCTCCCCCATCACAGATATCTCAGGATGCTTGCCAAATTTACATGTTCCTTAACCTGTGCTTTTCCTGCCTTCCAGATAGAGCCTAACCACTATAACCAGGCCTATTTACTCCCCCACCCCACCATATGAAGTAGGCAAAGAAAATAAAATGCCCCATCTCACAGCCAATTTGAGTAGGCACCCAAAATTCCTGCTTGGCTCCTTCTAAAGTGACTGGCTAATCTCACATGATGTCAGCAGGAGAGATGTCACTGTGCTGAAGGGCCAGGAGCAACTGGTCTCTCAAGTTCTGCTGCCTGCCAATGGTCCTCACATCGGGAGTTCTCCAGTTAGATCATTCTCCCTATGTGTTCTCATTCAGAGAAGTGGGGGGCAAGCAAATGCTGTCTCCTGCTCAAATAGGTGGGAAGCTATCTTATAGGCAAAGGTAGAATCTATTGCCCCTTTGTGACAGGTGGCAGTTGCTGAACTGGAAGCTGCTGCTCTGCTGCTGGACATCTACTTCAGTGATCATTAAGCATGACAGTTTCAGATAACGCCATATCAGTGCAGAGAATAAGACACCTGGGCCTGCTTTCTGAACTCCTTGGGTTAAGACCTCCACCACCCTATGTGGCAAAGTATAAATGATGTTTCATTCTGCCATGAAATATGTGGAATTTCACTAACTGCTTAAGGAGTCTACTAGGGGTGTGCATTCGGTTCGGCCGAACCAAATCAACTGCCGAATCACCCCTGATTCGGCTGTATACGGAATCGCATACAGCCGAATCCAATTGGGGCCCATTATGCGGGAGCCGAATATGGCTCCCTGTATACTTCCGTATATATATTCAGAAGTATATGGAATTCAATGCAAAAGGCGGGAAAGGGGCTTCTGCAGCCTCAGGGGAGCTGCTTGCCTCCTTTCCCGCCTTTGATAGCCTTTTCCCTCCTCTCCCATAGCCTCCCTGGGATCAGGGAGGGGGGGAGGGGGAAGAGGAGCCCCAGCAGCCAATCCAAAGCATGCATTTGCAAAATGCATTGCAAATGCATGCTTTGCAAAACTGTTGTGTAGCTGATCCCCCAGCCATCAGCAACATTGTTGTTCTTTTGATCTTTTGCTTACTTGGGTATCCAAGTAAGCACTGTTGTCTGGCCAATCACAAAGCAGTGCTATTTTTTGAAACTGCTCTCTGTAGGGCCAGAGAACCTTTTTAAGGAGTCTTCCTGGCTGGACTCCTCCATTGCTGCTGTGCTGGTATGTGTTGGTGTGTGAGAGAGATTCTGCTGTGCTGGCCCTTGGCCTCAGCTGCTGCTGCTCTCTCTCAGCCTTACCAGACTTTCCTGGAGTAGAGAAGACATCTAAGGTAAGACAGTCTTGGGGTTCTTGTTTTTATTTTAGTTGGTAAAAGGACTTTTTAAGACTCAGAGTCCCTTTGCTTATCCAGATTTGGGTGGTGGGTACTAGCTTATTTGGGGTTAGGGGGTTCTGCTGGGGTTAGGGGGTTCTGCTGGGGGAGGGGGCCTGGGGTGGGGTGGGGGTTTGCCAATTTGCCCATATCTTACTTTAGTGAGAGGACTTTTAAAAGTGCAGTGTCCTTTTACTTTTCCTGATTTGGGTGGCTTGGATTTCTTGGGGTTAGGGTGAAGGTTTTTTTGGGGGGGGAGGGGTTGGTAAAGTTCCTGTATTGTTAAAAGTTAAGTTTTTTACTGTTTTAAAATAATAATAATAATAATAATAATAATAATAATAATAATAATAATAATAATAATAATAATAATAAAATAAAAATAAATTATTTATATCCCGCCCTCCCTGCCGAAGCAGGCTCAGGGCGGCTAACAACATATTCATATACTTATACAAAGGATTAAAATCACATTAGTCTTAAAAACATTCCAATTTAAAACAGATACAAATACAAATAGATTTTAGGTGCTAATTCTAATCATAAAAATAATGGTGATAGACGTCACCTAACATCAGTCGCACAGCCAGCAAAGGCCATCCTGAAAAGGGTGGTCTTGCAGGCCCTGCGGAACTGGTCAAGGCTCCATAGGGCTCGCACTTCTTCCAGGAACTGGTTCCATAGGTGTGGAGCTGTGATAGAGAAGGCCCGTGTGCGAGTGTTTTGTAGTTTTGCCTCCTTTGGTCCGGGGATAGCCAGCTGGTTCTTCCCTGCTGACCTCAGTGCTCTCTGGGGTTCGTATGGGGAAAGACGGTCCCTCGGGTAGGCAGGTCCTCGGACATATAGGGCTTTAAAGGTAATAACCAGCACTTTGTAATGAACCTGGTAAGTAACTGGCAGTCAGTGCAGTCCGCGTAGCCCCGACTGTATGTGCTCCCACTTTGGAAGCCCCAATAACAGCCTAACCGCCGCGTTCTGCACCAGCTGCAACCTCCGGGTTTGGCACAGAGGCAGCCCCATGTAGAGGGCATTACAGTAATCCAATCTTGAGGTGACCGTTGCATGGATCACTGTTGCTAGGTCCCGGCGCTCCAGGAAGGGAGCCAACTGCCTTGCCCGCTTCAGGTGAAAAAATGCCGACTTGGCAGTGGCTGCTATCTGGGCCTCCATTGATAATGAAGGCTCCCAAGTAGAACTCCCAAGCTCTTGACCCGATGCACCGCTTTCAGCGGCACACCGTCAAAAACCGGCAGAGGTATTTCTCTCCCTAGGGCGCCGCGGCCCACGCAAAGGACCTCTGTCTTCATCGGGTGCAACTTCAGCCCACTCAGCCTAAGCCAGGTTGCCACGGCCTGCAATGCCAGGTCCAGATTCCCTGGAATGCAGTCAGGCCAGCCATCCATTACCAGATAGAGCTGGGTGTCATCTGCATATTGACGACACCCGAGCCCATACCTCCGGGCAATCTGGGAAAGGGGGCGCATATAGATGTTAAATAGCATCAGGGAGAGAACTGCTCCCTGCGGCACCCCACAATCTAGTGTGTGCCTCTGGGACAGCTCACCCCCGATTGCCACTCTTGTCTCCGACCCTTGAGGAAGGAGGAAAGCCATTGTAGGGCTAGCCCCCTAACCCCTATGTCGGCAAGGTGGTGGGTCAGTAGCTGATGGTCGACCATATTGAATGCGGCTGACAGATCTAATAGCATCAGCACCGCCACACCGCCTCGATCCAGATGCCGCTGGAGGTCATCTACCAAGGCAACCAGCACTGTCTCCGTCCCATGACCTGGGCGAAAGCCAGACTGGCAAGGGTCTAGGATGGAAGCGTCATCCAGAAAACCCTGCAACTGCAACACCACTGCCCTCTCAATAATTTTACCAAGAAACGGTAAATTAGAGACCAGTCGGTAATTCGCCAATTCGGCCGGGTCTGCTGTACTTTTTTTCAGGAGGGGGCGGACCATAGCCTCTTTCAAGGGTGTTGGAAAGCGCCCCTCAGAGAGGGATCTATTTATGATGTCCTAAAGGACATCTAAGCTCCCTTTGGCAAGATTTAATCAGGGTTTAATCAAGGTTTAAAAGGATTCTGTGTTTGATTTGTTGCTGCTGTGTTGTGCTGCTGTTGTTCCTTTTCTCTTCTGGTTCTGGTTCTTCAGGGGGAAGGGGGTGCTGTTTGGCATAATTTTCATTATTTAAAAGGCCACTTTGTTAACAGTTGAGTTTGTGTTGGCCTTCTGTTTGGATCTATTCTCTATTGCTGCAGGTCTTGCATCCTCCTGTCCTGTTGTCCCCCTTTTCCTGGTTCTGGTTTTAGAGGGGGGGGTGTTGTTGACTGACTTGGCTTGAGGTTTCTTATTGGTGAAAAGGCCACTTTTTTAACAGTTGAGTTTCTTGGCCTTCTTCTGTTGTCCCTTTTCCTGGTTCTGTTTTTTTTTTTTGGGGGGGGGGGGTTGATTGATTTGGCCTGAGGTTTCTTATTGGTGAAAAGGCCACTTTTTTAACAGTTGAGTTACTTGGCCTTTTCTGATTGTGCTGTTTTTTGGGGGGTGGGGGGTGGGGTGGGGTTAAAAGTAAAGTTTCTTTTTGTCACGTTTTGGTTTTTTTAAATTACCTCTGGTTGGTGTGGGGGTTGGTGAGGGTGTGTGTGGGCTGTGTGGTCTGGGTCACTTTCATGTTTTTATAGTTATTTTTGGAGTCTGAGTGTGCTTTCGGTTTGGCTAGGGCCGCTAAATAGGCTGCCCCACTAATAAGGGTGTTTTTAGGGATTGTGTTTTTGAAATTAAAAAAAATTAATCCAGTTTAGGGCTTTATCTTCTTTCAAAATTCAAGTAGGCCAGATAGGGGTGATTTAAAAAGATTTTAGGTTTTTCATAAAAGGCAGCGTGACTACTAGGCCACATCAGGCTCCCTTTTAAAGAGACTTGGGTTGCAGTGCATCTTGCTTTCAGCCACTGAAAGCTGGTGCATCCTTAAATTTCCATAGGGTAAACCACAGCTTCTCTCAAGTTATAAGGAACACCTGATTTCTAGTTTGCAAGGAAATCAGGTTTGTCCCAGGATCTAGTTAGGAGAAGTTTAACTAGGAGGATATAACAAGGATTGCCTTCATCCCAAGGTAGCCTTTTAAAAACTGTAGCCAAGTAGAGGCAGGATCACCTAGCCTCCTAAATTCTACCAGACTACTACTACCGAACCCAAAGAAGGACAGGTTAGGGACCAAAAAAACAAACAAACAAGTTTTGGTGGGAGGGTTCTTATAAAGAAGTCAGGGCACCTGTTGGTTCAGGGTACAGTGCAGTGAGTTAGGTTTGTAAAAAAAAAACCCACTCTCAGTTCAGGTTGTGTGAGACTGGCCAAGGGTGACATGAGTGACAGGCAGCAGAAGAGGGGCCCTGGGGGCAAGGCCAAGGAGAAGACTAGAGGAATGGAGGGGAGGGAGGGGACCCAGGTCTCCCCCCCACCTGTGCGTGGGGCCACTCCACAGCCGCCTTCCAGAACTTCGACCTCTGGCCAGAATGTGATGAAGAAGAAGGCCCACCTTGGGCCCTTCATCGAGGTTGCTGCTGGGGCGCCCTCAGCAGAGGTGCCAGTAGGTGTTGGCACTGAGCAGGGGTCTGCTGCTCAGGCAGTCTCTCCTCCAGCTGATGTCGCTCAGCAAGAGCAGCCTTCCTTGGAGATGAGCTTTGGGGACAGTTTTCTGTCCAAAACAATCATCCCAAGGAGGGTGCAGAGTGTTCTGCAGGAGCTGGAGGAGAAGCTGGCTGAGGAGGACCAGCCCCCTTCTTCAGTTTCTTCAGGCACCAGCAGTCCTTCATGGGATGACCAGGAGTGGAGGCCGCATGGGGTGGAGGGGGAAGAGACGGAGACACACGAGGTGCCTCCATCTCCGCTCACTTCCCCCCGGCGGCCAGCCTCTCCTGCCACCCTGAGACACGATGTGTCTGCCCCAATCACCTCAAAGGAGGTGGCTCCGGACACCCAAGCTGCCAGTCAGTTTGGACATCCGTTCACCTCCGAAGTCTGGAAGCATTTCCAACTTATGGAGGATCCACACTATGCGCAGTGCCAGCTGTCAGGGCTCGGATCAGTCGTGGGTGGGACCCTGCCCACCTGACTCTGGGTGGGATGCAGAATCACCTGCGGAAGCACCACCCGGGAGTGCTTCTTAAGGGGGAGAAGCAGGCTGGTGCTGTGGTGCTCAAGCGGCCAACAACACCCAGCCAGGAGGTCCGTCCCATCGCGACTACCTCCGCTCTCCAGGAGTGTTCCATGGGAGTACAGGGACACCAGGCATCTCTACCTGAGATATTTGGTGGGGGACGCACTTGTGTGCCAAGAGAGGGAATCAGGTATGGCAGGAGGGTGATCGCCTGGAACCTTGCCAGGTCGATCACCCATGGGCTTCCATTTTTAGTGATTGAGAATCCTGGGGTGCTAGGGTTGCTCGAGTACCTGGCGCCCTGGTACAAAGTTCCTGCGAGAACCACCATTAGCAGGACCATTGTGCCAGCTGTTTTCAGGGCGACCACATCTGTGGTGAAGGAGCATTTGTCCCGTGCTGCTGGGGGGACTGTTCATTTCACCTCAGGTATCTGGAGCTCCCAACATGCATTCGAGGGGTATCTCTCCTTGACTGTGCATTGGTGGCAACCCAGAGAGCTGGGGGAGGTGCAGTGTGGGGGTGGGGGTGGCAGCAGTAGTGGCAGGCAGGGTCAGGGCCGCTAGGCCGGCTATCGCTGGGCCTTGCTGCATGCCGAAGCAGTCAACGCGCCACACACGGCGGAAACTCTCAGAACCATCCTCTCACGGCAGTTAGAGGGCTGGGTAGGCAGTGGGGACATCGCCATGGGCTTCGTGGTGACTGATGGTGGCTCCAACATCAAGGCGGCTGTCCAGCATCACGGCCTAAAAAGCCTTCCTTGCATGGCCCACCACCTCGTGGTTAAGGACGCATTGGGCCAGATGAAAAGCCAGGATCATCGGTATCTAGCCGCGACCCATGAGTACCGACTTCTGCTCCAGAAGTGTCGGCACATCACGGGTCACTTCTCACACAGCAATACGGACTCGTATCGGCTGCGTGAGAAACAGACACTGACATGCGTGCCAGGGCACCGCCTGATCTCTCGCAAACCCTCTCCCGGGTTACTCAGTCCTACATCAATCACGGACTAGTGGGCGGGGGGGAGGGGTGGCATTATTTATACGGGAGGCTTACTCCTTCAGGGCACTCCCGGCCCCAAAGATTGAGGGTATCGAATGTGCCGGCCTGGCGTGGGAGGCTGGAGAGGGGTTGGCGGTCTGGCTGGTGTACCGTACGCCTAACGCACCGGCCAGCGCCTTACCGTCCCTACTGGAGGCGGCGACGGGCTGGGCGCTGGAGCACCCAAGGTTGATAATCCTGGGTGACTTCAACGTCCATGCTGATGACCCGTCCTCCAGTCAGGCGACGGACCTAGTGTCCTCCATGGCGACACTGGGACTCTCTCAACTTGTTATGACCCCCACTCACCAGGCTGGTCACATGTTGGACTTGGTCTTTGCGGCCGGGGTTGTAGTGAGCGATATAACCGCCACGGCGGTGCCATGGTCGGATCACTTTGCCCTCAAGGCCCATGTAGATATGCCTCCCCAAACCTGTTTAGGCGAGGAGCCTATTATGGCTCGCCCGCGGAGCCAGATGGACCCGGAACGGTTCCAAATGGCTCTGCGGGATCCCTGGCCCTCTGGCATTCCTCTCGATGACCTGGTTGAGTCCTGGAATAACCGGCTCGCTAGGGCCATCGAGGGGATTGCACCTCGACGCCCTCTGCGACCTCGGATTAGGCCGGCTCCGTGGTATACCCCGGAATTGCGCCGGCTGAAACAAGGCCTTAGACGGCTAGAGAGGCAATGGCGACGTACTCGCGACGAAGCGACTAGAACATCTTATAGGAAGTTTATGAAATCCTATGAGATGGCAATCAAGGCCGCAAAGAAAACATACTTCGCGACCAAGATTGCATCTGCAAATTCGCGCCCAGCCCAATTATTTAGAATAATTCGGAATCTTACTTCATTGCCACAGGGCAATCCAAAAGCTAAGGAATTGGAGATAGGCTGTGAGGCTTTTGCGAAATTTTTTGCAGAGAAGGTCCAATCGCTCCGCCACGACTGCCCCGCCAACTTAGATGCAGTAAGTGAACTTGAGGCCCAATGCGTGTCTTCAGATTTAACCTTGGACTGCTTCGACCCACTCAGCTTGGAGGAAGTCGACAGAATTCTTGGCACTGCACGACCCACAACTTGTGACCTGGACCCTTGCCCCTCCTGGTTAATTAAGGCCTGCCAGGAGGAATTGAAATGTCCTATACGGGACATCATAAATCGATCCCTTTCGGAGGGTGTTTTCCCAACATCCCTGAAAGAGGCAGTGGTCCGCCCTCTTTTGAAAAAAGTTACATCAGACCCGTCCGTATTGGCACATTATCGGCCGGTCTCAAATTTGCCCTTTCTGGGCAAAATTATTGAGAGGGCTGTGGCGTTGCAGCTGCAGAGCTTTCTGGAGGACGCTTCCACCTTGGACCCATGCCAGTCCGGCTTTCGCCCGGGCCATGGGACGGAAACAGTCTTGGTCGCCCTCATAGATGACCTCCGGCGGCAACTGGATCGGGGTGGCTCGGCAGTATTGCTGCTGCTCGACCTGTCGGCGGCGTTCGACATCGTCGACCACCGGCTGCTGGCCTGCCGCCTCGCCGACGCAGGAATTCGGGGGCTAGCCTTACAGTGGCTCTCCTCCTTCCTCGAAAATCGGGGACAAAGGGTGGCAGTTGGAGGGAAGCTGTCTCAGAGACACCCTCTGCACTGTGGGGTGCCTCAGGGAGCAGTTCTCTCCCCGATATTGTTTAACATCTTTATGCGCCCCCTTGCCCAGATTGCGCGGAGGTATGGGCTCGGTTGTCATCAGTACGCTGATGACACCCAGCTCTATCTATTGATGGAAGGCCGGACTGGCGATGTCCCTATAAATTTGGACCGGGCGTTACAGGCCGTGGCTGACTGGCTCAGGCTGAGTGGGCTGAAGCTGAATCCAACGAAGACTGAGGTCCTTTGCGTGGGCCGGGACGGACCGGAAGGGGAGATCATTCTGCCGGCTTTTGACGGTGCGCCACTGATACCAGTGCGCAGGGTCAAGAGCTTGGGGGTGCTACTGGAATCCTCGCTATCAATGGAGGCCCAGATAGCCGCCACCGCAAGATCCGCCTTCTTTCATCTTAAAAGGGCGAGGCAGTTGGCTCCCTTCTTGGAACGCGACGACCTAGCAACTGTGATCCACGCAACGGTCACCTCAAGATTAGACTACTGCAATGCCCTCTACATGGGGCTGCCCTTGTGTCGAACGCGGAGACTCCAGGTAGTGCAGAATGCGGCGGCCAGGCTGCTAGCGGGACTACCTAGATGGGAACACGTGCAGCCTGTGCTGCGGGATCTGCATTGGCTGCCGGTTGTCTACCGTGTTCGCTATAAGGTGCTGGTTATCACCTTTAAAGCCCTATATGGCCGAGGACCTGCCTACCTACGGGACCGCCTCTCCCCATATATTCCCCAGAGAGCACTAAGATCCAGCTCCCAAAACCTTCTACAAATCCCTGGGCCAAAAGAGGCCAGACTTAAGATAACCCGGGAGCAAGCCTTTTCACTAATGGCCCCTCGTTGGTGGAACCAACTCCCAGAGATGGTGCGAGCCCTGCGGGATCTGAATCAGTTCCGCAGGGCTTGCAAAACCCATCTTTTTCAGCTCTCATTTGGAACAGGACCTGACCAAACTGACTAACTATCGTAATTTTAGCCACTTTATGTTGAAATTGGAACTGATGTATGACAATATGTAAACTATGACCGACAGAAATATAGCACCTATTTCTACCTACTTTATATTTTTATATCTTTTAATCTCCTATTCTCTTATTTTTATATTTTTAAACTTTATTAATTCATGTAATTGTATTATTTAAACCATTGCTGTCTATTTTAACCGAATCATGCTTGTCATGTCTGTGAGCCGCCCTGAGCCCGCCTTCTGGTGGGGGAGGGCGGGATATAAAAATAAAATTTGCTTTGCTTTGCTTTGCTTTGCTTTGATCGGTGACGTCAGCACACGCTGGAACTCCACTTGTGCCATGCTGGAGCACATGGTGGAGCAGAGAGCAGCCCTGGATGCCTTTGTCTCTGAGATGAGGGTCTTTCGGGATGAGAACTGTCTCACCCAAGAGGATTGGGTGGTCATTTCTTAGACTGTGGAGGTTCTTGGGCACCTCAAGACCCACACAGAAGTGCTCTCGTCTGACACGGCGAGCATCGCACTGGTCGTCCACATGGCCCGTGAGGACCTGGCCTCATTTCTAGTGCCAGCTCAAGGCCATGCAGATGTTCTCCCAGCGGTGCGTGCCCTTGTTGTTAGGCTGCAGGAAGGGCTTGAGGCCCGCTTTCAGACTTTCACCCAGGATAAGGTCTACATGATGGCGACCATGTTAGACCCACGCCTTAAGGGCACAGTCGCCGAGCGGGCCAACGAGCTCAATCACTGGCGAGACGAGCTCTCCCAGAAGGTTGAGCGTTCCAGAGTCAGGGCGGTCCCAGTGCCGGTAGTTGAGGAGGAGGGGGGTGGAAGCAGCTTATCTGCCACTTCCACTGCTGTTGTTCATCCCCAACCTCCCCAGCTAGGCAGTGTTTCCCACCAGACTCACGCCACGAATAGTCCTGAGGTGACACTCATCGGGCGGGTCATTGGCCCCTCTAGGAGCGGTAGGGCACTGAGAGCGAAGACGGGTGCTGCGATGATGAGGGACTATCTTTTGGAGCCCCTCGAGCCGCAGGAAGCGTCTCCTTTGGGACTACTGGGTCATGAAGGAGGAGGTCTGGCTGGCCCTCTCCTCCGTGGCCAAGGCATTCCTCTCATGCCCACCAATGAGCATGCAGAGCGAGCATGTCTTTTCGCATATGGGTGACATTGTCTGCCCACATCACAATCGCCTGCAACCCTGGAGCAGTTGGTCTTCCTGAAGGTCAGCTTGCCTCTGTTCGGCTTTGAGAGTGAATGAAGTGAACACCTACTTGTGCCTGCAACCTCTCTTGGCCCGCACTTGGAAGGTGGTTGTAAAACGCTCCTCCACTAAAAACAGACTAGAGTCTAAAGACAGCCCAAAAACTCACTCACAAATTGATTGGCAGTGAATCCCCCCCACCCCTCATCCCTCCCCAAACCAAAAGTGAATGCTGGTTTAAAAACTGCAAAGCGCTCCAAATTTCCCCAGTCCCCCATCCACACATGCCTAATAATACTGACAGGGCCATTGCAGCCCCCAACTGTAACCAACAGCACCCACAGGCCCAGCCCGGATAACCCAGGTTTTTTTTCAGGGAAAGGAGGAAGAAAGAGGGCGGTGCCAGTGATGATGACAGGCAGCCAGCAGCCATACCAATGCTGAGGTCCCTCTAATGGGACAGTGATGCTGGTGTGTTGCTGAGCTGAGAGAGAAGGAATGGTTGCCTTCCTCTCACACAATCTGAGGCCCTCCCAGTGATCTTCCTCATTTGGGGTACAGTTCTGGCTCGCCTCCTCGTGGTGCACCCTGGGTAACGCAAAAGAGCCTGGAGCAGCCAACCATCCATCACTCAAGGTAAGTCAAAATGCTTCTTGCTTTGTGTCAGATACAGAATGATGTGGAGCTAGGTGTGGTGGTCCACCACTTCTCTTGTTTGAGAGTTGTGTTGTTTGGGGCAGGGCTGGCATCTGTAGATTGTGTGTTCTGTGGCAGGGAAGCTGGCACCTGGGTGAGAGACCCAGAGCCAGCATGCTTGTTGTGCTTGGCCAGCTCTCCCTGTGTTGTTTGGAGCTGGGCTGGAGAGCTGGCATTTGCAAATTGTGTGTTCTGTGGCAGGGAAGCTGGCACCTGGGTGAGGAGCACCAAACTATGATGACTGATCCAAAAGTATCAGGAAAGTCAGGAAAGGACCTTTTTGTGCTGTTAGCAGTTTGAAGTCATCTTGGCATGCTTTCCATCATGTCATTTTCATATAAACATATGCATACAAACATATGCATTAGTCTATTACTCACAGACAACTGCATAAACTGAAAATGGATTCTGGACATTTATAATGATATATATATATGGTATCCAAACTAACCGTGGATTCTCACTTGCATGTGATCCTGAAACTGACTGATAGAGAATACTGCAAAGTAGAGTAATGGAATAATTTCAGCTCCCAGTTTCAATTCTGTTCTGACTTCAGTAGATCTCTTCATGAGTCAGTGATTTTAGAACTGCTATCAGAAAAGTGTTCACTAATAGACAGGGCTTTATTTATTTTTTTAAAAAAAGAGGTGCTGAAACTCTAAAGAAGGAAATGAAGGAGAAACACATGCTCCCATGAACTTTTATACATGTTTTGAAAATTTTGTTTCAATAAGGAGGTTCTGGAACAACCGTTGCAATGAGTTCCCCCAGAAAAAAAATCCCTGCTATAGATCTTCAGTCTGTAAATGGTACAAATAAGACTTCAATTAAACTTGAAACTAACACTGTAAATCATTTGGTAATATGGCTATCTGCATGCCATCAGGATTGTAATAGTGCTCCACTGTATAGGTATGCCAGTAGTTGGAATAAGCATATCACCTTTGGAAGCCTGCTAGGCTTTTCAAGTTTATATTTTAAAGGGTCATTTTCCTGTAATTTACTACCTACCTCATGATGTCTAACCCTTCAATCAGCCTGGCCTTGCCTTCTGCTAACTCAAGTGCTACAAGAATGTCCCTTCAAATAAGTGTCCTCTACTCTCACCTGTTTCCAGTCAGCATCCCCACTGAAGCAGGTGTTTGTCATGGCTGGCAGTGAAGCTATATTCTCCATAACTGGTTTTTCTTTTATTTTGGAATTAAGATTTAAAGCAGAGACTGGGATTCACAGAACTACTTGAGCAGTATCTGAAAGACTGTGCTTTGTATGTAAAGTGCTGTCATAGCAGTTGACTTATGGCAACCCCCCAAGACAAGAGATGAACATTGGTAGTTTGCCATTGCCTACCTCTGTGCAGCAACTCTGGACTTCCTGGGTCCTCCCACCCCCTTCCATCCAAATACTAACCAGGGCCAGCCTTGTTTAGCTTCTGAGACCTGAAGAAATCAGGCCAGCCTGAGCCAGCTAGGTTCTTTAGGGTATATTACAGAAGTAGAACTTCAGTTCTTTGGACTCCTATCAGAGAAACTGAGCAAATGAAGTATTATTTTGTCAATGTTATAAATTCAAATTTAAATATATGCAGAATATGTGGTCATTTACTTGACTACTAATCACTCATGAGCCATGTGTAATCACGCTACAAAGGAAAACTCATTTCAGCACATGACTACCTGATCCCACAAAGTAGAGCAAAGTTTGGATAATTATGAGTATCTGACTGATGTTGTTTTAGATGCATCCAGTCCCTGCTGAATCTGTAGCTAAGGCTATGTGATAGAAATATTTCACATCATTCTTCTGTTTGCCAGCTTGCAATGTCATTCCAGATGGCAAATACAAAACTAGCATGAAAAAATTCTTCCTAAAATGCAAAAAAGGATTCTGTAGTCCTATTACAGATTTTCCAAATTGTTCCCAGCTGCCCAAAATATAGTTTCACAATTTTAATCCTATAAAACCTGTTACCCCCCCCCCCAAAAAAAAAGTTAAGTTAAGCTTGTTTGAGCCTTTGCTGAACACTTTTTAGTCCCATTGGTAGCAATAGCAGAGTTAAGCATATGTTTAAATTCCACTGCAATAAATGAGTCTTTTTTTCCCCTTGAATGTTGGCTGGCTAATGCCATTTATAACTATTTGTTTACTGGTAGCTTAATATAAAGGCAGGATGCATCAGCAATAAATGCATGGAACTGGCTACCCCAGCTTCTTCCTCCAAACACTGTAGCAAACACTGGCCTTGCAGGGGTATTGCTCTGGCACCACAGTTACCCTGATGCAAACAGGAAAGCTCAAGATGACAGTATATTTTCTCCACCAACTATCAGAAATCTGCACTTTGCTCCAGGAGGCTTCCCCCTCCCTCTGATTCATTATAGTAGGAGTATCTCTAGAGCAATAGAATTGTAAGGTCTCAGTTGTTAACATGAAAGTGGGACTGCTTAAATTTGATTACTGTGTTTAATGAAGTGTCACATTTACTTACAAGATGACATGATGAATCACGTTACGTTTATTATAAATCAACATATAAGAATGGACAAATGGTTCAATAAAGCGATGCATTTTCAAATATAAGATTAATGCATTTAGGCTCGTTGTCATATTTTTTTCCCTTTAAAAAATGCCAGTGCACTGTTTACTTTAGCCCAGGAGCTAAATTGACAATTTGCTTTTGAAAAAACGGTCTGCATTTCCCATCACCCTGCGCTATACATTTTGTCTCAGTAGCCAAAGGCATTAGATCACTCGGATGAGTAAATCCAGTTCACCTAAACCTGTATGTACAGCCTCATATATGCATGATTGCATCCTCAAACATGTACACAAACATGCACATTCCAATCCTTCACCCATGTGATCTCATGTTTCTTCCTGATGTTCTCTCGTGTGCTTTCTCTTTTTAATGGTCTACTGAACCCTAAAGCATTCAGGCTTCTTAGCACTTAAGAATCAGAACAATTCTCCTAAGTGAGAGATGTTCACTCAGTGTTGTTGACTGACCTGTTTTGTACCTCCCCCAGTCTCCCCCTTTTTATGACAATGGCATTTGTGCATTCCTCTATCTTACATAACCCCTGAATTAAACAGAGCATCTACTTGCTTCCCCTCCCTTGTAACCACCATTTTAAAAAAGCTCTTGTATGCCTCCCAATGTGGGGAATTGAATCACTGACATTGTGTTATCTCGTCCTCTGTTGCTTGGACTGGCACAAGAATTTTGTTTGAAAAGAGGACTTGATTTGTTTGTATGTCCTTGTGCATTTCTATTTATCGGTGTTTGCCCTGGAGAAATGCTAATGCAGATGCATTGTGTTAAAGAGGTCTGATAGCATTTGAGTGCTCTCATAAATGTGTGACCTGAAAAGCAGTCACATACTGTAAGGGTGGAGTGTGTGTGTATGCATTTGTGTTGTCAGGAGTGGAGGAGGGTCTGCCAAGTGGCAGAATTTAAGCTTTCTTGCCACATCTGCATTTAGCTCTGTTTGAGTGACAGGTGTACATGGATGCCACATTGGCTTCCAATATGTTATGAGACCATGGTAACAATTACTCATCTCCAGGGAATGGTACAGTCTCATTCTTCACTATCAGACATGAAAGAAATGATTTCAGGTGCCAGAAAGGGAACTCTGATAAAAGAAAACATTTCGGTTTTCATGGCACTGGAGTTTGCCCTGAGGCAATGGCTTTGATAAAGAAAATGTGTGTCTCTCTCTCTTTACATTCACAATTAATCCATGATTATCTACAAGTGATCCTTTGGCCTATAGAATACTGACAGAAAAATGTCTTTACCTTTTTAATCTACCCTCCATTATATAACATATGTCCTATATCAAACCAATCTTTAAAAACTCCTCTGAAATTAAGTATAACTGTCCTCTTCCACTATGATGATACTCTATAGGTATCAGAGGTATCGACCAAGAACAGCCACTGTGGGTAGAAATATTAACATATAATTTTGCATTTGTTGGTTCAAGTCACATACAATGCTACATTGCTTTAGAAAGGCAGGATATAATTTTTTTTTTAAATGAATGTTATAGAAAGATGTTACAAGGTGGCTAGAAGGACATCAAAAACCAACCACCACTCACTTACTCTGTTTGTCATGTCAAAAACAAACCATTTTAGAAATGCTTAATCCTAGGGTTGCCAAGTCTTCCTCAAGCCCTGGTGGGGGACATACGTGCGTGCCGGTAGTGACGTCATCAAAATGGCTGCACACATGCAGGCCGCTCTAGGCATTTCTGGGGAAACTCTATGGTTTTCCTGGATACTCTAGTCATTTGGGAAGTTAAAACTCTGTGGTACCTATTGTACCATAGTTTTTCCAGAAACGCCTAGAGTGGTCCCGCATGTGCACTGTCATTTTGATGATGGCACTTCTGGGTGATGTCATCGCACCGGTGATGCAGGGGGAGGTTCCCCGCCGGCAGGTTCGAAACCTTCGAGGTGAAGGATTCCCCACCCAGACTGGGGGCTTGGCAGCCCAACTTAATTCTCATTCATGCAATATATCTGTTCATTATTTCTGGCACTTACAGGGTGTTAATATGTGAGCCGGGACCAAGAAGAGCCTTCCACTGGCTGCCACCACTCTGGTAAGCATCTGTACTGGAGAGTCCAGAGCACCCACCCTACCCCTGCACCTTCCTTATTAGCAAATACCTTTTAAATATGACCAAAGAGATGTGAAGACCCAGGCAGTTTAACAATAACAAGAGGTTTATTATAAGTGTTCAGAAACAATAAGTGGGTTGTAAAACTTTTTAGTGCAACAGTGAATTAACAAACACAGTAAAGGTTGGTTCAAAGAAATAAATAGGCCTGATGCAACTAACTAGACATTCCCTTCTTCTGTCTTCAAATAAACTCACCCTCCTTGGATGAGGGATCCCTCTCTGGCTGCCACCCGCCTCCAGCTCCAGAGAGAACCATTCTCTCTCTCTCTGTCTGCAGCCTCTCCAGAGGGAACAACCCTGTCTGCAGCTTGTTCTATTTATGCCTTCCTCCCAGGTTCCACCCCCTGGGCAGGTTTTTCCTCCAAAACTGCTTTCACCCAGTCAGAGGGACAGAAAGGAACCTGAGAGATGTAGGCCCTGTAGCTATACCTACATAGGCCTCTCTGGAGCCTGTAGGCCTAGGATCATGGCAGGATGCTTGAACTGTATTCTTAGGGGTTTGATGTGGACTTAAACTGCAGAGGAATTCATGATTACCGATTTCTCACTGGAGTTACTCCATCCCAAAGCTTATGTTTTCTACTGGTGCCAGTGATTTCCCACCATTTGCTCCGTGAGCACATTTTGACACACAGCTCCTTCCAATTCCCCTTGCGGTTTCATAATCCTTAAAAGACAGCATCACAAAGCTGCAAGAAGAACTGAAGGGAGCCATGCATCAAGATGCACCCACAGAGCAACTAGTGGGAAATTGTGCCAGGGAAAACAGAAGCCTGGGGGCAGAGCAATGCTAGTGAGAAACTGGTAGATGTTTCCTCCTTAAATTAGGGATTTGGTTCCTCCAGTGGGTTAAAAAAGTTAGGGTTTAAATATTTTCTGGACACAAAGCAAAACTGTTTTCTTCAGGCAAGGATAGGATAAAGATAATAATACAGTACATATTTAAAAGCCTTTTTTAAAAGATTTTTTTGTTTATGTGTGTTTGTTACCTACCCAGAGCTTTCAGTGAGGGTAAAAAGAAACTGTTGACAGAGTAAGCAACGTGCACAACCTGACTAAAGAGGAGATAACAGTTTATTTAGAAACTAATATACTTGATAGGAAAGAGGCGAGAACAAGATAGGTTCCTCACTACATCTCTAGCTGAGAGAGAGGGTAAGACTGAACGCAGCACTTCTGAGAAGAAGGGAGAAACTGCCCTAAGAGTAGCAATCTGGAGGCAGATAAGGAATGACACTTAACAGGATATCAGGCCTGGCACGTGGGGTTCTGGCACCTGAGACAGAACCTCAACGCGTGCCCATCCCTTCAACCCCAGGAGCAAATTCATGCTTTGCACATGGGAGGGGCGTGATGTCATCATACAGAAGTGATGTCATTGTGCTGGGTACTTGGTGCATCCCCTGCCCAGCGTGCTCTGAGTTCGGAGCACACTGAGCAGGAAAAGCCCAGTTCTTTCTGGGCTTTGAGGGATTGGGGGAGCTCCCCGAATCCCTTACAGCCCAGAAAGAACACTCTGTGCCTTCCCCTGCCCAGTGATCTTCGAGTTCGGAGAGCGCTGGGCAGGGGAAGCCACATACTTTCTTGGCTCTGGGGGATCGGGGGAGTTCCCCCAATCCCTTACAGCCCAGAAAGAACACTCTGTGCCTTCCCCTGTCCAGTGCTCTTCGAGTTTGGAGAGTGCTGGGCAGGGGAAGCCACGTACTTTCTTGGCTCTGGAGGATCGGGGGAGCTCCTCCGACCCCTTAGAGCTGAGAAAGGCTCGGGGCTGGTGTGAGCAGGGACAGGGAGGGGCGCCTGCCCTTGCCCCTGCTGTAAGCTGCCGCTCCAAGCAGTCGCCTAGTTCACCAACTCCCACATGCCAGCCCTGCAGGATACACCATCCTATCTAATGATCTTCTTCTCATATTCTTTGTACAGCAGACATTGCCTTTTCCAACAACAACAACAAATAGTACTGAAATGTTTATATAAATGCATAGTTTCGGAAAGCTATATCCTATTCAGCCAGCAAAAACAGCTGCCCTAATTTCAGTGGCTACAAAAGCAATCCACCAAAGAAAGATACGATGATTTCTTAAAATCCTTACCTCCTTTGCCATGCTTACAAACGCATAAGGATCAATTCAAGTTTTCCCTTCTGCTATTCAATTAATCTTCCAATGGAGAAGAACTTTTTTCTGTTTGATGAAAGAATAATCTCATTGGAGGAAAACCCCATTCTTCATTGAAAGAAGAAGATTCCTCACTGAATGGAAGGAAATCATTGGATCCAATGCAGTGATGATTTCATGTGCTTTAAGTATACCATTATTTTATTTATGGTGTGAACAAGCTTTTGTATGCAACTTCAAGGATGGATGCAAGCTTTATGCAGCTGTAGCCATAGCATGACCATTGAACTATTGCTGTAGTTAGCATATGTTCTGTTACAAGTCAACAAACTGTTCTGAATGAGTTGGAACTTCAGACTTCTTTACTTAGTGTAATGGTATATCAGCTGAGAACTAAGATGTTCAGGAGAGTCACTGTGATGTCATGGTTAAAGTGTTGCACTTAGGGTTGCCAATCCCCAGGTGGGGGCAGGGGATCCCCCGGTTTGGAGACCCTCCCCCCGCTTCAGGGTCATCAGAAAGCGGGGGGAGGGGAGGGAAATGTCTGCTGGGAGCTCTGTTATTCCCTATGGAGACTTATTCCTATAGAAAATAATGGAGAATTGATCCGCGGGTATCTGGGGCTCTGGGGGGGCTGTTTTTTGGGGTAGAGGCACCAAATTTTCAGTACAGCATCTAGTGCCTCTCCCCAAAATACCCCCCAAGTTTCAAAATGATTGGACCAGGGGGTCCAATTCTATGAGCCCCAAAAGTAGGTGCCGCTATCCTTCATTATTTCCTATGGAAGGAAGGTATTGAAAAGGTGTGCCGTCCCTTTAAATGTGATGGCCAGAACTCCTTTTGGAGTTCAATGATGCTTGTCATCAGCCTTGATCTTGGCTCCACCCCTAATGTCTCCTGGCCCCACCCCCAAAGTCTCCTGGCTCCACCCCCAAAGTCCCCAGATATTTCTTAAATTGGATTTGGCAACCCTAGTTGGACTAGGAGTGGGGAGATCTGGGTTCTAATTGCTACATGATGGTGATTTGAGTGATGTTGGAATAGACACTCATTCTTTATTCAAAGGGTTGTGGTGAGGATAAAAGAGAAAGGGGGGAAATCTTTTTTTTTCACCCCGAGCTCCTTGGAGAAAGGTTAAAATAAAAATAGACATAGGTAGAAATACTCAAATAGAAAGAAACATTCAATCAATGTTTGAGTATGACTCTGGTTTCAGTTACTAATAGGAAATATTTATTGGTCCCCTAAATAAGATTTTTAAAGATATATGGGAGCTAAGCAATTATGACTCTGTATTCCTGAAAACTGTGTATAATTTAGAGCTACTTCTCACATACTTTTTTTTCGGAATGTGTTCTAGAGGAAACTTATAGCCTAACTTGGCTGGCCAGAAAAGCTTAGGTTTTCAATGAACCTAGAAGCAGGATAATTTTCAACCATTATGATTTTGGAACTCCTGCCTTGCATACCATACTTGTCATGATACTTGTGAATAGGGCCACATGTGTATTGTCCAGCACCAGAACACACAAATTCATACCCACTCCCCCCTCAAAGGTCCCCTGTCACGTATACCAACTTACTCAATTGCACTTACCAAGAAGATAGCCCAAAGCATACGTGAAGTAAAAGCGCCACAATAATAACAACTAAAAAAGGTGTTAGCCTTTGACCAATCCATTTTCAAATGGGTGGCTGCCTTCTTTCATCCAAGTGCACCTTTACACCAGATGGGGAAACTGGAGATACTCCTATGAGTTTCAGGATGTATGCTTCTTGAACTGGCCACTCAGTTGACAAGGGGACAATCAGTTGACAATTGAAAATTGAGCTTCTGCGTAACCAAATTCTTTTTGGAAATTTAGATCAAACATTCAGCAGAAAGCTTAAGGTTTACTGTTTGGTATACAAATGTTTTGCCACCTCAGCGAATTAACCTCCAGAGAAAATTAAGAATATACAAATACAATGTTTGGCATGAGCATCCTTCATGTGTACATTTGTCGTGTACATAAAAAATGTTGGGTAGATCCATTCCCTTTTTTACAGTCAGTCTTCCAGTTCTAAAAATGTGCCTTCTATACCACAGAAATTTTAAACTGGGGGGGGGGGGGAGAGGAGAGATAGCAAACCATACTCTCTCCCAATGGAAAATGACTTTTTGGCAGCACTACCTCTATCCTGGGGTACAAATAGTGTAGCAGTTTGTGAAAGCAGAGGAAATGCAGCCAAAAAATAAAATCCAGAAACAAAATCACATTCAGACTTTTTTAAGAGAAACATGTTGGGAAGATTTCAGGTACTCTAATTGTGGAAACATCTCTCTTTCCCCTTCTCTCATTCTGCTTTCTTTTCCTCCTTTGTCTATATTCATCTCTCCATGTGAATGGATGTCTCTTTTGGTTTATGACTCTCTTTCTCTCCCCCCCCCCCCCCCTCTTTTGCATCACCATGCATTCTTGTCCATTTTTACGCTGCTGCCTTCTGACTAACCAACCAGGGATGCTTTTAAAGGATGGGCTGACTGATAAAAGAGAAGAAAAACAATCCAAAGGATTAATACAAAGGAATTGAGGGGGGCGGGTGTTGGAATGAACAAATTCAAAAAGAGAAACCCCCTCACAGACTATTGCTAAGTTACATACAGATAGCTTCTTCTTTTTTTTCTGTCATAAGCAGCTGCATAGAGCTAATCGGGAGATAGCTCCCCCCCTTTCCCTAAGACAAAGCAAGGCAAAACAACAAAGCAAAGCTTGAGTGTATACGTTGGTGCATGTTTCAGGGAGGAAAAAACAGGACATTGTGAGCAGCCTGGCTCTGCAATGGATCGACAAGGGTTTATTATTCTGAGCAGCACTCAATCAAGTGTGGCCCCTATGAACAGAGAGTAATGTTGGCGAATCATCCCGGGGGCTTTTTTTTCTGTGTGTGAGTGGTATCCATCTGTCAGCTGTCAGTGCCAGTGAGAGATATACAGAGCTGTCAGTTCTCGTCAGCCAGCATTTGTGAGGCCTTGTTGCAGCTGCTACACAACAGATACTGTCCTTATTGAAGGCCGGCGCAGAGTCTGGGAGGAGGATTATTCTGGGCATGGTGAAAGGGGTGGGGGGGGGGAGAAGAAAGATGTCAGGACCACTCCAGGAGAATAGTTTTGACCAGTACAAAGACTTTTAAAGCAAAAACTCTAGACTGCTGTTCTTTTCTGACCATGACTTACAATAAAAGGAAAGTTGGAAACCGAAGTGGGGAGGGGGATAGAATCTGCTTTCTGAAGTTATCAGGTGGGGCTTGTCTCCCATGTTTATGTTGTGACAAAATACATTTTTAAAATCTTAAAGCACATCAGTTCAGGAAGGAAAGACCAAAGGGAACAAGCCAAAAATTGGATTATGAAATGAAAAGAGGTCAAATAAATGTAAAAGGGGAAAAATGCCTTAAACCATCTCCCAATACGTTACAAAAATGTTAAATTGCAATTAGGATATTATATTCCTGTCCCAATGATAAAATTGGAATATGATAAGGACACTGTCCAATCCCTTACTCTCAGATGTGGAGGGGGGGGGGGGAGAGATAGGTGTACAGACTAAGTGTGTGTACATTTGTATACATAGGGAACCTCCATACTACCCTTCTCTCATAGCTATATGCACATGAGAAGGCATCATCAGATCCCTAACCATAGGTACCTGCTTCTCTTTCTACTTTTCTATGCAAATGCACTTTTACTTATGAACAATACATACATTAAAGGTAGTCCCCTGTGAAAGCCCCAGTCATTTCCAACTCCAGGGTGATGTCGCATCAGGACATTTTCACAGCAAACTTTTTACGGGGTGGTTTGCCATTGCCTTCCCCAGCAAGCTGGGTATTCATTTTACCAACCTTGGAAGGATGGAAGGCTGAGTCAGCCTTGAGCCGGTTACCTGAACCCAGCTTCTGCCGGGATCAAACTCAGGTCGTGAGCAGAGGGTCTGACTGCAGTACTGCAGCTTTACCGCTCTGTGCCATGGGGCTGAATACATACATTAAATACTGTATGAATGCTTAACAATGTTGTCTTTCTTGGAATAGGCATATATGATTATGAATGGCAGGGCTTTTTTTGAGCAGGAACGCACAGGAATGCAGTTCCAGCTGGCTTGACACCAGGGGGTGTGACCTAATATGCAAATGAGCTCCTGCTGGGCTTTTTCTACAAAAAAAGCCCTGTGTGAAACAGTGGTGATGTCAGGGATTGTGGCCTAATATGCAAATGAGTTCCTGCTGGGCTTTTTCTACAAAAAAAGGGTCCTGATGAATGGCAAAGCTGCAACTGAATATAATGTATACACATAAGTATATCCATTTTGTAGGGCATTCGATCCAGAATGGTGATGTAAAATACTTATGACAGCTAGGTAAGAAAGGATTAGGACCCTATTTTTATGCACTGTAAACTGTACACCTCAAATTGAATGTATTTTCCACTTTATTTTGTAGTTTTGTAGTCTCTGAGTATAAAAAAGAAGAATCAGCTGTCCTAATTCTCAATGCAGATCAAGGAAGAAAAATGGATCCCGATTCCTGCAGAGACAACGTAAGAAGGGAACCATTACACTATAACTGAAAATGCATCATGTTTACATGTGAGACCTGGGTGGAAAATAGGGTTGCCAACCTCCAGTTGGTGACTGGAGATCTCCTGGGATTGCAACGGATCTCCAGGCAACAGAGATCAGTTCATCAGGAGAAAATGGCTGCTTTGGGAGGTGAATGGAATTATGTCCCACTGAAGTCCCTCCTGTCCACAAACCCCATCCTCTTTAGGTTACACCCCCCCAAATTCCCAGGTATTTCCTAACCAGGAGCTGGCAACCTTAGTGTCAAAATCCCACATGTTAAAGCTGCATTTCATAACTACCATCTGCATAAAAAAGATTCCCTCCACTAACTGTACCAGTGCCACCTCAAGATATTTAATGGGCTCGGTTGATTGAATAAAAGCCCAGATTTCTCAAGGCTACTGTAAACGTACCCTTACCAAGTTCCTTAAAAAGGGAGGAGAAACATTTGAGGAAAGGGTATAAGGTTGCCAAGTCCAATTCAAGAAATATCTGGGGACTTTGGGGGTGGAGCCAGGAGACATTGGGAGCGGAGCCAGGAACAAGGGTGTGACAAGCTTAATTGAACTCCAAGGGAGTAGTAGTAGTAGTAGTAGATTTTATTTGTATCCCGCCCTCCCCGCCAAGGCGGCTCAGGGCGGCTAACAACATTCCATACATTAACATAAATAGGTAAAACTTTAAATTTAACAGTTAAAAAAAAATAAACATAAAAACCAGTTAATTGAGTTAAAAAACATAATTTAAGTTACATTAAATGTATCTGGCAGCAATAAAACTGTTCTGGTGCTGGTTCTGCCAGTTTAGATAGTTCCATGGTAGTATTATAGATGGCGGTTCTTTTATTCCTAGCAACTCAGCAGTCGATATCAGCATAGGCTTGTCTGAAAAGGGCGGTCTTGCAGGCCCTGCGGAACTGGTCAAGGTTCTGCAGGGCCTGCACTTCCTCCGGAAGCTGGTTCCACAGTGCAGGAGCCGCGGCTGAAAAGGCCCGTGCTCTGGTGTTTTGGAGTTTGACCTCTCTCGGCCCAGGGATGGTCATTTTATTTTTCCCCATTGACCTCAGTGCTCTCTGAGGTTCATATGGGGAGAGACGGTCCCTTAGGTAGGCTCGTCCTCGGCCATATAGGGCTTTAAAGGTAATAACCAACACTTTGTACTGGACTCGGTAGGTGATTGGCAGCCAGTGCAGTCCGCGCAGCCCCGACCGTATGTGCTCCCATTTCGAGAGCCCCAATAGTAGCCTGGCCGATGCGTTCTGCACCAGCTGCAGCTTCCGGGTCCGGCACAGAGGTAGCCCCAAGTAGAGGGCATTACAGTAGTCCAATCTTGAGGTGACCATTGCATGGATCACTGTTGAGAGGTCACGGCGTTCCAGGAAGGGGGCCAACTGCCTTGCCCACTTCAGGTGGAAGAATGCTGATTTGGCAGTGGCTGCTATCTGGGCCTCCATTGATAATGAAGGCTCCAGGACAACACCAAAACTCTTTACCTGGCGCACTGGTTTCAATGGTGCGCCGTCGAAAGTTGGGAGAGCTATTTCCCCTCCTAGGGCGCTGCGACCCACATAAAGGACCTCTGTCTTCGCTGGGTTCATCTTCAGCCCACTCAATCTGAACCACGTCGCTACAGCCTGCAGAGCCCGATCTAGGTTCCCTGGGGCAGAGCCGGGCCGGCCGTCCATTAGCAGATAGAGCTGGGTGTCATCTGCATATTGATGGCAACCCAGCCCAAACCTCCGGACAATCTGGGCAAGGGGGCGCATATAAATGTTAAACAGCATTGGGGAGAGAACTGCTCCCTGAGGCACCCCACAATCAAGTGTGTGCCTCTGGGAACGCTCACCCCCAATAGCCACCCTTTGTCCCCGGCCAGAGAGGAAGGAGGAAAGCCATTGCAAGGCCAACCCCCCCAACTCCTATGTCGGCGAGGCGGCACTTTAGCAACTGATGGTCGACTGTGTCAAATGCCGCCAACAGGTCTAGTAACATCAGTACCGCAGCGCCGCCCCGATCCAGTTGCCGCTGAAGGTCATCTACCAAGGCGACCAGCACCGTCTCCATCCCATGGCCCGGTCGGAACCCAGACTGGCACGGGTCAAGAATGGAAGCATCATCTAGGAACCTCTGTAGCTGCAACGCCACTGCCCTCTCAATGATTTTACCTAAAAATGGTAAATTAGACACCGGACGGTAATTCACCAATTCGGCCGGGTCTGCTGTACATTTTTTTAAGAGAGGGCGAACCAACGCCTCTTTCAAGGGCGTTGGGAAATGCCCCTCTGTGAGGGATCTATTTATGATGTCCCGTAAAGGACATCTAAGCTCCCTTTAATCAGCCAAGAGGGGCAAGGATCCAAATCGCATGTTGTTGGGCGAGCAGCGGAGAGGATCCCATCGACTTCCTCCAGGTTGAGCGGGTCGAAGTGATCCAGCACCAAGCCTGAAGACAGGCACAGAGCCTCAATTTCGCTCACTGTTTCCAAGGTGGTAGGCAGGTCTTGGCGGAGCAATGAGATTTTATCTGCAAAGTATTTCGCAAATGCCTCACAGCCAATCTCCAATTCTCTAATGTTTGGTTTGCCTTGTGGCAGTGTTATGAGGTCCCCAATTATTCTAAACAATTGTGCTGGGTGCGAGTTTGCAGATGCAATCTTGGTTGCAAAGTAGTTTTTCTTTGCAGCCTTGATTGCCATCTCATAAGACTTCATAAACGTTCTGTAGGATGCTCTCATTGCTTCGTCCCGAGTATGTCTCCACTGCCTCTCTAGTCGTCTGAGCCCTTGTTTCAGCTGGCGCAATTCCAAGGTGTACCATGGGGCCAGCCTTATACGAAGAGGGCGCCGGGGTGCTATTTCGTCGATGGCCCTGGTTAGCCGGTCTTGCCAGGTCTCCACAAGGCCATCGAGGGAATTGCTGGTGGGCCAAGGGTCCCTCAGGGCCGTTTGGAACCGTTCCGGGTCCATCAGGCTCCGGGGGCGAGCCAAAATAGGCTTTCCGCCCATACAGGGTTGGGGTGGCATCCCCACATGGGCCTTAAGGGCTAGGTGATCCGACCATGGTACCGCTTCTACCGCGATATCGTTCACCAAAATCCCGGACGCAAAGATCAGGGAGTTCTGGCCAAAACATTTAAAGGGACTGCACGTCTTTTTAAATGCCTTCCTTCCATAGGAAATAATGAAGGATAGGGGAACCTTCTTTTGGGGCTCATAGAATTGGACCCCCTGGTCCAATATTTTTGAAAATTGGGAGGTATTTTGGGAAGAGGCACTAGATGCTATACTGAAAATTTAGTGCCTTTATCTCAAAACACAGCCCCCCCAGAGCCCCCGATACCCATGGATCAATTCCCCATCATTCCCTATGGGAATCGTTCATGGAGGTGCATGATGACTGTGGGGGCAGGGCTTCCCCCGCCGGCCAGCTGGCTGGGGGAGGGGGAAAGCCTGTAAAACCGGGAGATCCCCCTCTGGGACCTGGGGATTGGGAAGCCTAAAAGGGTAGGAGGAAAAGCTGCTAGAATTTCTAGGCATTCCACAGCTCTTCTACTAGGCATCCACCCCTCTGGCCTTTTCTGCAATTTGGGTGGTATTTGTAGCACCTTCTTCTTCTGGTCAGTCATTTCTGGAAAGGGATAAGCATATTCAGCTCAGGAATCTTCTTCCTACTTTCTGATCAGTGTTGTGATAGCAGCTGTTACTACTTATCTTCTGCTGAAGAAGGAGGTACAATGTGTGCATACTGCATACAAAATAAAACAAAACTATTAAACTATCAAAATGACAAAATAATTGATAAAAGAGATTGGTGTAGAAGCAACACTCTCAGAATGGAACCCTCCTCCCTAACAGGAGATCAGCTTTGCTGTCTGGGACATGGGAGATAGAAATTTCCATGATGTTTCACTGTTTTCTATTTGTAATAGTAAAAATATAAACACTGAGTTAGGGAGAACTTGATAGAACAGGATCTTTTGGAGCTGTACCTGCTGAGTAGTATCTGTGGAATAGTGTGTTACCAAAAAAGACTATAAAAGAAGACTATGTCGTGATATTTCCAGTTGAATTTAGAGCTATACACCAATACTTGAAGGCCTTAGGAATAAATCCTTCAGATTGACCCCCTCTGGAGGTTGTACGGCACTCTGGCCTCAGTCCACCAAGGGATAATTGACAGGATTACAACAGATTGCCTTATAAACACCATTCTTTCCTGGGGGAGGACAAGGAAAAATGTGCTGCTTCAGAGATACGGGATCTGATAAGAGTTATCATGATTAAGAAGGCCAGAAGCCTGGGGATCTTTATAAACTTAGTTATTCTCAGGGATGGGAACTGACAGGCCTGAAGTAAATTGGGAGTGGAAGGGTGAAACTTGTTTACAGCTACTTGCTGCCTAACATGCTATTCTGTTGGAAATAAAGACACTATAGATTTTTACAGAAAGCAAGGCCAGAAAAAGGTGACAAAGATATCTTATTTTTAAAATGTCCCTCTTGTAACCCCTGTACTTCTCCCTGCAGAGATTCAAAACAGACCAACCATCAACTACACCTCAGCACAAGTATCTCATATTATGTGTAGTGCTGCCTGCACTTTTTTTTAATCAGCGAAGTGGAGAATATTATTACTAATTCTATCAAATTTTCTAATGAGATATGTAGAATATTTCCGTCTCAGGGCTAACTATACTTATTACTGTGACCTAAGTAACAAAATTACCTGTTCTCCCTGTTATCTCCGTATTGTGCAGCAAGGCAATTGTGTCTTAGACAAAGGGCCAGGCAGGAAGGCAACAGCTGTATCATTGATAGTGGATAGTGATTGGGACATTACACCGTATGCTAGATAGGCAGTGGAAGGAAGTTTTGTCTTGCCCTTGTCTGAATGCTAAATGAAACAAATAATATGATAGGATAAGGAGTAGGCAAAACAGAGCTGAGTCCCTTCACTTGTTAATTTTTTTCTGCCCATAGCACTGTCTCTTGTGTGAGAGAAGGGGCAAGCTCAGATTTCTTTGCCTACCTGGGGATAGGTTGCAGGTGTAAGGAGGAGTTCACATTACTCTTCTGGTTGCATCCTGTCCTATAGGTAAGGAGAAAGGGAGAGCTGGTTAAGATACGTAGGTCTTCCCAGCTTCTCCTCCAGAATACTTGCTTCTCCTGCCTCTCTGATTTGCACAGCCGGCCTCATCTTTGTGTCCTGCTAAGTCCACAGCATCAGGAGAAATAGCAATGCTGGGAAGTCCCCAAATCACTTTCCCAGGTGACAGTTGGGAAGGGATAGATGGAAACTAGTAGAGAAGCAGTCTGGGCTATTCTACCACATTAATAGAATATGTAATGCACACATGACTGAAAGAAAATATAGTAATCCTTTTAAACAATGCGGTAGCTTTAGTTTAGTAAATTGCATTGTATTTCACACTTCCTTATCTCAAAAAAGCTTCTAAAGCTGAGGTTCTGTTATAACCATTTGTAAATGTTGCCAGTTTACAGGCAGATGATTAAGCAATCAAAACCTGGCAAAAGAATCAGTATTCTGAATATAATCTCAACATAAACACTTGTTTTCGATGGGAAGGTTTAAAGTATTTTCTTAAGTATACCTCTGTAACCAAAAAGACTTTGCTTACATTTGACTAGTCCATGACCTCTGGGACAGTACTGAAATTATTATTATTAATATTATTATTTCTATCAATATATGGTACTATAAATAATAACAAACAAGAAAGATAGATTTCTGTCACAAGAAACTAACATTCTTTCATATGGACTTAATGAATGGCAAAGCCAAAAAATATACTGAATTTATCTATATACTGAATCTATACTGTATTAAGTGTTGTTTTAGAAAATCAACTTTATTGTTATATTAAAATGTTATAATACTGTTTCACTCTCAAGGTTCTCTTCATCTGTTGCATTCCTGATCAAATACAGTACTTGGAAAATCTAGCATACAATTGAAGAAACGACACATGATAGGTAAAACACAATTCTTTTGAAGCAAAATAACTTGGAAGCAACAAATCATTAGTGTACAATTTAAATGGATTATAAGAAACAAAAGTGCAACCCACAGAATTCTGGGTAAAAGCTAAACTCTGATAAATATGTGCAACTGATTTAAGGTCATGACCTCATAGAATAGGTGCATATTAGATTGATGAGGTCAAATGAATTGCATTTAATTCTGTTTCTTCAAGGCAACCTGGAAGTCTGTGACATTTGTGTGTGATCCCTAATAAGAAGGTGCAAATAGTCCTAGATAGATGAAATTGTCTAATATATGGTTTCCCCCCTCAGGCTGCCGTGAAAGAACAGAGCTAAAGTGGTCCAATACGCATTAAAACATAAATATATAATTCTTTTTTAAAAACTATAGCTCTGAATTGTTTACTTGTAAGAGTTGCACAAAAGAAATACATTTGGCATGTGAGCCTTTCTCTATAAATCTAACTTAGGGTTGTCAGGTTGGAGTGATGTGCCAACGGGAGAAGAGGAGGAGGAGCACCGCCACATTCATGCATCATCCAGAAGTGTCGTGAGCACATTGGAGATATCAGGCAGCAGTGGTCTGATTTGGGGACAAAACTCTATGGTAGAATGAGCTACTAATCATAGTTTTGCCCAAAAACCAGAGTGTCACTGCCTGACATCCCCGACATGCCTACATCACTTCTGACATAGGCATGTTGTGATTATTTCCTGTTTCTCAGAAGAGGGAGGAAATTGGGCAGGGGGGGGAGGAGTGTTCGAACATGGGACACCCCTACCCGGACCAGGGGACCTGGCAACCCTAGTCCAACTACAGTGAGAGCAGAAGGCTGACAGAATTTTCACTATGCAACCCTACCTACCCTGTTTCCTCCCTGAACAACTGATGCAGCCTCCTGTCATTGCCTATCAATTCCCATGTTACCAACAGCAGTCAATCCCTACTTTTCTTGGCCTCGTGTAGTTTTCCCTTTGTACCACTATCTCTTTGGCCTACTTCCTTTTTTCCAGGTGGTACCTCTGCCACACATTTGTCTCACTTCCTTTTGCTTTCTTTTGTCTCTTCTCATTCTGCCCATGCTCCATCCCCAAGTCTCCAGGCATTTCCCAACCTGGATCTCGCAACCCTAGCCCCATCCCCCACACATGTCGGTGGGACCTGTCAAATGTTCCATCCACAGCCAAATCACCCCTCTAGCTTCTACAAAAGCTGACTGAATATTCTATTGCTGTCAGCTTATTTCTTTAAGAATCACCTAGGATTGTCAACTCTGGGTTGGGAAATTACTGAAGATTTAGAACTGAATGTTTGGGAGGGGAGGGATTTCAGAGGAGAATTCTCCAAAGCATCCAGGTTCTTTAGGGGAATTAATCTTAGTAACCTGGGACCAGTTGTAATTCTGTGAGATCTCTAGGTCTCACCTGAAGGCTGACAACTGTGTGGGTGTGTCTGACAACCAACTGGGGAGAGAAAACCAATGGAATTGAAAAGAAATGGTAAGCCATGCAGAATCATGTAGGGAAAATGGTTAGTGTAAGCTATGAAGCTTGAAAAAAAATGTAAGTCCTAAGAATGAATTGCTTGGGATTGGTGAACAAAACATCAACTAACAGCAGGGAAACATTGGAAGTAGCTCCCAGAAATGCTAAGCAAATTGCCACCTACATTGAATAGTCCACCTAAATTAACCATCCTAATATTCATACTTTGCAAAGCTTTTAACAGAGCTGTGTTTTTTCCCCTCTGCTTAATGAACTTAGGACAGACAGTACAGGTGAGGTTATAATGCTGAAAAAGTGCTCAGAATATTATTAGTTCCTTCAAACATGATGTTTGAACTCTGTTTCAAGCAGCACTGCATTTTAACAAGCAGCTCTTTGTTCCCTGTCTTTCTTCACTTCCTGTGTGAGATTTTCCTTTTCACAAAGTAGCAGCACACACTTTTTTCTATGGCATTATAATCTTGTCCCATGGTGTTGAAAGACAGGTGTCGAGAAGCATCACCTTTTACGGAGTAGGATCTCAGACTATGGACAGAAGGGGTGCAAGCCACTTGCTCCTTGGCTTTCAGAGGGACTTTTTCCAATGGGCAGTATTCTAGCAGAAAGGTCTTTGGGATGCTTCTGAGGTAGCAATGCCTCTGGATGTAATTTTTCCCTTCCTAAACTAGGGATTCTGCATTTCATCAAACCACTTGAAATGTTGGCATCAGGTAGGCAATTAGTTATATAAACCTACAAAACATGCTGTGTGTTTCTCTTTTCTTCTTGTCCCTTTCCACGGTTACTCCCACTGGACATCATCAGGAGAAAAACACTAATATATCATTAAGTAAAAATAGTTCTGTGCATCTTTCACTGCTGCCCCAGAATTGCTGATTGTATGTTAGTATGATGTTAATATTTGCCAGTGTTGTTCTCAGCCTTGTGACTAAACTCTGTTCTTTTTCACAGATGGTGTCTGATATACAAAATAAACAGGATTCCTGAGTACCCCTTCGATTTAAGTCTGGACATGTCATTTGGTGATGGCTTTGATGCTATTTTGTGGTCAGACACAATGAATGAGTCACTGGTTAAAACCAATCATGGGAAATCATATCTGGCTAACTACGCAAAGAAACTGGTTCAGTGATGAAACTCCAGCACATGAGAGATGAAAAATCTGGTCTGTGAGATGCAATACTTTCCGTTCCATTTCTTGTTATCATTTATGAGCATTTCCAAATAAAGAAACACACACAAAATATTTTTTCGCATAAGAAAACAAGAAGAGTCCTGTGGATCTGACCAATGGTCCATCTAGTTCAGCATCCTGTCTCACACAGTGACCAACCAGTTCCTCTGGATGGCCAACAACAGGGCACAGAGGCCAGGGCCTTTCTCTAACGTTGCCTCCTGGCTTTGGGATTCAGAGATTTAGTACCTCTGAATGTGGAGGTTCCCCTTAGTCAACATGGCTAGTAGCCATTGACAATTTATCCTCCATGCATCTATCTAATCCCCTTTAAAGCTATTTACTTCTGTGGCTGTCTCTACAGCCTTAAGCAGTGAATTCACATTTTAATCATTCTCTATGTAAAGTAGTATTTCCTTTTGTCTGACCTGAACCTACTGCCCATCAGCTTAATTGGATGCCCTTGAGTTCCAGTATTTTGGGAGAAAAATGCCTCTTTGTCAATTCTCTCCATCCCATACATAATTTTATAAACATCTATTATGTCCCCCTACCTTAGTCACTGACTCTTCACCTTTCCTGATAGGGAAGGTACTCCAACCATTTAATCATCTTGGTTGACCTCTTCTGTACTTTTTTCAGCTCTGCAATGTCCTTTTGGAGATATGGTGACCAGAACTGTAAACAGTAATCCAAATGAGGCTGCACCATAAATCTATACGGGGTATTACAATAGTTGTCATTTTAATCTCAATCCCTTTCCTAATAATTCCTAACATAAAGTTTGCCTTTTTCACCACTGCAGCACGCTGGGCTGACACTTTCATTGAGCTATCTTTTTTCCTCCATCCGAAACAAGTTTAGATCCCATTAGCCTATACTTGAAGTTGGGAATTTTTGTCCCAGTATGCATCACCTTACACTTACCAACATTGAACTTCATTTGCCACACAATTAATGGTTTGCTCCAACCATCTTTTCAACTCAATATCACCTAATTCTTTTCTTTACTGTAGCACCCATCCCTCATGGCATCTTCCTATGTACATTGCATGATCTCCAGTATAGATTTTGTGTGGACAAAGGGAAACCTTTAAAGCTGTTTGGATCCAACCCAGTGTGTTGACTTCACTGTCACAAGATGAGGTGGTTGCCAGAAGATGAGGTGATTACCACACACGTAGCTGGATATTGTGCATTTTTTTTTTTTGCTTTATTACAATAATTCAGAAGTGGATAAAAACAATTTGTATATTTGCTATAGCACAATAATTGTAGAGTTTATAATGCCAAACTGACTTCAGATGCAACCTTAGATAATTTTAAAAGTCTATCTGGCAATTCATGGAGAATAGGTTGATTAATTGCTCTTTGCCATGGTGACTGAATACCAGTTTGGAGAAGAGAGCAACACTGGGAAAGGCAATTCCTTTAATTCCTGTTATTAAGCTTCGCAAAGGTATCCCTTTAGTCATTTTGGGAAATAGAATGATGAACTAGATGGCCTTTAATCTGGTATAGTGGAGTGGTTCTTATGCTGCTAAGTGTCTAGAGATGACTCCTAATTTGGGTAGATGTTTGAACTTGGGCTGGGTGAAATTGAGCTGGGGGTGGGTAAGTGTCATTGCTATCTATGATGGTTTTGGATGACGACACAGACTTTTGCCTAATCTCTAAACCAAAATATGTATGAAAGATGTCATTCACACTGAGTCCACATGGCATCCACAAAGACTATTGCTGGCACCTGCAGGGATAGTGTCATGCAATTTAGAACCCAGGCCTTGGATTCAGTGGGAGCTCACAGGAGCGCAGTTCCTGAACCTTCCTGAGAGTTCCACCTCCTCCTTCCCACATTGTCCACTGAATAGTAGGTGCAGCTGCATAACAATCCCTGGATGAGCTCCACCACCTATTTTTCTACAAAACGACCCCTGTTAGAACCTATCTAAGCACAAGCACCAATGCTGCTCACCTCATGCTGCCCATTTGGTGCTGCTTGTCTGGAACATGGACATTGTGTAACGTTATCTGATTCCATTTTTAGCTTACAGTTTACAGGCCTATGTTTATGAAATTTGCCATCTTTTACTTATTTGGCGGTTTTAAATTGATTAATTATTTTAATATTATGTAACCATTTTTAAACTGTTGTGACCTGCTGCAAGCCCGCTTTCGGGGAGGAAGGGATAGAAATCCAAATAATAAAAATAAAATAAAGTTAATAAGATATTATGGTGAATGGAAGCATAACAGGTGACTTCTGGCAGAAGGGACATAATGCTCAACAATTCAAATGCCCGGTCCTTTTCATCAGTTCTCCTAACTGAAGCATGGTCAGTTGCACTCAGGCCTCATTTCAGGCTGCACATAACCTAAGACATCTTGATTGCTAAAGAAGCCAGAAAAATGGGACATTTACTTTTTTTGTTTAGAACTTGGTCCATGATGTCTATTAAGAGGCACCAGAGCTTCAGCTCAAAGGAAGTCAAGACACAGTCCAGTTCTGTTCATTTTACTAACGTGCAGGCCATTGGCTGAAGCCCATGTAGAATGTTATATTGGGCTGTGCAAGGTGGGGTTTTTTGAGCAGGAATGCAGTTTCGGCTGGCTTGGCATCAGAGGGTGCGGCCTAATATGCAAATGAGTTCCTGCTGGGGGTTTTCTACCAAAAAAGCCCTGAAGCTGTGGGAATTTCAATTCAGCTTTCCAATAAGATAGGAGGAGAGATTTGTAGTAATATGCAGAACTTAAAAGTGAAAATGAAACAAGCCACACACTAATTAGGGATGTCCTTTTTCATATATTCCTTAGGTTAGTAGAAAGATACATTTCTGGTGGAAGGCAAAAATGTCACCTTTTTGTAAATTAGACCATTAGTTCACCAAGGCCAGTATTGTCTACTCAAGCTGGCAGCTGGTTTTCCTAAGTCCCAGGTTGGGGTGTTTCATGTCACCTGACTTTAGGTATCAGCTGATCCTTAAATTGGAGATGGCAGGGGTTGAACTTGGGGCCCTCTGCTTGCTGAGCAGATGCTCCAACCATGAGCCACAGCTCATCCTTATCTTCTTAGGCATTTCCCCCCCAAAGCACTGGAGTAGCCATTGAAAAGCCATGTGATCATGCTACTGCAGTATTGTCCCGAGGGCATGCTGGCTCAATCTTCATTAGCTTGTAATCTCATATAGTCATACACTTCAAAGTTTTGAACTGAACCTAGAAACAAATTGACAGTGAATGCAATTGCTACATACTAGGATGAACATACTAGGAGCCAGCATGGTTTAGTGGTTAAGAGCAGTGGACTGTAATCTCGACAACTGGGTTTGATTCCCCATTTCTCCACACGAAGCCTACTGGGTGACCTGAGCTAGTCACAGTTCTCTCAGAACTCTCTCAGCGCCTCCTACCTCATAAGGTGCTTGTTGTGGGGAGAGGAAGGGAATGTGATTGTAAGCAGTTTTGAGACTCCTTAAGGTAGAGGAAAGAGGGGTATTAAAACATTCTCTTCTTTTTCTTCCTGTGAGTCCATTGTTCAACACAAGATAAAAGTCACAAGTCCGAATTGTCTTAAAGGACAGACCTGCATGAGAACACTGCAGTAGTTCAGACCTTAATTTCTCATGGCTAAATCAGATGAGTCCAGAAGGAAGGATAGCCTATATAACTGACATAGGTGAAAGAAGACTTGCCTGGCAATAGTTCCAGTCAGCTTCTCATCTTTGCAAGGCTTTATACCTGATCAAAAAGGACAACTCAAATCCTATCTACTATCAGTAAATCTCTCTCCCTTTCATATCATCTGCATTCCCATCGGCATCACCTCTTTTTCATCTGGGTTCAAGTTTGCTGATGTAGCCATATTTTCAAAACACAAATTGTATTTACATTTGTTTGTACATTTGTGCACATTTCCAGAGTGCGGAGCCTTGCTTTTTAAACTGCACCCCAGTCTGGAAATACCAAAATAAGATTCACTTTGAGTTCATGTTGGACCCCTCATCCAATTTTTTTTATCACAAATTGTAACATCCTGTGCTAACATAAACATCCTTTAGAACGAAACTTCCCTATGACCGTTTCTATTGCCAAATAATTTCATCTGTAATAATTTTCCATCGAAGACTGGTGGAGGGGACTTGGCTGAACCTTTACCTGATGCTCATACCAACCATGATCGAGAAGTGCTATTTTTCTTTTGTATTTGAAACCAACAGGAGGAGGGAACGGGTCCATAAATATAGCCGATCAGCAGTACTTTATACTTTATTGCTGCATCGAGCAAGCCCACCTGTAACAAAATAAGAGAACGCACGGGGAACAAAGATTTAGGAAACATTTGGACAGAATTCATCCTTCATTTTGAGCGGTTCCTGTATCTTGTATACAGCACTGCAGAAATGCAGGTTTTCTGGGCCATTATTCAAGGGTTAAATGTCACTCAAATCACCCTCATTATGAACGGGGGGGGGGGGGAGGGGAAGACTACTTCCTTATGTATGTCAAATTGAGCTGCTGTGGCCTGAAGATGACCTGCCACACAGTTTTTAAATTATCTCCACACGGCGCTCTGCTTGTTTTGGAAATGCTCTAAATAAAAATAATGGACTGTCTTTTAATAAGTCTCATTGTGAAGATTCCACATATCAAACACAATGCAGTGCAGCTTGGAGGCAGGCAATGGGCATGTGTGATCTAGCTGGAAGAGAGACAAATGGTGATGGGAGCAACTCCATCTAGGGACTGCTGACAAGAAAATGGCATTTGCAAACTGACACATCTGTCAGGGTGGAGAATATTGGCACCTGTCATGCAATTTCAGTCATGACTTTTAATAAAGCTGCTTTCCCTTAGGTAAAATTGGAACTTGACTGTAATATTAGCTGCAAGCACGTCTTGTTTTCCCCTTCAGAGATCTTTTGTATGTGAGGCGTTTCAAATGAATCTTAAAGCTGAAGTAATAATGTTTACTACTTCTCCCCCCCCTTTTTCTTTTGAAGTCTTGCTTTGAAAGAGATGTTGTATTTGACAGGATTCTCCCCCCCCCCCCAATTGCAAAATGCTTGGTCCCCCCTCCCCATTACTCTCTCTTTCCATTCTCCTCAACCCTCCCCTCCCTTTCAGATGGGCAGTTGTTTGACTGAATTTAGCCTGGGGAAGTATGTATATCATAAAAACCGGGTTGGGATTTGTTGGCTGTCAGTCAATAAATCAGTCAGAGTTTAATTACCAGGCATGTGATGGGAAGTGGTGACAGGCACCAGCTCTGTTGAATAGCATTTCTTATGGGGCAGTCACTACTAAAACTAACTTATGTGTCTGTGTGTCTGTGTGTGTGTGTGGAAAAAGGAGTAGAAGAGGAGTAGAGGGAAAGGAAAATGTGAGGAATCTTACAGCTGGAATCTTCTGTTTTGGTCCAAAAAAAAAAAAAAAGGCATATAACAAAGACCTTATAAACAATACCCAAGCATGTCTCTTGTTTCTCTTGAAATGCAAATGTGGTATTGGCTGGTGTCTCAATTAAAGTACATTGGGCTAAAGTTCACCTCTTTGCTTAACTTCACAAATATTTCATCAGAGGAAGTTCTATTTTCAAGAAAAAATCCTACCATTATTATATAAAAGGCTCTGGAAGATGGCAAAGAATTATGCTATTACAAATGACATAATGCCTGAAAGGACCTTCCGAAGTAGAAATAAAGTTTAAAAGAATATAATTTCTCGATACTAATAATCTACTTTTCTCCTTATCCTGTTTTGTGTGAGGTTGTGACTGCAGAAATCGTGCACAGTATATATATATTTTTTCCAGTGGCAAAGTTAGACTTGACATGGTTGTATTTTTTGACTGGTGATGAGACATGTCATCTTCTTCCTGTCATACGCCATGAAGCATTATGTGCAGAGATACTTTAGGATGTTTTGACTGAAAAGATGCTCTGTTTTCTTCTTAACTATTCTCCTGTGGTGTGTCTCTGTGTGTGTTTCAGAGATCTTTTGTCCACTTTAAGGAATTATGGGAAACAGATAAATGAAACTCTGGCTTGAGATAGAGCAGCTGCTTCTCAACTGGCAGAGCATTTGTCTGGGAGGAAAGGAAGTCTCAGACATTTAAGGTGGGAGAGGGAATTGCTAGGGATTGTGGGTAACAGAATGAGAAGAGCCAGTTGCAAGAGGGATTCTCTTTCTACTTGGTTAAAAAGAAAAACCCTAATAATTGTGTGTCTTCAGAAATGCAAAAATTGTGTTTTCTGCAGGACTGTTTTCCCTACCATTGGAAAGCCAGTTTGCTCAATTCACAAAAAAAAAAAAAGACTGGGCATTACATTTTAAAATGAGAACATAAAGAAATATAAAGAGATGGTGCAATAGTTGACAGGCTTTTTTTCCTTTCAGAAATGTAAACCTTACTTAAGCCGTTTTTTCCTTTCAGTTAATTTCTTGTTTGTGACCATTTTATCATAGCATTTAAAGATTTTGCATCATTTAGCCTGTTTGTTATGAGTTCTAGATACACATCTGTCCTTATGTTGTGGGCCTGCAATAGTATGTACATTTACATATGTACATATGTTCAGATAGCTCTTGCCACTTGTCCACATTTATCCATTCCTTTGTGGTTAACCAACATGGAAATATTTACCCTGTATCCTACCACTCTGTGTTCCGAATACAGAGTTTTCTTGCATTCTTTTCTATTCGTATAAAGATTCTTAATGGCCAGGCAGGGTCATAATGGAATAGGACATCCTTCAGGTATGTTGATATTAAACCATATAGGGCTTTGAAGATCAAGACCGGTACTTTGAATTGTACCCAGAAACAAATGAGAGTAAGTGCAGATGGGCCACGGCTGGAGTGGTATGGTCCCTACTATCCACTCAAGTCAACAATCTGTCAATATCCACTGAAGTTTCTAAACAATTTTAAAGGGTAGTCCCATGTAGAGGACATTGCAGTAATCTAATCTAGATGTAGTCTGGACATACAACACAATGGCTAGATCTTTTCTGCCCAGGAAAGTCTTCATCTAGCTAACCAGTCAAATCTTTTAATGACATTCTTGGCTGCAGCTGCTACTTGCTTATTCAGAAATAGGGCCAGGTCCAAGAGAGCCCCCAGACTATAGATGTGTCCCTTCAAGGGGAGTGCAAACCTCCCCTGACTGGATGACACCTTAAATCCCAGGTGAGATCTTCTGCCCACCAGTAGTATTTCCATCTCGTTGGGTTTAAGCTTCAATTGATTAGCCCACCTCCACTCCAAGACTGCATCCAGGTACTGGTTCAGGGTTTCAACAGCCTCATTGGGATCAGTTGAAAATTCAACGTAGACCTAAGTGTCATCTGCATATTGGTGACAACCCAACCCAAATGTCACCTAGTGGCTTCATATAGATGTTGACAGGCTCTAAACATAAAATGAGCTCTTCACATTCAGTCTCGAAACCAACTGGAAATGATATAGTTGGCATAAAATAGGGTCTATGTGATCCATTCAGCTGGCCCAAGTTAGAAATTGGATTACCACATTCTGGACTATTTGCAACTTCTGGATATTTTTCAAGAACAACTCCACATAGAGCATGTTACAGTGGCCTAGTGGGAATACGACTCAGTCATGAACAACTGGGGCTATGGAATACCCTCCCCCCTAAAAAAAGAGATCCAGTTGGAAAACAAAAAGACATTCCTGACAATCAACCTTACCTGTATATCAGATTTCTGCAGCCCTCATTTTCATGGCATTGAATTCCAAATCCCTTGAAAATCCCCCTGCTTGTTTCACATAAAGCTTAGACTTCATGGGAGATAAAATAATCTTCTGGGACCATGTAAGTAAAAGGCCATGTTATGAAGCAACAGTGTCCCACACCACCTTCTTGGACCAATCTCCCAGAACGCAACTAATTTTCCTTCCTCCATCTGTCACATTTTTGTATACCCCCCTACCAGATACCACCCTGAAAGCAGCTCCAGCCCTCCCCCCAAAAAAACTGGTACCAAACACCCACCAAAGTGATTATACAGTATTTTAACCACCAACAAAAATAATGAACAATGATCTTTTGCATTTTGAAAGTGATTCATTTCCCCAAATGAATCATGTACTCCTGAATAAATAGATCTGGACTGGAAAGAAAACATTGCATCAGAGATATACTTACATTTGGGGAAATTTGGATCTGACAAGTTTATTCATATAATCTGTGAATAATTTATAATTCTGATTCGACACACAAACAGCATTTGAAAAGGTGAAAATTTGTAGGAGAGAAATTGGCACAGGGAAACAGAAAATGGGCTCAGTTTGCACAAGTGAGGAGTGAAGTGAAGTGGGATTTGTAGTGACAACCGCAGGATTAGAAATTCAGAATAATTCCTAATTGAAGGTGGGGATGTAATGTGACTTTCCTGTCTCTGTATTTCCCACAAACTACCTGCCTTCCTATCAGTGTAAGTGAAGGTTTTGTCTTTCCCAAGCACATACACTGCCATGTCTATCTATCACAAGTAGGGTTGCTAACCTCTTTCCCCTTTCCCACCCTTTGCAAAAAAATCAAATTGCCTCTTGGGAAGAAAAACTGGAGCCTTTGTCACAGAACCCTGCCTGTTTTGCAGTGTATGCGAGCAAAAACTTTCTCCTGATTTTCTAGCAGGCAGGCACAAATCTAAAGAATGAAATAGCTCACAAGAACAGGAATCTTATTAATAGAAAAGAAGACCATTCCCCCACATGTTCAAAATTGGCTATTTTTGGACCATAAATATTTTGTGCATGAATGTTTACACCATGCTTTCCCTTGTTCATCATGTTTGTTCATGTGCCTTGGTACAATGATGTCATCCACCTTTTGTCCTTCCAAAGCACTGGAAAAAGAAGAAAAAATCACAAAAAAATGCGTTCCTTGGTTTTCTTGAACCTGTTTTTGCGAGGAAAGAGAAAGAAATCCCAAAACTTATCTCTCTAATATTGCAGCCTTACTGGTTTTGCCTACTCATTCAGGTGTGTTCATATGTACTGCAGCACATTCATTCTCACACTTCACCTGGGAATTGTAGTTCAATTCTGGACATGCTGAATTTATGACAACTTGAATGGCACCAATTGGGCATATGCAAAACTAGCACATACACTGAATACAGTTGCCTTTGAATGATATGTGATTTGTCCATGATAGTCCAGGGCCATATATAATTCATACAAATGTTAGCATGCATCAGCAGCAATTATCTGCCATGGTAATTCCAAGCACTGTTCAGATACAAACAGACCAAACATATGGTTCAGTTTGAACTATGAGCAGATTGTTGAGATAATCACAGGTGGTGCTCCACACAAAACAAGAACTGGGATGTTCCACTGATACAAAGGGGAGAAGGGAGGATCTTCTTTGACCACCAATAAGGCTGTGTTGGGGGTCATGCAACCTGTAAGGACAAAAGGAGTGGGACAGAGGCTGTTGCAAGGAGGAAAAATAGATACCATTAAGTGAAAATCTGCCTGTTTTGGACCCCTAGCAAACTTTTTTTTGTAAAGTTTGCAGCAACCCCAAATTTCAGTAGAGCAAATCTTCATAGTGACCTTAAAACAGACAGAGTGTGTAGCTTCATTGGAAGAGAAGATGAGCAAAGATTTCAGGGTATTCTTCAGTGCTATCCAAAAAACAATATTTTATTTTAAAGCCAAAATTCATTATTTTCTAATTTCACTTAAATAATTGACATGACTGTATCCACACAGGGGAGAACAAAGTTTTCCCCATTGTGGAAATAACAGTGAGCAGAGGGAGGTATATGGGAACAGGGTCAACATGCCCTACTCCTGCCCTGCTTGCTACTGGTACCACCCCTCTGCACCCCTTTCTGCTTGTCACACCAGCACAGAATCTCCAATTGCACAAGAATCCACCTCTAAGTCCCGTCCCCCCCCAGCCTTGCAATCTTCCCAACCTGCTGCTGCTATTTGATGGTGTAACATGGGGGAAATGTCAGGAAAATCACCATCACTTCTGAGGGGACCCTGGAAACGATGTAACTGCATCACTTCCATTGTGTTTCAGTGGAATACTAGAGCACTGCCTCAATACAATGATGTTATTTATATGGTTGCACTGGAAGTGACATCACACCATCAGAGTGATGGCAATTTCCATTTCCCTGCTCCCCATGTCCTCCCCCCACATTGCCAAGGTTCAGCTGGTGACCCTAGCAATCACCCTTCCCTAAAAAGTTGGTCCACAGCTTACAGCTGAGCTGTGGCTCAATTATTAAACAACAACAACAACAAAAGCTTGTTAAAGGTTTAAAAAGGGCCGGAACTGCAAGTTTCCACATAGGCTGCGATCACACACACACAATAATGCACTTTCATTCCACTTTCAGTGCACTTTCCAACTGGATTTTGCCAGTTCACACAGTGAAATCCAGATGGAAAGTGCATTGAAAGCAGGGGTGGAATTCTAGCAGGAGTTCCGTTACCTATTAGGCCACACACCCCTGATGTAGCCAATCCTCCAAGAGCTTACAAAAAAAGGAGCTCCTGCTGGAATTCCACCCCTGAAAGTACATTATTTAGTGTGTGTGATCACAGCCATAGAGTCTCCGCCTGTATATGGCATACCATTTCTCTTTTAAGTTGAAGAAGAGGAGTCTTTGCTTTGTTCCAGCTGGAAAGGGAGGATGAGCCCAAAAGCCATGCTCAGAAATAAAATGGCATTGTGTGGAGGCTTCCAAATAAAGCGGAGCATGCTGGGTGTCACCTGGAGAAAAAATCCCCATGTGTAGGCAGCTGTGATGTATCTAGGACAAAACCAACAGCCTAACTGCTTTACCCCTTGTCATTTCTGTAAAATGCACTCCCCCAATATTTTCCATGAAAAAAAGTAGACTATTTTAGGTTTAAAAATGATTGGGGCAATGTGGACTTGGGAAAAGTTTTTCTTTCAACACAAGAATTTCCTGCTGGTATTTTAAAAGAGAGAGGGTCTGCTTCTCACCCGCCCTCTGCAAACAAATGCATTTAGTATTTATTTAGACATGTGTATGATGGCCTCTAGTGAAGCTTATTGCATTGTGTACACATACCCACACGTATACACACCCACACAATACATTTATTAGAGGAAAATATCACAGCTTCTCTCTCTTTCTCTTTTGTGGCACTGGGAATAAAAGTGTTTTGGATATCCTCTGACATCAGTATATTGTTACAGGATGAGTAACAAGACAGCCCACTGACAGATGGACTTGTTCCATTTATATCACTCACATTCCTCTTTCTTCCATAGTCGGAGGAGGAAGATGCACACCACATACTGGAAACAAATGCAGAAACGGATATTTAACAATGACACATTATGTACTACAGATTCCCTGTGAACGCACCATCATGTTCTTGTGGCCAGTAACAGGGAGTGACTTCATTACAATTGCCTTTCCTTTTCACCTACCCTTCACATTTACACACAGAGTTCATGGTGTCATTCATTTTTATGGGTTACGACAATGACATCCAAAGGCAAGACAAACCACAAATACACTTTTTGTTGTCCTTTGCACATGAATTGATGACAACACAACTACCACTGCGTTGATAGCCATTAACTAATCATGATCAGAAAAAAAAAATCACTGTCTTTTCCCCAAAACAACACATGTACGTAACAAGTGATTTTGTGCATATATAACTATGCATTGACTAGAGAAGGCAAAAATATATGAGAGAGTTACTTTGAATTATGTACTTTGAAAAAAAGCCCAATAAGACGTGTGGACTTTGAAGACACAGACTCTGATTTTCCATCAACAGTTTTCTAAGCAATAATGTATAGATAGAGAGGTAGGAATTTGCCATCCTATTTATAGCATATACACACCTATTTATGAAAATGCTTAAGCATGGATTTAGCATGTCTAAGATGAAACTCAAGAAATGCCTGTCTCTTTAAATCTATCTCCTACGTGCTGAAATTTGTGGCCCTGATGAATGGCAGAGTGGAGTCATCCATAAAAGGGCAGAGGAAAATCACATTCATTTGCATACAATAATTATTCTTTGAATCAGGCCACCTTTATTGCTGGCAGAAAATCTACTGTCAGCATCGCTCTATAGATCACGTTTGAAAATCTAACAGCTGAGGAAAGTAATTGTTTGGAATCCATGTGGTCAGACAGTCCTGCCGGAGACATGCCAATTATGATGTAGCTCAGAAAAAGGGAAAGTTTTCACACGCTAGCAAGTATCTTTATAGGCTCATGTCACCCATTATATGGTTACCACAGGATCTTGTCCCCATGTAGACAAAATATAAATATTTACACACATTTAATAACTGGATGAGAATGTGAATGTATGTGCAGGACATGTAGAAATTAAATTTCAGTCTGACTGGTACTGAGGTGATATTTCTTTTCAATCAAATAATAAGGGACTAGGTTTCAGAAACTGAGGCTGTCTTCACAGGTTTAAGGAGAATTCACATGTTCTCATGAAACTGCCTTATACTGAATCAGACCTTTGATCTATCAAAATTGGTATTGTCTAATCAGACTGGCTGCAGCTCTCCAAAGCAGGGCTTTTTTTGGTAGCAGGAACTCCTTTGCTTATTAGGACACACCCCCTGATTTAACCAATCCTGTACTAAGAGACCTGTAAGCTCTTGGAGGATTGGGTATATCCGGGGTGTCTGGCTGTAATGTACTGAGTGACGAGACATATTGAAGGCAACATGCTTTATTAGCAAATACATCACAAGGCAAGGCAATGCGGGCCGGGTCCCGATTATATACATACCCTGGAACAACCCTCAGTCTGGCCAGCTCCAATCCTGGCCAGTTAAACGTCCCACCACAGATCTTGATTGGCGGAGCATATTTGTGGAGCTACATCCGGGAACCAGTGGACTTCCACTGGTCACCTCCGTAGCATCCGCTGTGTTGTAATTTCGGGACTGAAATGCAAGGCACAACACTGGCCTAATATGCAAAGGAGTTCCTGCTACAAAAAAAGCCCTGCTCCAGAGTCTCAGGCAGGGGTTTTTCACATCCAGGAAATGAATCTGAGATATTCTGCATACCAAGCAGGTACTTCATTACCAAGCCACAGCCCCTCTCTCCTAGGATTTCCAAGTCCAGTTCAAGAAATATCTGGGGACTTTGGGGCTGGAGCCAGGAGACATCGGGGTGGAACCAGGAGCAAGGTTGTGACAAGCATAATTGAACTTCAAAGGGAGTTCTGGCCATCACATTTAAAGGGACCACACACATTTTAAATGCCTTCCCTCCAATGGAAATAATGAAGGATAGGGGCACCTTATTTTGGGGCTCATAGAATTGGACCCCTTGGTCAAATCTCTTTGAAACTTGGAGAGTGTTTCAAAGAGAGCTACTGGATGCTATGCTGCAAATTTGGTGCTTCTACCTCAGAAAACAGCCCCCCTCAGAGCCCCAGATACCCACAGATTAATTATTCAGTATACCCTATGGGAATCAGTCTTCATAGGAAATAATGGAATGCCCAGCAGACATCCCCCCCTTGCTTTCTGATGACCCTGAAGTGGGGGGAGGGCCTCCAAACCAAGGAATCCCTTGCCCCCACCTGGGGATTGGTAGCCCTACTTTCTCCCAGGCAGGGCTAGCATCAATGTGACTAAGCAAACTCCTGAGTTTCTGGCATTGACTTAGAGGCCACTGACATCTGTTCTCAAATGAGACTATCACCCACTTCCTTCATAGTGTAGCTTTTCCGTTTTCTTGCAAGCACAGAAGAAAACTGCTTCACTGCCTCAGGCACCTGCCTGAGCAGCTGGGGGAAAAGACTGCAACTTGTTCATACCCACAGCCCTGCCAGCATTGAGAAGGTTGAAAGGAACATAAAAGGGCCCTGCACCACTGTTTCCAGATACATCTCTCCCAGCATCTGAAAATGGTGGTCTTTGGCATTTGGTGGGACTAAAAAGAACCATGTTTCATTTTGAATGATGAGAAGAAAAGCGTGTGCATATGTGAATGTGTCCATTGGGGGCATTTTGCTCAGGGTCTTCTAATATCTGTAAGCAGCTATGCAAGGAGACCCTAATACCTAATTCCTGGTTGCTCATATGAACATCACAGGAGTAAAGCTCTCTTTTTCCTAGGTGTCTCTAATATGATCCTTAGGGATAGGGCAGAAAGGATGGAGACTTATGTCTGCCCATTCTTGAAGTATGATGAAAGTCAGATGCATTCTGCTGAATAATCCCCACAACATTTGAAATAAAACTGCTGGCAACATTTTAACCATGTCTCATTTCAAATTTGGAAGGGTATTTTGGGACATAAGGTAAAATTGTTTTGCAAATCAAATTTTGCTAGTGTGTAAATTTGTATCTTTGATCCAAAACAACCTCTCACATGGGGATCATTCACACTCTTTGCTTGTAGCTTCTTCAAGGCTTAAGAAAGGAAGGGCTTGACTTAGCTAAGAGAGGATCATTCATCAGTCCCAGAGATTGGAAGAAATATATTTCAGTAATTTCTAGCCCTTCTCCCCATTCTCTGATTCCATGCTTGGAGAAGGGGCTTGTTTTTCAACTTTGCAATGAATCTAACTATAATTTAATCAGAAATTGCAACATAGTAGAAACCTAAATCAGTTTGCTTTTATTTTACCAGCCAAAGGAAGTTATAACCAGTTAGAAGGAATAAATTCTCATAATTTAACCATTTCAAAAATATGGGTTTTTAATGTTTTCCGTTAATAATCCTGATTTTTCATTATGATTTCCCAATACAGGAACATGATCTCTAGTGCCATCCTATGGAGAATTGTTCCAGTCCAAACTTATAGATTTCAGTGGGCCCAAACTGGAATAACTGCACAGGATTGCAATGTAGGGAACTGAATGAAAATGTATACTTAGAAAAAGCTTCCTTTTTCTTGTACTGGTCAGTGGGATATTTTTAATGATTGCTTATGTGCTATATAGTTCCTCACTACAGGCTGCAATGAGTAATACACAACCAGGGCTTTTTTTGTAGAAAAAGCCCAGCAGGAACTCATTTGCATATTAGGCCAGACCCCCTGCCATCACCATTTTTTCACACATGGCTTTTTTTTGCAGAAAAATCCCAGCAGGAACCTATTTGCATATTAGTCCACACACCCTGATGCCAAGCTAGCTCTAACTGCATTCCTGTTAAAAAAACAACAACGCCCTGTATATGACAACTATCAAATGGTAGTTTTGACCTTTGAAGTACTTCCAAGTCTGGAACTAGCATATCTCAGGAACCACCTTCCCCCAGGTGAACTTATGTAGATACCTAGAATATCCCCATAATGTAATGAGTAACCATGTAAAGAATGGGCTTACCTATAGTGGCCCTCAAGTCAAAAGAACACTCTGCCAAGAGAAGTCTGCGTTAACCTGCCATTGCTGGCTTTTTGATGAAAAGCAAAGAAAGTATTTTTCCACAGGTCTTTGACACTTGAAATTTTGCTGCTGTTTTAAATGTACATTATTTATTTGACAGGAGTGTGTTTCCTTACATATAGTCTAGATCTAATTCTGAGCAGGGTCATATTGTGGATCAAAAAACTCATCCTATGAAGGTATGGACAGATGCGGAGGATTATTCTATAACCCTTAGTGAAGACTCAGTTTTTAGAAAATAAGTGAAACTAAAAAAAAAAAAAAACATTGGTAACTAATTTTTTTTTTTCAAATAACAGGAGCAGCCCCTGTAGCATTAGGAAATGAGATCTCATAAGACTAAGTCCTGAGATCCTGGTGGTCAGTTTCTTGGTTGCTAGGTAACCACAAAAATACCATTGCCTTTCAAGCATTGGTTTCTATCAGTCAAAGGTGGGTAAGTGTGGCTGGACAGGCTAAAACAGCTCCAGAAATGATCACACCCCCTGATAGAGGAAGCACTTACCTGGACGAAGGCCACTGTGCAATTCACCACACAATTTGTGTAACTTTCCTGAGCCCAGTGGTAGTCACCACACAGAGTGACCACAATACAACTTGCCTGGATAACTCACTACCACATGATTTATGTGACTTGCCTGGGACTGCCTTGGCCACCACAGAACTCACTTGGGTGATTAAGTGCCATGCATTTTCCACAGATCCCTCACGCCTGGGAATAGCCACCACTTAACACACCCTGGTGTCTCCCTATTGTACAATTTGTGCAAGTTGGCTGGGCCTGGTGGCAGCCACTGCAGAGCTCCCCAGGCAACCAGGGAACTCCGTACTATGCAAATTGCATGATCACTCTGGCCTGGCAACAACTAACACATAACTCACCTGTGTGGCTTGCCACTGTGCAATTCACATGGCATGCCCAGGTCCAGTTGCCATACAACATGCTCTGGTGACTCAGTACCACACAATTTTAATGACTTCCCAGGTGACTTGCTACCTCATGACATACCTGATCCTGGTGGCAGTGGGAGACTCATAACCACACAACTTGCACAACTTTGCTGGGCCTGGCCACAACCACTCCATAACACACATAGTAATTTGCTACTGGACCTCTTGCTCAAACTTTGCCTGTTGAACATAATGGGCAAATTGGCCTGGGGAGGGAGTGCAGAAAAGTTTCTGTGAAAAGTAAAAGGTGGAAGTGAAGGAAGGAAGCAGGGAAAAGGAAAAGGAGAAGCTGAAGGTGGAGGGGAGAGGAGAGAAGAAAAAGCTAGGTGAGTAAAAGAGAAGAAAAGTAGAGAAGAAGTCAGTGGGAGGTAATGAGTAAAGCTAGAGACTCTCTGCCAGATATAGGTAGGGAGACTGGCAAGTAGGAAACAGAAGGAAGCAGGGAAAGGGGCAGTCATGAGAAAAAGGGACCATTTTGTTGAGAGGGAGACAGAGAGAAAAATAAGAAGCTTCCTACAAATCTATGTGGCTCTCCAGCTTGTGTATAGGTAATTTCTTTATTTGTTTGCTTGTTAAGTCTACACTATTATTTCCAGTTTTAACCTATTTGCTTTCTGTCCAACTGGGATGAGGTTTTGAGGATCAGGTTACTATAAGGTAGACAGGTGGGTAATCAGGGCTTTTTTGTAGCAGGAACTCCTTTGCATACTAGGCCACACACCCCTTATTTAGTCCATTCTTCTGGATCTTACAGGACTCTTAGTGCAGGACCTACTGTAAGCTCCAGGAGGATTGGCTACATCAAGGGTGTGTGGTCTAATATGCAAAGGAGTTTCTGCTACAAAAAAGCCTGTGGGTAATTAATGTTTTAAATAAATACAGATAAAATTGGTTTCTATAAACCACAAGACTAGGGTTCCCAACCCCCCCACCCTGCCAGGGGACCCCTGGATTAGGAGCCTTTCCCCCCGATCTCCAAGAACGTGGAAGTGGGAGGGTTGGGGTGGGAGGAAACGGCGCGGCCTCCCTTTGCGAGGTGCATGCTGGGACTCGTAGTCCTTGCATCCTCTCTGGCTGCTACAGGCGTCTCCTCGGGGAGTCTGGCCGGCGGAGGGGGGGGAGCTCCACCCCCAGAGGACCATGTGCGTTTCTACCTCCGGAGGCTTCAGTCGCTGATTGAAAGGCTTCCTCTTGGGATGGGGTGTCTGAAAAAGTTGGCAGCAACTTGTGAGTAGAGAAGCCGATCCCCCTTCAGTGTTGTCAGAAATGGGGGGGGGGGGGAGTCTGCTGAGTAGTTCATTATTCTCTATGTGGAGATCGATTCTCATAGGGTATAATGGAGAATTGATCTGGAGGTTTTGAGGGCTCTGGGGGTGCTGTTTTTTGAGGTAGAGGCACCAAATTTTCAGTATAGTATCTAGTGACTCTCTCCAAAGTATCCGCCAAGTTTCAAAATGATTGGACCATGGGGTCCAATTCTATGAGCCCCAAAAGAAGGTGTCCCTATCCTTCATTATTTCCTATGGAAGAAAGACATTTAAAAAGGTGTGCAGTCCCTTTAAATGTGATGGCCAGAACTCCCTTGGAGTTCAATTATGCTTGTCACACCCTTGTTCCTGGCTCCACCCTGATGTCTCCTGGCTCCACCCCCAAAGTCTTCTGGCTCCACCCCCAAAGTCCCCTTCTTGAATTGGATTTGGCAACCCTACACAAGACTGTCTCTGCCAGGATCATAGAATCATAGCATTAAAAAGCTTGATGGGGCCTACAGACCATTTAATTCAATCTTGCACAATGCAGGATAACCTAAAACATCTCTGGCAAGTAGTCATCTAGCCTCTGTTTAAAAACCACCAAGGAGGGAAAACCTACCATATCCCTGGGCAACTGATCTCACCACTGAACTGCCCTTATAGTTCGAAAGCTTTTCCTACTATCATGCTGATTTCTTCCCACCTATAATTTAAACCTGTTATTATTAGTCCTCTTCTCTGTCACCAACTGAAACAGATTCCCTTCCCTCTTCAGGATATCAGTCCTTCAGATACTTAGATATTGTGATCATATCCCCCCTCAACCTCCTCTTCTCCAGGCTGAACATCAACAGCGCCTTCAACCTCTCTTAATACAGCTTAGGCTGCAATCACACACACTAAATAATGCACTTTCAATGCATTTTCCAACTAGATTTTGTTACTTCACACAGTAATGCATTGAAAGTGAATTGAAAGTGCATTATTAGTGTGTGTGATAGCAGCCTTAGTTTCTAGACCCCTAATCATCCTTGTTGCTCTCTTCTGCACCCTCTCCAAAGTATCTACATCCCTACAGTGGCTTCATTTGGTAAAATTAAAATTCTTTTAAAAGCACAAAAAAGTCCTCCCTACGCCAGTGAGCCAACGATGGGACTGCTGTAAATATTTTGGAAAGAACAACCAACTAGCACTATCTTTTGTGTGTGTGTATAAAAGTCTTTGAAATGCTGTTGGTTGGGGGAAAATCCCTACCAGTTCCATTATCTGTTGACTTACTCTTTCCACTACCACCCCTGTGAACTCTATGCCAGACGCTGGTGCCAGAATACAAGAAAGATCAAAATATTTGTCTACATATTTTTACCTACTTTTTTTTAAACTTTTTTTTTTTTTTGCAAAATAATGGTATGAAGGAACATGGGTGTTTGCTTTTTGTTATTTTGTTTACATTTTTGCTTGAATATCCTTAGTTATAAACTACCCTCATGGATTTACTTTGGTCAGAAGGGCAGGATACAGGCTTTAAAAAAAAAACATAATGGAGGGAAGGATAAGGGACTGGGTAGAGCCTCTAAGAGCATGTAGTCAAGTCTATCCCTCTGAATATTCACATAAGCCACAGATGGAGCTTCTTTGATTTCCATAGAATTGTATACCCATCCTGTAAAACTGTTAACACCTTTTCCCCAAAACATGGAGCCTATCTTTCTGAAATGTAAAGCCTATTGTTTCTTGTTCCTTTCCATCTGGCAAGAGGGAAACAACTGTTTCCCATTTTCATTAGCAGCTTGACAGGGTTTCACACATACTCACTAGTTTAGCATGTAACGATTGTGACATCAAGTTGTAGTCTCTCACATACTAATAAGCCATCACATATCCAACACCAGAGACAGGATTTTCCTATCACCTCGGAGTCAAAGCTTTTCAGTGGATCCAATTCATATACCCCACTACCAATCACTAAGCACTGATTCACATATACATATTGATCTTACATCTATGGCAACATCAGCTGGTGGCTAGCATGTGCAAATGGGACACCACAGATATACCACCACAAACAGAACTTTCATATAGCCTCACATAACCTGAAATAGAATGTTTTTAAACACATGAGCATGTGAAGTTGCCTTGCACTGACTTAGACCATTTATCTCTCAAGATCAGTCTTGTCTATTCCAATTGGTCAGGCTCTCCAGGGTTTCAAGCAAAGGTTTTTCACGTCACATACTATATGATTCTTTTAGCTGGAGATGCTACTGATTGATCCTGGAACCTTCTGCATGCAAAGAGAGGGTTCTATGCCTGAACCAAAGCCTCACCCATTGTTGCTTTGATTTCAGTGGAATCAATTCCACTTGTTAGCTGCCTAGCATCAAATGTAGAAGTAATATAGTGTAGAGGAATCAAGTGCTGAGCAGTATAAGCATGAGTGAGCTGGGCCAAAACACACAGTGGCCAATTGTAGAGAAAATAAGAAAGATGTATGCTTTCATTGACCAGCCATTAGTATATTTAAATATTTGATGATCGTTGATCTGCCTCAGTCTCTTCTTCTCGCACTCTACACACTCAGATGTCTTCAGCTTCCCTTTACATGCCCCGCATGCTTTCATCAATGCAGTTCTCTTATGAATAACCTTCAATATGAATATTTCTCTTTTTAAAAAATGTGGTAATTCCAGTTAATACAGTGATCTCACTATTATTATTAATTACTTACATTTACATCCCACTTCATGGCCAGAGAGACCCTCAATGGAGCTTTCATTGAAAGATAATGAACATGTCAAAAATAATATAGCAGGGTAATAAAAAGAAGAAAATAAAACAAGATAATCCAACAGCAAGAAAGACAAAAAAATCTGGTCTGGCAAAACAGTTATGTTGTTAAAGGCAGACTTAAACAAGGACTTGGTCAGCCTTTTAGACACTGAAACTAGGCATTCTAGCTTTGACTTTCTTGAACAATAGAAGAAAACCTGGCTTGTCACCACCAATATAACTTCAAAAGGTACCAGTAGCAAAGCTTTTCATGAGGATCTTAGTGAAGGGAGAGGGGGTGGGGGCGGTATGGAGCAGGGCAGTCCTTTGGATATCCAAGTCTATATTAACAGAACATTTTAATTGGGTTCAAAGATCCACTGTCACAAGTATACTAACTTGAGACCTGGAACTTTTGCCAGTCAGCTGTCAATCCCCAGAATTCAGAAACAATTGTAGATTACCCAATACAGAAATCATTGCTGTAATTTAATCTGGAGGCAAGCAGGTCAAGTATTATGGTGGCTATTGGGACTACACTTTCTTCAGGAGTGTGCTGTGTTAAGTCAAAATGGGTCTAGACTCCAGAACCAACACTGATGTACTTTTAAAATTTATTAATTAAAATGTTTATACTCCACCTTTCCTCTTAAGACTTTACACATTAAAATGGAATGGTACAATGCCTCCAATACCTTCCCCCCCAAAAGATGCTTGTTGTTCATACCCCATTTTGTGTTATAGCTGCAAAGTACATGGCCTTGCATGGTGCTTTGACCTTATCATCCCCAGGTTTAGTTAGTTATTTCATCTATATATTTTATTACTTTCAGCCAATTTCCTGTGTGCTTACAATCTACTTTGTTGAATGCCATCTTATTTTTCTGAATTTAGTTCTCATTTTGTAAATTTTTGAGACTATTCCCCTGAGCTGTTTGTAGTTCCTACCCTGTTTTGTGTCATTTCTTATGCTGGATTTCACTTCCCATCCTTATATCTAATTGATTTTCTGTTTTAATGCTTCTTTGTATTATGAGTTTGTCATAAAACCTGACTTATTTTCAATTGTCTTTAGACTTTTGGCACTGGAAATGGTAACCTTTTGTGAGTAAAATATTCCATTACAAATAAAAGATAGGTTAAACAAACCAAATATGAAGAAACTTGAAATATCCCTCCTAGCCCAAATCCTTGTCAAATTATCTGACCTCTGACAAATCCCACTAAAGCCATGTAAATGATGTAAAAGGATATATATATATATATTTAAAAATACAACAACACATGTGGTACCAGCTCATAGCTTTGCTGTTTATTAGAGGAGGAAGCAGCCAATATTGGCTTGCTCCAATGAGCATTTATAAAGCCACACCGATATATGTGTTTGCATTCCTCTTCAGCTCAAAATTTGTCAGAGAAGAAAGGCATTAAACCTGTCACCTCAGATAAAGATCAGATGTTCGATTTCAAACAGAAGAAAGCAAACACTCTGCAGTAGACTCCATTAACTCCTTGAGTGCTTTATTTAAAATGCTGGACAGAACTGGAACACACACCTTCTTAGGAAGATGCCAGTGAATTCCTCACACCACCTTATGAATAATTTTCTTGAAAAATGGTGACAGGCACTACACACAGAGAAAGACTGTTTTTGGTTTCATGTTTGTGCCTGTGTGCTTTTCTCTATTGATAGCCTTGCCTTCAAAATTGGAAACTGAGTTGGATATTTGTTTATGGCACTTATGTCAACTCCTGACTCTGTATTCTTGTAACAGATTAACCCAATGGCACCTGAGGATAAGGTGGTTCCGTGATCTAATTCAATGTAATGAAAGAACGAAAGAATTCTATAATTCCTTGGTTACTTCTCAGACTACATAAGGCATAGATTCTGTATGTGTTTCCTGCTTTGTGATGCCCCTGTCTAGTGCCCAAACTAAAACTGCTGAAAATGCATGCTAAAGTGTATGCTTTAGAATTAGACTTTTTCCCACTGAGTCAATCTTTGTGCTTATAACACCAGCCTGCCACTCCAGAAATGAAGTAGGTGAAGCTTTTCCCAGCACTTACCTACATCCAGAAGCAGCTTCATTTGCTGAACTTGTTCTTTAAAAACATAGAATTAGTGCAGAAAGGCAGGTGGCAATCCTAACCTATGAATGCATGCCTTTGGCGGTAGAGGCTAGATTGAAGTTTTCAATAAACTGTGTGGGCAACCTTGTAGAATAGTTTCATTTTAAAGGCTCTCTTTCAAAAACTACAACCTTACTTCAATGCTCTGTGAGTTTTCCTCCCACCTCAGGTCAATTAGAGCTAGACAGCTTCTGCAATGTTTGATCACATTGTTTCTGATAGTTAATTAGCTGTCATCACTGAGAGAGTACAGTGGCCCAGGTCAAATCAGAAGGTAAGTCACCATTAAAGAACAAGGTGTAGACAATTGAACCCCTACCTTTTCTAAGGCATACTTAGGGTACATGCTTGACAAGTAGAAAATCTAACCATGGTCTCTCCAGTTATGCATTATCTCATATTGCAGATCTCTGGCTAGTTCTGTAAAATCTCTAGGAAAAAGAAGAAGAAGAACTGTGTTTTATACCCCATTTTCCCATACTCAAGAGTCTCGAAGCAGCTTATAATTGCCTTCCCTTCCTCTCACCACTACAGGCACCCTGTGAGGTAGGCGAGGCTTTGAGAATTTTGAGAGAACTGTAACTGGCTCAAGGTCACCCAATAGGCTTAGCATGGAGGAGTGGGGATTCAACCCTGTTTTTCTAGATTAGAGTCTGCAGCTATTAGCCACTACACCATGCTGACTCTCTTGCTTTTCATGGCTATTGTTAGGATACTGGTAAGCATCTCTGAACTTAATATTTTTTAAAGTTTTTCATTTGAGAATGAATTAGCATTCATTTATACTTTGGGGTGTGTAAGGAAAGCCCCCTACTTCTCATACATATGGACATTGTGATCACCAGTATGGTTGCCAGGGTGCCTGGAGTTTGACTCTCACACATCTGCTCTAAGAAGTGGACTTTGCTTATAGTTTCTAAGGCTTATGTGGATACTATAAGCCTCAGCTTTGCAGCAGCATTCTACAAATGAGCTGCCAGCTACTCCTTGTGTGCCCAGTCTTGGCTACTGCAGTGGCAGAAGCCACACCACCATGAACTGTACAGGCAAGCAGTTTCTAGCCTATTTTCCATGAACCAAGGGCTAACACCACCAGAGTCCATCTTCCTGCCAGGCTGGACTTCATTCCCTCATAGTGGAAGGCTCATGTACACACCCTGTGTCACCCTTGGCTCGCAAGCAACCCATCTGCCCCATGAATGGATTAACAACTCAACTGTTAGTCCTGATTGCCTGGCAATACCCTAGACAATGGTTCCTGCCCAGAAGACAATGGAATAAGAGGAAGAACATCTCCTGTCACTACCAAGTCTTTTGTCTACACCGGGGATACCTAGGTCAATATTTGATTCCCTATTGTCACCTTCCCAGATAATCCCATGTAATCTTAAGTATCCAGCCATTCCCATTCTTACCCCAGTCTAACACCTTGGAGCCGCCTCAGGCCAGGTTGCAACCTGGAAGTTTCCAGGTTGCCCAGGACTAAGGTGAAGTTCATTGGTCAAAGCAAACACCCAATCAGGTGCCACCAAGGGACTCGCCATTGGCTCTGCTAATGTCCAGCCTTCATGGTCACCACAGAGCCTCCCCTTCCTCCTCCCCATTGCCTCCCATCCCCTAAGGGCTAAGGTGAGTCCTTATAACCTGTGGACTAGCTACCCACAGGTGTGCTTCTATCAGCAACCCACATTCCACTGTATAGATCCATCCCCGATTCCTGATCAGTTTCGGGTCCTCCCCCATTCCCTCAACTGTCACCACCGGAGCCTTCCTTGAAGACTACGAGAGGTAATATCGCCCTGTCTGTTTACCCTTATATGTTCCCCTTTCAATCTATCTGTGTTTCTTAGGCCTGTGCGAATGTGTGATTGTATTGTATTGTATTTTTATCTTGTGTGAAAGAACTATATTATTCTAAATAAATTACAATTGGTTTTTATTAAATTAGAGTCCTTTTATTGAGCATCACCCTCTGGATGGTTGAGCCTGGTATATTGGTAAAAAGATTCCTAGTGAGCCAGGTGCCCACCTAACTAATTCCCCAACCTCGTTTTGAGGGCATTTTGGCTAACAGGTGTTTAAATCTTAAGGCCATTCCTCTGCCCTTCAGGATGAAGAAAATTAAGAGTCCAAATCAAATAAATAAAGATGGCATGCTGGCAAAGATTCTCCAGAAATCAGTGGTTAGGCAGCTGCCTCGGTCAGTTTAAATACAGATAACCACTGTTTGCTGTTGCGCAGTGTATTTTTAGGCAAAACCTAGATGTTGCAGTCCACTCTCAGGCCTCCAAGCAATGTTGTGCCAATTTTGCACACAGAGTAACAGCTGCAACTGCCTTTGGTGCTCCTGTTATCTTATGCAACAACTGCAATAAAAGTTTATCTATTTGTTCCCCAGTGGTCCTCACCCCAATAGGGGCTCCATAAAAAAACTGCGACCCAATTTTGCTTCTAAATATTGTTATGGCTGTGGAGACAAAAGGAGCTGTCTGATAGATTATTTCTTGGCTGATCCTACACAGTGAGTTGTTGGAAACAGTAAAATTGGCCTGTATATTAACTTGTTACACCTTTGTGAGAAGGTTTTGTTTATACTAATTTTGTTTGCCAGCATTTCAGTTCTTTGCTTTTTGCTGCTCATTTTGAGACTATTTTGTCTTAAAATGCATATACATTTTAAAAATACAGTGTACATAAATATAATGCTTTAACATATTATACGTGTAACTCTGATGTTTTGATGCACAAACAGCATTCAAAATGCACACATTTTAAGGGGAAGATTCAGTGTGAGAAAACAGAAAGGGGCATAAAAATAAAGAACCAGGCAATTGATTCTCACAAGAGAGACGAGAAATTGAATCAGGGATTTTCAATTCAGAACAACAGGGATGGGAAATTCAGAATCATTGGTATGTGAATAACAAAGGCATGAAACTCTTTTCTTAAGGAACAGAGCTGGTAACTGTGTTATCTTTATTATGAGATATTAAAAAAGTAATCACAACAAATATTCTTAAAACACACCACTTTTTCCAGCTTAATCTCATATGTATCATGACAGAGGTTTACAAGATAATGCATGGGATGGAGAAAGAAGAGAAAGAAGTACTTTTCTCCCTTTCTCACAATACAAGAACTCGTGCGCATTCGATGAAATTGCTGAGCAGTCAGGTTAAAACGGATAAAAGGAAGTATTTCTTCATCCAAAGGGTGATTAACATGGAATTCACTGCCACAGGAGATGGTGGTGGCTACAAGCATAGCCAGCTTCAAGAGGGGGTTAGATAAAAATATGGAGCAGAGGTCTAAAATGGTACCCCCAGAGTTAGATAGTCATAAAGCTGATACATGAAGTGGGATATCAATGTAAGTCTCATGCCTTATTGCTTTCTGCATCTGGTTGTCCTAGTTTAAATCAGATGTCTCAAGATGGAGGCAAATATTTTGTGATCACTGCTTACGGGGAGATATCATATTTGTTCAAAATTAAGATGCCTCACTTAAAAACATTACATGTACAAATAAACAAAAAAAACCCCTACCACTGAATATAACTGTAATATTTTGATGGCATACTTGGTAAAAACCTAGTCTTCTGTTTCAGTAAATACCATAATCCAGAATTCTTTCCTACCTGTGAACTGATGCACACATCTATGCTATACTAAAATAAAACATAGCAGGATAGTACTCCAGTCCTTTTCAGACAAATCTAAAACCACCCCACTTCTTTTTCAGTGGATGAAAACTATTCTGGAGGAAGTAAGTCATCAGTTTTATCAAATATTAGGCCATGTTAATTAATTTCTAAACTTCATTTTTCAAAACTTTATTCTTGATGGTGATTGATAGCTGCCAATAGTAATTTCAAAGTGTGACTATCAAATTGAAGCTTGTTACTAAATAATTTATGAAGTAATTATATACTTAACTATGATGCATAGGTCTTACTCTCCTGAGCACGAAGATGATCATTTGGTAAAATGTTTGGATGCATCTGAATTAATCTGAATATGTTCATTTGCATGATTATACTTTTTTTCTTGCATGATAGGATTTTCTCACTGCTAGTGCAGCTGGCTACGCTGCCACCACCTCCAACGTTTGAAAGAGCACATAGTAAAATTGGGGAGGGGGGTTGAGAATTTTTTTAGTTGAGACTTACTATTTAGTAGCTTGTCTGCCATTGAATCCTGCTAATTGTGCAATAACTACTCAAACAGATGCCACTAGCTGCACAGGCACAAAGAAGGAACAAAGGCAATTCCATGTTTTACACATCATTAAATTTAATGACCTGAGTGGCCACAATACTGGGAATTCATCTCTTACAGCCAGCAGCATCGCTGCTTGGCTGCAGGGATGTCTTTGCCTCCCTGGAAGAAAAAGGGAGGACTTCTGCTGCCCATTTGGGTGCAATTCTGAGGGGGCGGAGCTTGCTGCTGTAACGACAGCACCATTCGCCCCCTACCTCAGTCTTCGACAGACGATTGGTGGAGGCAGGGGAGCTTTTAGCTCACTGCTGCTTGGATCGTCTCAGTTTCCCTTAAGCAGAGATCGGGTGGCTGAGAGGGCTGGGCAGGAGCGCTTTTGGCTCGCTCCTGCTTTGGCTTGTCAGTTTCACTCCCTGCTTTCCTGCAGGTTGTACTGATCGGGTGTCTGATAAGGCCCCCAGAGGCTTTTCTTTCCTCTGCATTGTTACAGTGAGCTGGATACTGGGACTGCTGATAAGGCCCCTGCTAATGGGGTCGGCACAGGAGAGATGGCTCTCTAATTAACGGCCTGTTTAAACACACCCTTTCTTCCCTCCCCCCCCCCCTTTTTTTCTTCTTAAGAAGGGAATTTGGCATTGTGCTGGTGGAATTGGAACTTTTTAAAAAGGGATGGGAAGGCTGGATTTTTGACTGCTTCCTTTGCTACCTCATTGCTTGTGGGTTATCATCCGCCCCCCCCCTTTTTGATTCTGGGTCATTGTCATTTTTTCACTCTACTTTCTGTTGTTAAAGGATTGGATAGTGTGTGCTGTGAAAAGCCAAACACCACTTTGGTGTAGTGGTTAAGTGTGCAGACTCTTATCTAGGAGAACCAGGTTTGATTCCCCACTCCTCCCCTTGCGCTTGCTGAAATGGCCTTCGGTCAACCATAGCTCTGGCAGAGCTTGAAAGGGCAGCTGCTGTAAGAGCTCTCTCAGCCCCACCCACCTTACAGGGTGTCTTTTGTGGGGGAGGAAGATAATGGAGATTGTGAGCCGCTCTGAGACTCTGGGCGTTTTCGCACTGACCTTCTAGTGGCGCGACCACCCTCTTCACACCGGAGGATCTGCCCGGATTTCGCACAAGAAGCGCCGGCGCACCCAAAAGAGCCGGCGACTTCCGTCGCGAAACCCGCTCAAACGGAAACCGCCAAGAAGCAGGAAAACGTTTGAGCGGGTTTCGCGACGGAAGTCGCCGGCTCTTTTGGGTGCGCCGGCGCTTCTTGTGCGAAATCCGGGCAGATCCTCTGGTGTGAAGAAGGTGGTCGCGCCACTAGAAGGTCAGTGCAAAAACGCCCTCTGAGATTCAGAGTGGAGGGCAGGATATAGATCCAGTGTTGTTTTCTTCTTCTTGGTTTGCAGAGGACCTTAGCTGCCTGCTGGATAGGCATCTTTGGCCTTTTGAGGCTTAGTGGGGCTGCCAGTCATTTTAGGCTCCTCTTGTGGTTTTTCTTTCTTTGGTAAGAGGGCAGCTATTTTAGGGGCAGTATAGCAGCAGGCATTATCAGCTTCTCTGTTGGCTTTATTTCAGGAACAAAGAGAAAAGCCATTTTGAATGCTGTGTGGCGGCAGCCATTTTAGTGCCAATTTTTGAGTGGCTTTGCTCTTAGTTGGGTTTGCGGGTATTGTTAAAATGCCTGGTTAAAAAAAAAGGCACAGGGAGATCCAAGGGAAAACATCCCACACCTAAGGCCCGACCTAAAAAGCCGCAGTTTCAGTACTGGAGGGTACCTTCCATTGAGACGTGCGTCTAGTGGACGGACCCTCTGGGGATTGCCTTCTTGCTTAGCTGACCTGGTGGGAGCTGTGGCGTACAGCTTCAGCTGGGGGCTGGGTCCTTCGACTGTGGAATGGCAGGGGAGGTGTCTGTTGAGACCCCTGACCCTGACCAAGACACAGTTTCGGTTATCCCTTGCCGTTTGTTACTTATACTTTGATAAAGTGGCCCTTAGTTATACCCAATACCTTGCATCTGACTCTATATTCCGACTTGGGGTGCAAATACAGTCTCTTTTACAGTAAATAATTAATTTAGATCTTGGGCAAAAAGCAGCAGCAAATTTCAGTAGACATGCAACTATTGCATACAATTTCAAAGTTCCTTGGCATAGTACTTGTGCTTGCAATGAACTTTGACAGTAGCACAAGTTGGGTTTGCTTTGTGTCGCTCTTCCATACCAGTTTCTGAGAATTCCCGTGTACTATTCAGAATGCCCATTTCATATTATTGAACAGAGGGGAATTATCCTACAGCACAGAGTAACTATCAAAAAGAATGCAAGCAATCCATGTCCTTCTCTTAAGATAGCTAAGTCATGCCCTCTAGGTGTGGAAAGATAGAACTAAAGCACTCCCAAACCACCATGACCATCAATGGAAGCTTCCTCTGCAGTGGGAAACTCCAGCTTTACTATCTGATGTGAACCCCAATCCAGTATGCTGAAATGTTGGCATAATCACAACAGAAATATCATTTCTATTTATTGAATCTAAAAAAAAGAACAATGCTTCAGAGCTTAGTGAAGGTGGCAGAATCCCACAGGGATCCAGCTGTGTTTATGGCAACCCAATAGAACCTAATGCAGTCATTTTGACAAAGGCAAGCTGTGAACCTTAATTACTCTGGGATTGTTTAACAGATCTCAATACAGAGTCAATAACATGATGGATACTCAAATGTGAATGATCTACTGCTTGCCCTCCCCAGCCACCCATTCTTTAATTCTAATAGATTAGCTGGTAATTTGTATCATTAATTTATTTTTTGGCTGTCAAGGAATGATCAAATCTGTGGGCTTGATCATTTGTTTTACAGGCAAGCACATTTTTCCTCTCTATACACCTTAGTCAATACTATGCAAATGGGAAGCATCAAAATTAAATGTATCAGTTCAAAGTTGGTTGTTTCTTTAGAGTATTTCATTTATTAGCTTTCTAATCTATTTTTCAGCTTCCTGTCTCTGTGGCAGCAGATGGCATTAGCTCCATAGTCTCTCACTTGCCTTGTAAATACATTATTGCATAGGAACATCAAAGGCAGAAGATGGCCTGTCATCACAGGCTGCCCTTTAAGGCCCAAATGCCAAATTGTTAACTTAACATCCTAGTTCTTATTAATAGATGTATATTGCAATTTCTGATGTATAGTGGGATGTGTGCAAGAAGCAAGAGGAACCAACTTCCAGCTGGTGTGTTGGTGCATTTCCAGACTGCACTGTATGCAGTGCAGTCACATTGATCTGAAAGGACTAGCCTTGATATTCCTCACTGGAGGTGCCTTGTGATGACCTAAGTCAGTTACTAATGTAATATCACTAATATGGATCTGTCAAAGTTGTTCTGAGAATTAGAAGAGTCTGCAGCTGAATAAAGCACAGGGCTAATTTTGCTTCAGAGCATAGTTGTGTTTCCAGAGCAGAGTAGTGGTCCCCCAGTGAGTCCCCTGCCCCTTTGTCTCTGTGGCCAGCTTGTTGGCCTTCCAGAGCAACTGATTTTCTGTTGTGTGAAACAGGATGCTTGGACTAGATGGACCACAAGGCTGATCCATCAGGGCTCTTCTCATGTTCTTATGGTCACAGGAAAATAAATGTTTCTAGGAAAAGGTTAGATTTTGAAAGTGGTTACCATTTTTGTGTGTGATTCCATTATCTACAGTTGTTATTCCTGTCTGTTTTGGTGCTTTTTTTTTGGTTATGACTGTATAGTCATTTCCCTCCTATTAGTTATATGACTGGTCCCAGCCATTCAGGAAACATGTAGTAAGTGGGACAATCCTTGCCTTGGCTTGGCCGAGAGCAGAGCATCTAATATCTTTTAGACTAAATGCTATCAGGACACCATTGTCTGAACGCCATCTTGTTAGGGTGACAGTTTTACAAATGTTAATGTTTGATGTATTGTTTTAATCTAATGTAACCTGCCCTAACTCTGTTTGTGGGTAGGGTGGGATAGAAATTTAATAAATAAAGTAATATTACAGTGCTACATAGCAATCAGATTTAGCTACATGACAACATCAGAGAATATACACAAAAGTGACACAGCATGAAGACAATGCTTCTTTAACCAGTCTATAGGTAATCCCATCCAACTGGGAATCACTTAGTGAATAAGACTGTTATTCACTATGTTACCTATGTGTTGCCCTCATTTAAGGCCAAACAGTCACAAAGAGCTATGCTTCCTGAAAGGCAGACACTTTGAGCTCAGTTCAAAGCAAGCACCGAGAAAATGCCAAAAGGCACACCCTTTTGTTTAAAATGCCCTCCCTCTTTAGACCAGATCCTTAAAACCCCACAGATAGATCATCTCTCTTCTTAACAGGTGAATGACTATTCCTTCACATCCTTACTCTTCTCTTACTTAGATAAATAATGCTGAACATCAGTGTCTGCAAATTTAATTAAAGCTAGACACCTTAGCTCAGCAAGATACTTATGGGATCACCTGCCTGTGCGAGTGACTAGATTTTCAAATTCTAATGTACACGTGTATGGTAATTGCTCCTTCATGCCCAACTCCACTTCTCCCACCTACACAGCTGACATTCAGACTTAACATTTTTATGTCCTCCTAGGGCCGAATCCTAGTAGTTTCTATTAACCTTTTTCAGATGGATAAAATGACAAGTTTCTATTATCTTCTCATTTATGATGGCTGTCATTTTCAGCAAAAGTTTGATCATCAGATCAATTGCTTTAAGCCCATGCTTGATCTTTCTATCAGGGCATCTTTTGTCAGTTCTAATTCTGTACTTTCAGGTGAATTTCTGTAAGATGTTGATAGATTTCATTCTCTGCATGTGTATATAAATGCAAGCATAAACCTGGTATGTTCTGCCTCACATTTTCAGACTCAGCTTGAAACTGCATTCAGTATTCAAGACTTCCAGGTGTGATTCTTCCTCAAACACTATCAAAAACTGTTGTTGGTATGATTTTACAATTTTAACTTTTTCCTTGTCTGCTCTGGAAGTAGTGCGTAGTTTATCCCTGTCAGCCTCTTCATTCAGAATCTAATCTACACCAAATCAAAATGCCTTCATGCCTGTAATGAACACTGTTTAGAACTTTAGGTGTTAATGTAGCTTAAGATATAAGAGCTGCGACTGCATGACCAGTCAGGGTGAAAAACTGCCCTTCTCAATTGAGAAACCAGGCCCTAGGGAACGTGATGTAGAAAGGAATGTTGGCAGAGTAATTAACACAGCAATGGTGCACAAGAGAAGATAAAGGTTTATTTAGGAACTAACATAGGCCTATTATGCATGGGTTTTTCCCTTCACTTTTGCCATGCATGTTCATCGGGTTTTCTTTATTGTTCTGCATTGATTTTCCTCCCTTCAGTGGTCAGTTCACTTTCTGGTCGCTGTTTCCCTAGGGTTTTCTTTTTTAAAATGTATCTTTTTTTAAGTGCTTTTGTACTGATTTTTTTCCCTTTTTTATCTTTCAAGCTGAAAGTAATTCAAAAGCATATAGATACCCTCAGATTTTTGCCCTATGCTTTTGATGTCCCCTACAGGTTGCTTCCCCACACCCATCAAGGTTGTTCTGCCCACTCTGCACTTTCTGCCATCCTCTCCCCTTCATCAATGTATGAGTTCCATTTCCCCCTCATTTTTAATTTTTAATTTTTTTTACAAGCGGCTTGAGTCTAGCGATATCGGACTATCATTAGTCTCAGATCTCTGAATAAAAAAGCAAATTAGTGGGGATTTTAAAAGGAGCTGTGTGAGGTTTAATTCCTCGTTGGTATTGACTTGAAAGGGGGATCAGAGAGAAGGCAAACACCAGTGTCCCCAAAGGGGGAGGGGAGATTTCACAGCTTCATGCAAACAAAATAAGGGGAGCATCATCAGCACAGAATGAAATTGATATGAGATGTAAAGAGAAAGAAAGAGACTAGGATAGGAAATCTAAAGCTTTGAAAACATTTTTGCTTTTAACAATTAAATGAACACATTTTGGGGGAGGGGCATTTTGGCAGTCTTTAGAAGCCTAACATTAAAGTGGCAGCTGAGCCACATGGACATTCTGCAAATTGCTGAACTTAAGAATCACTTGGGATCGATCCATTTGGAAGACAGAGTGCAGTCAGCACAGGGCAGGCTTTTAAAACCTGCCAAGATCACAACCAGAATGCAGGATCAAATTACAGAATCACAGAGAAAACCATACAAATCTGCAAGGAAGATTAGGAAATTAGTATTCCTATGCAGCTGCACTAGGGCATTGGCAAACAAACAAACAAAAGGACCCTCTCCAGGTTTTTTTCCCAGTGCAGAGGCACAAGATTAAAAAAGCTCTCCAGAGCTTCAGACAGGGGATTTCTCACCCATACAAATTGCAGCCCTTTTCAAAGCTTGGTGGAGTTGCAGCTCACTTTGCACAGGTGTGCAATACACACGTTGCCAACAATAACAGTCTCAAGTGACAATGTCAGTGGGCTCTACAGTGCATTCTGTACAACCAACATGTTTCCCCATATTATGAGATCATGTGACTCTTCCCCATTTTTCACAGTGGCCAATAACACAGCAGAGAATCCCCTCGTGCTTACCAATATAGAAAATGGGGCTTTGCAGCAGCTTGCCAGTTTAAAAAACAGACTTGTCAATTTCAACATTTGGTTTTCCTCCTTTGCTTGCATTCCTTTCTTTTTCCTTTCATTCAACGAACCAATGCTAAAATATATGCGCAGAACCTGAACCATAACGATTTAAATGGAAGGCACTTGTTGGAAACTACTTTGCAGCTGCAATAAGAATATAACATAAGAGAAGTCATGTTGGATCAGGCCAATGGCCCATCCAGTCCAACACTCTGTGTCACACAGTGGCAAAAAAAAAGTGCCATCAGGAGGTCCATTAGTAAGGCCGGGACACTAGAGGCCACTCCCACTTTTGCCCATCCCAAGCACCAAGAATACAAAGCAATACTGCCCCAGACAATATACTGTGGCTAATAGCCACTGATGGACTTCTGCTCCATATATTTATCCAGGGGTCATTTTGTAGAAAAATAGGTGGTGGAGCTCAGCCAGGGATTGTTATGCAGCTGTACCTGCTATTCAGTGGGCAAGGTGGGAAGGAGGAGGGGGAATCCTCAGAAAAGTTCAGGAGCTGTGCTCTTGTGAGTTCCTGCTGAATCTGAGGCCGATGTTTATCCAGTCCCCTCTTGTAGCTGCCACCACCTCCTGCGGCAATGAATTCCATGTGTTAATCACCCTTTGGGTGAAGAAGTATTTCCTTTTATCTGTTCTAACCTGACTACTCAGTTGGGCAATTGCATAAGTTTGAGGTGCACAAACTGATTAAAGAGTATTAGGAACTAATATTCTTGATAGCTAAGAGGAGAGACAGAAATAGGCCCCCCAACTACATATCTAGCTGAGACATACAGACACACAAAGTGTGGAATTTCTGAGAAGCAGACAAGAAATTACACCTAAGAGAGACCTAACTTAACAAGTTAGGACCTCTTTGTCCTAACTAATTGTCTTATTGCTGCCTCCTTCAGGGTCTTCTTCTCTTCTTTGTACACCAGACATTGTCTTTTCCAACAAGGAAACCAAAGTAGTAAAAGGGCCACTTGCTGAGATGGGCAAGAAACCCTTCTTCTCCAGATGCAAACAACTTCCCACAGGAATGAACATACTGCAGATCATAAAGTATTCCCTTTCCCTCTTCCGTGTCACCTCTGATTTTAGCAAGCTGACTAATTCACTTTAAGCATCCATTATTTACACTGATGAGGTCTGACTGGATGCCCCTTTTGATTGACAAGCCAAAATGAGGTTTATGAATATGGTTCTAATCTATATTCCTGGAAAGGGTGAGTGACTGAGCGAACAGGAAATTTACTCTTGTATCTTTAGAGGACTAAAAGCACAATAATTAGGCAGTCAAGAGCTTTAATTTTCTATTTGAAGATGTAACTAAGTAGACTGAGCCACCAGAAACTGTCTTGTGCTTTCTTTGGTATCCATGGCTGAGAAACTGCAACGCCAAACCTAAACTATGACTGATTCCTGAATCATGAGGATTGGCATATCTGTGAGCTTCCTCAGCCACATTCATTCACTTCAAAAAAGTTAGAAAAAATACAAAGATGACAATTGCTTGGTTCCTGTACAAAATTTTCACTGGCTTCCTTACCTTCCTTCTCCCATTACATTCCAAAATGCCCCCCCCCCATGCTGCTCCTGGGGAGTCAGAGGTCTACAGAAAGAGAACAAACTTGCCTTTCTCTCATCAGCACAAGTGCTCAGTGGCATTCAACCTTGTACTGTATGGGACTTATTTTCATGAGGCGCATTTATACCTATATACATTAGGTAGAGTGCATGATACCAACTCCTTGCATCTAATTCAGTAGGTGCACTATAAAGTATGTGAATGGTGGATTAGAACCACAAAATCTAAGCAGAGTCTCAGTTTTATCCAGTGAACACATTGAACATTCTGTTGTTGGTGTTCTAAGTTTAAAAATACATTACATCCAAGAACAATGAAACAAAGATTCCCCCCTCCATTTATCATATCTCAAGTGACTGGTGCTGTGTATTCAGTAACTTTGTTGAGTCTTTAGGTTTGTTTAAATAACATTAACATTCTAAATCATTCACTTTTGCCTTCACTTTTTTGAAGCCATAGTGGTAAATAAAGTCCACTTTCACAGAGAACTGGGAATAACATCTCCTGTACTATACAAATATATGTGTGAGAGTGCATGTTATGTTTTATGTTTATTGATAGGGATGCTTGGTTGCTGTGAAAATACAATTGTGATTTTTTTTCTTCATTTTCCCCAGTTTGTATCTGAAGCAATCTTAACACTAGTCTTATTTTATTACAGCAATTCAGCCCCTTCCCGGCCGTGCTGCATCTGCGGCTAAGGCTGGGGGCGGTGTTTGTCTCCCTGGAAGGAAGGGCAGCTTACAAGCCTTCCTGACCATCCCCGGATTGTATGGAGGCAGAGCACTGGGGCTTTACATACACAGTCAAAGTCTACTACATGTAACCTGGAAGCTCTTGCAATCATAATTATTCATAATGATGGAATGGAAATTATTGCTCCTTAGGACCACTTTCCTTAACCAGAGTTCTTAACGGCCTGCTCTTAAGTCTTATCATACCAGTACAATAGTTTATGCAAGTTGTAACTATTTGCTGACTCTGCTGATACACAGAGCTTTTCAGTGATGTGCATTGCATGAAACTCAGTGGAACCATATATATCTATGTCATGTACAACTAATCCAGAAGTTTATTTTAGTCCTGATAGTACTGATGCAATCAGAGGAATCTGAACATTCCCAAGGGTCATGCTGGCTCTCTGTCATCCTATGACAAATCATCAATGAAGTTATAGAGCTGACCAAGGACAGTACTGGCTACTCTGGCTGGAAGTGGCTTTCCAGAATCTTGAGTAAAAGACTTTCACATAAGCTGCTACCCTATCTTTTCTTTTTTTAAAAAAAATAGAGATGCAGAGTTTGAACCTGGGACCATCTGCATGCAAAGCAGATGCTGTACCACTGAGCCATACCACACCCTCTATCTATCCATGTGTCATAGGTCAGTTGGGGCTCAGTGAGTATTCCTCAAGAGAAGAAGTGCTATGTGTAGCCAGCAAGCAGGAGGATGGATTGCAGGCTAATCAGGATTCACAGTCAACAGCTGGTGCAGAGCTACTGGCAGTCTCCAGCCCTAAGTCTACAGGTGAAACAAAGTCTCCAGCCCTGAGTCCACAGGTAATTTCCAGCTCTCCAGCATCACTCACAAACTTTGAGCACCACAGACAGAGGCTATAAGCAGAACTATAGGAGAGATGGCAGAATGCTCACCTCCTGGAACTGTTGGTTTTTGGCTCTGTTTGACTTCTGCTCATGAGTAACCCTTGAACTGTTTGACTATGCCTCTTGGACAACCCCTCAACAATGTTTTTCTTGGCTCTGAACTCTTGGTCTAGACTCTTGCCTTGGTTTCCTTCACTTGGACTTTGATTGCCCTCCAGGAACCCACCCTTGGCTTTGCCTGACCTGTGACACCACCCACCCACCCATCCATCTGGTCTGTTTGTCTTCATAGGAGAGGTGGTTCCTGTAATTCAGATTCAGACATCTCACACTGGAAGATGCTATGGTTTGATAACATGATTACTATCATTCATACTATAATTTCTCTCAGTAGTTTTTCGTATCAGCTGAGTTTGGAAATCAAACAGCAAAAGGGGGGGGAAATGTTGGGAAATGAAAGAAACCAATCTGGATCCCTGAATAATGTCAATGTATCACTCCACTGAACTGAATACACTTTCTTTATTTAATAAACACAGGGGGAACTTTTGTCTTTTTGCCAAATAGCATTTTAACAGGCTAATGAGCCAAAATAGATAGATAACTAATCAATGTGTATAACTTATTAACAGGGTAAGAATTTTTCCATTCCTTGCTTGGAAAATATCCTTCTTATGTCTCAAAGGGAACACAAGTCTCTTTCAATAGACAAATTTGTAATAGGCTAATAGACATAGAGAAGCCGCCATGGGACTGAATTTGGCTAGTTAGTAGGGATGGGCATAAACTGGCTCACGAATGGAAGTTAATGACAAATTTTGGCTGGTTTGCAGTTCGCAAACTGCAGTTTGTGGCAGGTCAACTGGCACAAACTTTTTGCAAACTTCTGAGAGGGCTGTGGTGGTTCATGGCATTTCATAAATACATTTCCAGACACTGTCTGCACTCAATCAGAATGTTTACCAAACTTCAAGCCAATGGGGAGGATAGAACTCTGCAGTCTTGGAAAAACCACTGAAATGCATTATAGGATAGGACAAAATAGTTGCAATGAAAATCTGGAATGGATTTTTAATTAATGTATCTGGGCCCAGATAAACTGCTCTGGGACTGGAATAACAGGCCCCAGAGTGGAATGATGGTTCCCTGAAACAGAATTAGTGCTCTGGGACTGAATTGACAGCCCCTGGGAGTGGCAGAAGTGTTCTAGCAGGGGAGTGACAGCCCCCAGAGTGGAATGCTGTCCTTTGGGAGTAGCAGAAGTGTTCTGGGGCTGGAATGACAACCCCCAGACTTAATTGTTGGCCTGTAGATCCTAGCAGAAGTGTTTAGGGATTACAGCAACAGCCCCAAGTGTAGAATGACAACCACTGGTAGTAGCAGACATGTTTTGGGACAAGAATGACAGTTTACAGAGTTGAATGGCAATCCTTGGGAAGAGCAGACATGTTCTGAGACTGGAATGATAGCCCCCAGAGAGGAATGACAGAGAGGAATGACAGTAGAAGTGTTGTGGGAGTGGAGTGAGTCCCCAAACTGGAATGATAGCCTCTGGGAGGAGCAAAAGTGTTTTGAGACAGTCCTCAGAGTGGAATGACAACCCTGTCAAGAGGTTGATTTATTTTATTGGATTTATATCCCGCCCTCCCCACCGAAGCAGGCCCAGGGCGGCTTACAACAATAAAAACATTTACAAATATTGAGCCTTAACTAATTAAAACCTTAAATAGTATAACAATTAAAACATATTAAAACAACTTGGTGCTAATGGTAGATTCCAATAACTTCAGAAATATCTGGAGACTTTGGGGATGGAGCCAGGAGACATTGGGGCGGAGCCAGGAGCAAGGATGTGACAACCATAATTGAACTTCAAGGGAGTTCTGGCCATCACATTTAAAGGGACCATACATCTTTTAAGGAAATAATGAAGGATAGGGGCACCGTATTTTGGGGCTCATAGAATTGGACTGCCTGGTCCAATCTTTTTGAAACTTGGGGGATATTTTGGGGAGAGGTGCTGGATGCTATGCTGCAAATCTGGTGCCTCAACCTCAAAAAACAGCCCCCCCAGAGCCCCAGATACCCGTGGATCAATTTTCCATTATTTCCTATGAGAATAAGTCTCCATAGGGAATAATAGAGTGCCCTCCCCTCCCCCCGTTTTCTCTCTCACACTCACACACATGCTTAACTGTCTCTGGTGCAAGTGGGCAGCCATGTTGGTCTGAAGCAGTAGAACAAAGCAGGAGTCTCTGGTGCCTCCACAACCAGGTCTGGAAAGTACAGGGGCTACACTGCACTTTTACACACACACTCACTTGTCCGAAAGGAAAGCAAAACAAACAGAGGGGCTGCACTCTCACGAGGTCTGCTGTTGCTAACTCTTCCCCATGAAGTACTTCCTGCTCCAATTTAAAGGCACACGCACATTTTAAAACTATACCTGTTTGCAGGTCCTGCCCAAGATCTAGAGGTACAGGGTGGCTGTGAGGGAGGAGCTTCCCCTGCTGGCCAGCTAGCTGGGGAAAGCCTGTAAAGTCCGGAATCCCTGGCTGAGACCTGGGGATTGGGAAGCCTATGGTGAAGGGAAGGAGCAAAGAGAAGCTGCTGCGATGGGGCTGGGTGGAAGGGGAAGGGAAGGGGTGAGGAGAAGCTGCTGCGATGCTGCTGGGTGGGAGGGGAAGGGGACAGGCGAGGAGAAGCTGCTGCGATCAGGGCTGGGTGGGAAGGGAAGGTGCGAGGAGACGTTGCTGCAATGGGGCTGGGTGGGAAGGGAAGGGAAGAGAAGAGAAGGGATGAGGAGAAGCTGCTGCGATCGGGGCTGGGTGGGAAGGGAAGGGGTGAGGAGACGCTGCTGCGATCTGGGCTGGGTAGGAAGGGAAGGGGCAAAGAGACGCTGCTGCGATGGGGCTGGGTGGGAAGGGAAGGGGTGAGGAGACGCTGCTGCGATGGGGCTGGGTGGGAAGGGAAGGGGCAAGGAGACGCTGCTGCGATGGAGCTGGGTGGGAAGGGAAGGGGTGAGGAGACGCTGCTGCGATGGGGCTGGGTGGGAAGGGAAGGCGTGAGGAGACGCTGCTGCGATGGGGCTGGGTGGGAGGGGAAGGGGCAAGGAGACGCTGCTGCGATGGAGCTGGGTGGGAAGGGAAGGGGCGAGGAGACGCTACTGCGATGGGGCTGGGTGGGAGGGGAAGGGGCAAGGAGGAGCTGCTGCATTGGGGCTGGATGGGAAGGGAAGGGGCGAGGAGAAGCTGCTGCGATGGGGCTGGGTGGGAGGGGAAGGGGTGAGGAGAAGCTGCTGCGATGGGGTGGGTGGGAAGGGAAGGGGCGAGGAGAAGCTGCTGCGATGGGGCTGGGTGGGAAGGGAAGGGAAGAGAAGAGAAGGGGCGAGGAAACGCTGCTGCAATGGGGCTGGGTGGGAAGGGAAGGGGTGAGGAGACGCTGCTGCGATGGGGCTGGGTGGGAAGGGAAGGGACGAGGAGATACTGCTGCAATGTGGCTGGGTGGGAAGGGAAGGGGCGAGGAGACACTGCTGTGATGTGGCTGGGTGGGAAGGGAAGGGAAGGGGTGAGGAGAAGCAGCTGCGATCGGGACTGGGTGGGAAGGGAAGGGCCGCCATTTCCCCCCCGCTTCTGGGTTTTTGGCAAGCAAGGGAGGAGGCTCCAAATCGGGGGGTCCCCCGCCCAGGGCGGGGGATTGGGAAGCCTACTTCAGGTAGATCAAGAATAACAACTGTTTTATTTAATTTGGGGGGAAATAGTCAGGTTGAAATCAAGTGTAGGACTTACAAAGTCAACAGACAATAGGAATTAGACAACTTCGTATAAAACTAGGGTATTCTGTCCCACAGGATGTTCTATCCCTTAAGGTCTTCTGCTCCGCAGGAGCAGCATTTTGGGAATATCAGTGGGCTGCTGTGGTGGTGAGTGGTCCATCCTGTTTCATTGCTAGAAGTGTCTTGCGGGAGCAGAAAAATTATTCTTGATCAACCCAGTGTAAGTGCGTGTATGTGAAATTCATAATCTGTGATGAGTGAAGTGAATCTTTGTTTTATTGGTGTAGGTCAAATGGAGGTTGGAGGATTACTAGCAAGGGAAGTACAGTAACAGTTTCAGATATTTTCATTTATGTCTTGTTGGGAATGTTAATCTGAATCTCCTTCTTAGTCAATAGCATTAGAGTATAAAGTTCAGATTTAAGGTTAGATCATAACCTCCTTTTCAGTTTGTGATTGGGGGTGGGAGCTTGGCAGGCCAAAGCAGAAGGATGGAAGTTCAGTTCCATGTATGCTGCTGTGCTGTAGTACCTTAAGGTCCAAATCACAGTCTTTATATACATTAATAACTGTGCTACTTAAGGAAATGTGCATGTTATTTGCCATGTATGCTGTGAAAATTATATGTAGGACCAACAACCCCCATAATGCTTTTTAAAATTGAAACTGTTTATACATAAACTCAAATTTTCTTGCAGCACAGACATTAAACAAAGAAAACAAACAGAAACCTATGGGTTTCTCTGCAACTCAGAGATATATTTAGATGCCCCTCAATGAAGATCTTGAAGGTCTTAAGGAAAACATGTATGGCCCCCACCATGTTTAGATTCAATCCTTCCCCTTCATAGCTGTTGGCGTCAAGCTGTGCTGGTTGAGTTCAGTGAGTCTGGGAGGTAATAAATAGCTGTTTGGGAGGATGTAGTTCTAATGACTTTGAAAGAGGCAGTTGTGAGACCCCTCTTGAACATAGCAACTATGATTACTTCTCCCTCTCTCATAGGATTTCCTTTTATCTTCATTTTGTCTGAGCAGCTCCTTTTTGCTTTTTCTTCTTTGTTTTTCTCTGGTCGTCCCACCCAGTCATTTGAATGTATATTGTTAGATGCTGACCTAGCCCAGGGAACTGAGGGGAGAGACAAAAATGTTTCTTTTTGTTGTGGTTTGATAATGGCACATGAAAGACTGATGGTAAATCAAAAATAACAAACTGTTTTATTTACCTTTGAGGGGAAATGGTCAGATTAGAATCAGGTGTAGTTTATGAAATGAACAGACAACAGGAATTTACATTTGTATAAAATTAAACCCCAGATGATTTGTCACAAACAAGTAACTGTTTCTGTTATTCAGACGGGCTTTTAAAGCTTGAGGAGAGAGATTTCTTGACAGTCTTTGCTTAAATACACAATCATAAGCTTCTTTGTCTTACAGGCATTTTAAGTTGGTGAAGGAAGGAACATTCACACAAGTTCCAGTTTCTTTCCTTATCTACTAACTAGGGATCATTTCTGTCTTTTGGAAGCTATTTCCCTCAAACTTGTTAGGGATAGGTTAAGCTTCCCATTTACCTAACTCAGGATCTTTCTTGAACCCCTTCTTAAGTCTAGATAGGATCTTTTCCCCCCTAGGAGCTATTTCCTTCAGGCTTGAATGGGAATCCTTCTTGATCTTCTCACTCTCTTAGTCTTCCTTTCCAGTCAACTGTCAGTTCTTAACTGTCAACTCTCACTGTCACTCCTAGCTGACTCTATCAACTGAAGAGTTCTGTTTAAATCCCTATCATTCAAGGTTCTCAGACCCAGTTACAGCATTAATCATTTACTATCTAACCTAAATAACTATGGCTAGTGACAAAAATTCAATCAAGGGCTCAAGCAGGAAGAAGAAGAAGAAAAAGAAGAAGATGATGATGATACTGGATTTATATTCCATTTTTTACTCTGAATCTCAGAGTAGTCACAATCTCCTTTACATTCCCCTTCCCCCAAAAAAAGACACCCTGTGAGGTAAGTGGAGCAGAGAGAGCTCTCACAGCAGCTGCCCTTTCAAAGACAACTCCTGTGAAAGCTATGACTGACCCAGAGGCGTAGCTAGGGCTTTGGGGGCCTGGGGCCCAAGATTTATGTGGGCCCCCCTATGTGTGTCACTCGCGACCCTCCCGCGCTTCCACAGTTCTCGCTGGGGCAGCGGCCCAGACCCCCCAGCCCCCAGTGGCGGCGGAGGGGCCAGGAGGCGCCTGCCGCGGGCTCTTCGGGGCCAGGCCTGGGAAGCGGCAGCAACACGGCCATTGTTCGGGACCCCCCTTGGCAATGCGGGGGGCCCCCCAGACCTGGGGCAACCCCCCTCCCTACACCACTGGTTTGCAATGTTCCCTTTAAGCTGCAGAGTTTTGTGAGCAAAAATTCTTCTTTGTGAGCTACTAGTATTAAAGTTGTGAGCTACTGGCATTAAAGTTGTGAGCCACTGTATAAATGATTGTGCTCTAGGGCCATTTTTCCTGAGCTAAGACAAAAATGTGTGAGCTGGAGGGTAAACCCCTGTGAGCTAGCTCACACTAACTCAGCTTAGAGGGAACACTGGTGGCTTGGAGCACTGGACTTTGACTAGGGAGACCCCGGTGCCAATCCCAACACACGGAGTTGTTGTAAGAGGACCCAAATATGCAGCCTTGAAGTCCTTGGGGAAAGGATAGGCTAGAAACAAGTATTTAACGTTCTATTTTAAGTATTATTATTCTATTCCTGTTCCCCCTCCCCCTGCCTTTTTTGCAAACATGCGACTTATAAAAAGCGGTGCTGAAGTGTATGGGTGGGGGGAGGGGTTGATGGAAAAGCCCCCTTAAATTTAGGAGGAGCCTCTCTCGGCTGTGCTTATCCCGGCCAGCGGAACTATCAACAAGGCCCGCTTCGACGCTGCTCCGCTGATCAGAAAGGAGGCATTTCCCTCCCGCCCTTTTGCATGCCCAAAAAAGTATATTCTGCCATATGTCAAGAAGAGCCAGAGTGCAAGATTTTTTCGATTGCAACCGAAGCCACCCGGGCGCGGAACGGATTTGCATTTACCTCTCTCGGACGCCTCGCTCAGAAGTTTCCCGTGCAAAAGTCTCCGCGAGCCGCAGGGAAACCAGCCGCTCTTCCCCTCGCCCCGGCCCAACAGCAGATTAAAGCAAAAAAGGGGGAAAGAGGGGAGGGGAAGCCAAGCGGGGAGGAGGGAAAGGGCTTCTTCCAGCCTGCAAGCGTGCAACAGTCCCCTTTTTGCGCTTTGACAGCCCGCGTCGCGATTAGCAGGTTCTCGCTGGGGCGGCGGCCCGTACACCCCAGCCCCCAGTGGCGGCGGCGGCAGAGGGGCCAGGAGGCGCCTGCCACGGGCTCTTCGGGCCGGGCCTGGGAAGCGGCAGCAACACGGCCATTGTTTGGGACCCCCCTTGGGACCCCCCTTGGCAATGCGGGGGCCCCCCAGACCTGGGGCAACCCCCCCCGCCCCCCCTCCCTACGCTACTGGACTGACCCAAGGCCATTCCAGCAGCTGCAAGTGGAGGAGCGGGGAATCAAACCCGGTTCTCCCAGATAAGAACCCGTGCACTTAACCACTACACCATGCAGCTTTAAGTAGTCTTGGAAGAGGCAGATTCAGTCCAGATTTAGGTCAGGGTTTTGCTTACATCTATCCCCTCCTCTCCTCATTACATACACAGGATCATTTCCCAGATGCATACAATCACTGGGAAAAACAATTGGTTCCCATTTTGCCATGAGACTGCTGAATACCTTGGGCATGAAATCATACACAATGTGTTCTCATAATTGTGAGATCATTTTGCACTGGAGTGTGACCATTTCTAGGTCAGATTATGTCATATGAAGGTGCTCACAGAAATGTTAGAAATATTGGACAAAGCTTTGTTTGTGACATACAGACAGCAAATTTTAGAGAGCACAGACGAATAAACACCGTGTTCATACTTTGTAGCGGCTAATGAAAATGTTTCTGATTTTGATGTTATCTACAGGTTTTAGTATTATTTCAGAATGTTCCTGAACATATTTGTAAACAACTGTACAGGACTCTCTGGGAAGATCAGCTGTATAACATTTCTTTGTTAACAATTTATATTCCTGTTTTGCCTGAAGTTGGTAGTTGCTTACTTTTGAAACTAATATCACAACATCAGCTCCTTTCATGGAACCCCCTCCTTCATGTAATTGATGAATAAAATATACAATAGGTCACAGCTTAGATGGAATGTGGGACAGAAAACCCAAGAGACAAAAATAATATTCCTTTTTTTAGCACATTTCAGTCAGACAGTCAGTAATCACTGTCTCTAAACCTAAATGGCTCTTTGGCTACACAGTCACTCTTAATTTTCAGAACAGTCCTTCTGTTATGGCCGGTTGAGCCACTGAGGTGGATTTTCTCCTGCAGCACATGGCCTTTTTCTGTCCCAAGCTTTTCCACCAATATCCTCTGTGACCTTGAACAAATGATTCATTCTCTTTGCGTGAAAGAGAATTTGACAGCAGGACCAACTATGGCAGACAAAATCTATAGAGGACAAGACCATGAATGATCAGACGGTGCAATCTTGTACTCCTGCCATCTCTCAGCACCTGAAAGTCTGAAACAGACCTTAACTATAGACCCCTACAATGCCCCTGTAAAGTTTTGTATACTTCCTTCAAATTATTTGAAAACGTTCATTGCTAAGAGTACTATGATCAATAACATATAACACAATTAATAGCACAATTTGTTTGATACAGATACAGTTACGATTACCAGTCCCTCCCCCGACTCCAATGCAGAAGAAGAACAGAAGAAATTTAGCAAGTGAATATTTTCCAGGCATTAGATACACAGTGTGATAGGGAAAACTTTGCTTTCGAATTTTGCTGATGAGGGGAGGGAATGATTGTCGTTACTGAAGGCAAGAGTGCTTAGGCAGGAGGAAGAAGTCACATTAAGAACATAAGAGCATAAGAGAAAATTTTATATATATATATATATATATATATATATATATATATATATATATATATATATATATACATATACATACACACACACACACACACACACACACTGTGGCTAATAGCCACTGATGGACCTCTGCTCCATATTTTTATCCAATCCCCTCTTGAAGCTGGCTATGCTTGTAGCTGCCACCATCTCCTGTGGCAGTGAATTCCATGTTAATCACCCTTTGGATGAAGAAGTACTTCCTTTTATCCGTTTTAACCTGACTGCTCAGCAATTTCATTGAATGCCCACAAGTTCTTGTATTGTGAGAAAGGGAGAAAAGGACTTCTTTCTCTGCTTTCTCCATCCCATGCATTATCTTGTAAACCTCTATCATGTCACCCCACAGGCGATGTTTCTCCAAGCTAAAGAGCCCCAAGTGTTTCAACCTTTCTTCATAGGGAAAGTGTTCCAGCCCTTTAATCATTGTAGTTGCCCTTTTCTGGACTTTCTCCAATGCTACAATATCCTTTTTGAGGTTCAGTGACCAGAACTGCACACAGTACTCCAAATGAGACCGCACCATTGATTCATACAGGGGCATTATGATACTGGCTGATATGTTATCAATTCCCTTCCTAATAATTCCCAGCATGGCATTGGCCTTTTTTATTACAATCGCACACTGTCTTGACATTTTCAGTGAGTTATCTTCCATGACCCCAAGATCTCTCTCTTGGTCAGTCTCTGCCAGTTCACACCCCATAAACTTGTATTTGTAGCTGGGATTCTTGGTCCCAATGTGCATTACTTTGAACATTGAACCTTATCTGCCACATTGACGCCCACTCACCTAGCCTCAACAGATCCTTTTAGAGTGCCTCACAATCCTCTCTGGTTCTCACCACCCTGAACAATTTAGTGTCATCTGCAAACTTGGCCACTTCACTGCTCACTCCCAACTCCAAATCATTTATGAACTAGTTAAAGAGCATGGGACCCAGTACTGAGCCCTGCGGCACCCCACTGCTTACCATCCTCCACTGCGAAGACTGCCCATTTATACTCACTCTCTGCTTCCTATTAATCAGCCAGTTTTTGATCCACAAGAGGACCTGTCCTTTTACTCCATGACTCTCAAGCTTTCTAAAGAGCCTTTGATGAGGAACTTTATCAAAAGCTTTCTGGAAGTCAAGGTAAACAACATCTATTGGGTTTCCTTTGTCCACATGTTTGTTCACCCCCTCAAAGAAATGTAACAGGTTAGTGAGGCAAAATCTTCCCTTACAGAACCCATGCTGAGTCTTCCTCAATAGCCTGTGTTCATCAATGTGCCTACCCATTCTGTCCTTGATAATGGTTTCTACCAACTTTCCCGGTATTAAGTCAGACTGACTGGCCTGTAATTTCCCAGATCTCCTTTGGAATCCTTTTTAAAGATGGGGGTGACATTTGCTACCTTCCAGTCCTCAGGAACGGAGGCAGATTTCAATGAAAGATTACAGATTTTTGTCAGAAGATCCACAAGTTCAACTTTGAGTTCTTTCAGAACTCTTGGATGTATGCCATCCGTACCTGGTGACTTATTAGTTTTTAATTCTTCTATCAGTTGTAGGACATCCTCTCTTGTCACCTCAATCGGACTCAGGCCTTTCAACACCCCTTCCAAAATTAGTGGTTCTGGAGCGGGCAAACACTTCTCATCTTCCACAGTGAAGACAAAGGCAAATAATGCATTCAGCTTCTCAAATATACTGCTTTAACTACTCAACAGTGTGAATTAAAAGCTCCTTCAAGACTTCAAGGACACTGTAAGGCTGCAAAATGATAAAACAAAGAGGGGGAAAATCTATATTAATATAGCTCAATGGTATTGAAAACCCATGAGTGTCTAATGAAAACCACAAGATCCAGCCTGACCTTCTTTTCCCATATCCCTTAACAGATGGAGTGTTGAATATTTAGGAAACCATTTTGTTCTCCATGGCCTTGGCACAGTCTTTAAAAGGGATCAGAAAGATTCAGTTAAGTATGACTTTCCATGGAACAAAGTCATTATTACCTTTTAGTCAATTGGACCCAATTTTTACTATCTGTGTGCATGTAGACAGACATTCTACTAGTGTCTGAGTGGCCCCTCAGAACCATTTTAACACCTTATATTTGGCCAGGTTTTCTCTCACTGTCCTTAAGCCCTTCCCTCAGGTGTAATGAGGATGGGTATCCTTATCTATTCATAAAAAAGAATCCATACTTATATTCCCTTCTTGGTGAGACTTGCCATGAGCTTGCCCAAGAGACAGCAGTCCAAAGGGAGAAAAAACCTTTGAGAGAATAGATATGTAAACAATAAATAAATAAGTACCCAGAAGACATTCATTGTAGCTGGAATGACGAGCATGCTCAGTTTTATTCTGAGATGCCTTGTGCCATCTGCTGGCTTCCATGTGTAATTGGTAGCTACAGAAGGCTGAATTACTGCCCAGCTGGATCGTGACTTGAGGCGTTTCCTCATTCTTATATTGCCAGTCTAAGTATGGGTTCCCTACTGTGTCAGGCAATTCTACTGCACTAGACCCATAATAAAGATTTTTTAAATGTGAAAATTAGTCTTTGGTGAATAGGAATTATTTTCCTAGCTGCTGGAGACACTCAGGTAAAAGGCAGTGACATTCACATGAGTGGGTCATTGTTTTTTGTTAACACTCAGCTATTATTGCCATATACCCAGCAGTCGGTGCAGATGTTACCCAGTTTTTATCATTTAAGAACAAAGAGGTAATTATATTTAACCTTTTTTCCCTCCCTCAGAAATCTAAACAATAAAATGTCACAATAAAGTGTTCAACAGTTAGTGATATAAATATTTATTTAAGGAGCAGTAATAATTCATAATAATAATTCATGGATGTGAAACAGGGTCCTAACTTATTCAAAGGCAGATTCAAGCCACCATTAAGTGACACTGTTTGAGAGGCTGTTCATTCTCACAGACCAGGCTGATGTGAAAGAAGACTAGAAGGAGATTCTCTAAGGGTCTCTTCTCATGGCTTTTGGATTGGAAAGATCTTGGAGGATGTATCTATATCTGAAAATAAACAAAAGCATAATGCCAGAATTGTAATTCACCCATCTACCTGGTAGATAAAATACACATTCAAAACAATTGCTTTAATTCAGATTGTGTGTACCATATCATTAAAGAAGACATATATGGCAGATCCAACATCATCCTTTTTAATAATTTTAAGAGACAGATGTGTCTCCTAAGACCTGCTTCTTTAAAATTAATTAGAAGTGTTCCTCACATTTTCTTTTGCAAACTCACAAATTCTAGATGAATGGTGTGAAATATTTTGGCTTGACTGCCAAAAGGTCAAACAAGAGTTATCCTGAAGTCTCCCTTCTACCTTTAAGGTTTAAGTCCCCTCCTGTGCTGCTATCACCTCTCTGCAGAGCTGTTCAGTATTAGAAGTAGTAGACAGAATGCTTGGTGTCAGAGAGCCAGGTTGGTGTAGTGGTTAAGAACATTGACTCTAATCTGGGAGAACCGGGTTTGATTCCCACTCCTCCATATGCAGCTGCTATTGCGACTTTGGGTCAATCACAAGTCCTCCCAGAGATGTTTTCTCAAGAGCAGTTCTTGAAAGAGCTCTCTCAGCCCCACCTACCTCACAGGGTGTCTGTTGTGGGCAAGGGAAGGGAAAGGAGATTTTAAGCCACTCTGAGACTTCAAGTGAAGATCAGAATATAAATCCAATCTCCTCCTCCTGTGCTCCAATCCATAGCCACTAAAGGAGTGTGCAGGAAGGAAGGCCACATGGTTGAGCCTGATCATCAAAACTCAAAAACTATGCAAGGTCAGTACTTGGATGGGTGACCTTCAGGTAAGCCCTCTGCAATGGAAGGCAATAGCAAACCTCTGTTTCTCACTTGCCTTGAAAGCCCCTTGATGAAATTGCCATAAGTTTGTTGTGACTTGATTGCATACATAAAGTTGTGTGCAGGGGGAGTGATAGTAGAAGATGCAACCCTAACCTGAAAACTGAAGTGAAAGGATGATGAAAAGTCTGGAAGAGTCTGATATGTGTGGAACATGCTGATTATACTGTGTTTGATGTTCTAACTAGCTTATGGTAAACCCAAAATGGATAGTTTTATTTGTGAAATGTATGGTCTTCTGATTACTGTCACAGTCCTGATGTTAACTGTGACAACCTCCATTGTGTGTTATTCAGACTTTCAAGATATAACAGGATATAATGAATTGTAACATATTGGCCCCCCAAGTCAGAATAATGAGGCAGAGACAAAATCTGGGATTAAAGGGCCACTTTATTAATTTAACAGAATGACAGCAAGGGCCTACTGATAGGTCAGGTCAAGTCAGGGGACAAGCCATGTCCACCCCCTTGACCTGGTATGGGCGAGCACCAGCCCCAGGTAAGAGCCAAATCAATGGCTCCTTCCCAGACATCAGGGCCTAACTGATCCCCCTTAACGGAGCTCTACCCTCCCCCAAACCGTACAGCCTGGTGTGTGGCTAACTCCCATTGTGAGGGGATCCTCAGACCACCTGGCCCCAAGCCGCAAAGCCTGATGGCCGAGCCAGGTAAGTCATTACCAAACGGTACAGTGCGCTTGGTGCTTACCAACACCCATGCCAAACTAGTGACCAAATAAAACAACCAATAATAACCTATTTAAACACCACCAACTACTGCGAGCACCCACCGCGCACAGTATAGGGTAGGCAAAAACACCCCCAGTAGAGCCAATATATTGGGGGTGAAAAATTCTTACCCAGCCCCTCAAAATAGGCAACCAGCCTGAAACGAGGGAGGGCGGGTGGGCTGAAAAACGGTGAAGATCTGTGCCACAGGGGGCGGGGCTGGCTTCTTAAAGCCTGTGCCCGCCCCCTGAAGCCTCCTGGATATTGGGAGGAACCAAGGCCTCCTCTCCATCTGGGGAGGCAAATGACGGCCCCCAGCCTCATCAGCCAGTGGACTGATTGGCTGGGAGGGGCTGAAATCCTACTACACTTCTGAAAGAGGAGTGATTAGTAAGGACCAAAATATTGGGATATATTTGATTCATTCTCATGGCATTCTTTATTACAGAGAATGCACTATTTTAGAGGTCTAATGATTTGAAGAAGAGATGTACAATTGGCAGAAACCGAGAAATACCTAAAGTTCCATTCCTACTGCATTCTTTCTCCAGTTAACAGGAGTTTGAAGAAGCAGAACTGGGAAAGCCCACAATCTAAGACCTTGGAGAGCTCCTGCCAGTTAAATGAACATAGAGCTGCATAAACAATTGGGTTGAATACGTGAAAGCAGAGCTTCAGCTTGCTTGAACAGAGATAAGGCTAAGAGATGCAAAAGTCTTTCTAAAATATAACATGGCTACTGTAAAAAGCAGATGTACGTAGCTTTTATATTAGAAATAAAGAATGTTGCAGAGAGAGACAGAGAGAGTAAGATTTCTTGAGTTCTCCATATGTAATTACAAATTTTATGGCTAGTGGGGCATAGTGTAGAAGTTCATAGACACCCATGAGGAAAACCTGCAGTGATCCTCTATACAGGCATTTTGTTTGTAGTTTATTTATTAACAAACTTATCTGTAGGGTCAGAACAGCCAATGAATAGAATAAAGAAAAAGAGAAGAGAGAAACTGTTAAACACATTTTTTGTTACAGACGACATTACCTGTGGCAAAGTTATATTCAGGCTTCCCATGCATTTTGTTATATACATTTTTTGTTAATTCTTACAAGTTGACTCTGTTTTGTCCCTGTCACCTTCATCTGTGTTTAAGCCCTAGTTTCTTATGCATTTTGCATTAACAAGTAAACAAGCCTCTGTGAACACAGAAAAAGGGGTAGAGACTGAAGGGAGAAAGTAGAAACACACCTGATTCTTAGCTACATATGAGCATATTTACAGGATATGTATTACAACAAAAAAGAAAATGAAAGAATCCCGCCTGTGAATATGTGACCAAATTTAGCTGCTTTTAAAAAAGACACCTCATGATGATCCAGGTGATAGTAATAAGCACATATAATAAAAAAAAACCTACCTAGCTACCATGCTCAATACTGCTACTGTACAGATGCAAAACTTCATACAATACTCTTTGCAAGTGAATCTTGGAGGTGATTGAAAGAGAAGTTTAGGGACCAAAAATAAACATTTCACATCAAGTTTACATAATGTTCACAACATTTTGTAAAGTTCTCAGAATCTCTGGAAGGCAAAGCAGGTAACTCAGTGTTATTGTATCAGTCCCAGCTGCTCCGTTGGAAAGGTGACTTCAGGTTCATTACCTGGTTGGTTCTTGTGAAGCAAAACATTCTTAGTAGAACCCCTGCTTCTTAGTTGCTCTAGCCTTGAGTTGACCCTGGAAGGAGAGTCATGCCCACCTTACCGTTTCCAATATCTGCTGTTATGGAGCAGGCTTCTTTAACAAGGGCATCCACAGAAAAAAAAAATTAGGTGGACTTTTTGATGATTTGTTGGAAATATGTCCATGTCATGGTGCATGCAATCAGTAAATTTAGTATTTGGTGGTGGAATCCTATTCCCCCCCACCATGGATGCACAAGTTTCTTTAAATAGGACTTACCCACATTCCCTGTAATTGTCCCTTCCCTGTAATTCGCATGTATATAATTCCTTCTTCTGGACCTAACATGCATGAAGGTACTAACTCAAAAGGCCACACATACCTTTTTTGTTGACCAAATTGTCCCAATTTCCCTTCTCCTGGAGCTTGCATGAGAACTCACCCACCTTTTCTGTTCCTAAGGTCATCAGGCCAATCTCTACTTACACACTTTCAGGGAGTCAAAGCCAGATGTTAAAGTCTTCTTTCTACCTGTTTCTGCTTCCTTCTTCCTCTAGTCTACTGCCCTGATAGGCTATCTAGCCCCCATTTCAAGCTATAACCCACATCTCTCCACTCTGCAATGATCCAATGCAGCCTCATCCACACAGCCTGCATCAGTCCAGCACAAATTTTTATTTACTATTACTACTTTTCCACATGAAGAACTATAGCAATTGATTCATGAAAGTCTAATGTTCTTTGGAATTCTACATTTCATATTGCTCTTAACAAACTTTAATTAATTTTGAATTTCTTCAAATTTTGTAGCTCAGTTTTTCAGATACTGGCAGAGACCACAAATGTACAGTGAGCTAGTCACTGTTGTTGATATCAGAGAGAAAAACCTGAATTCATTAGATGCAAACTAGGCCTTAGACAGAAGAACTAAACCACAGGGAATCTTCAATATAAATATGATGTTGCCTCAGCTCTATGGTCAGAAGCTCAAGGTAGATTTGAGGAGGGTAATCTGCTTGTCTTGTTTCCAAAAACAGATATGTATAAACAAAGTTTGTAGAAATAATTTCTATTTTATCATGAGTCCAAAGGTAACCTAATGGATTATGTTACCTGTACTCAGTACAGCTATAAGTGTTCATAGGAACAGTAAGCAGGTTCTGGTGTGATCACAGTGGGATTCCACTTTTACGTTTGTATATCCATAAAATTCCACAATTTTGGAGTTGCTAAGAAGCTGTTAGGAGCTCTTTAAAACTAAAATGGCCAAACCATCTTCTTGTTTCTAAGCAAAGCGCACTAGCAACCCAATCCCAAATATCCCATTTAGTTTACTGAAATTTACTTCCAAATTAACAAGTTAAGGATTTGACTCTTAAACAGGGCCAGCCCTCCCACTAGGCAAACTAGGCGGTTGCCTAGGGCACTGAGAGACAGGGGGCAGCAAATTGGGCTCTCGCCCCCCCACAGTGCCCCAGGTAAGCACTTAGCTTGCCTCCCTCCCCACTGCTGCCGCTAGCCCCCTCCGGGCCACCGCATGCCCACACGCCCGGTGCAGCATCCCATCCCCGCTCCCCCAGGCGCTCCACTCGCCCGCATGCCTCCACTAAAAGTGGCGGCGCTCCGCTCGCTCACTCCCTTCCCCCTGCTCACCGGCTAAAAGTAAGCTTAGCCGGCTTTGCAACTCACACCTGTGCATTTTGTTTCTTAACAAAATGTGCAGGCGCAGGCTGGGAAGCCGGCAAAGCTCACTTTTAGCTGGTGAGCTCCAGGGGGAAGGGAGCAAGCAGAGTGCCGCAGGCAAATGGAGCGCTGGGGGGACACCATGTGGGGGGTGGGGAGGGGATGCGGACCCACGGGGGGAGCCATGGGGGTGCTTTGGGGGGGGGGTGCCAGGCAGGAAGTCTGCCTAGGGCATCCCAGAGCGTCAGGCTGGCCCTGGTCTTAAACATCATATATGATTCATCATTTAGACCGTTAAAATATATTGTTTCCCAAACTAGATGAGGATCAAAAGTCTGCACCAACTAATAAATTTTAGGTAGCCCAAGGACCTCAAGAACAGAGAAGGTGGGGAGGTTTTATGCAAGCTTCAAGGAAACAGAGCTGGAAATAGATATTTCTAATTGCATGAGTTGATCCGTGTTTGTGAAATGCATACTGTGGCTCCAAGAAGCAGCATCAGTGAAAGATAAAGACTGAAAAAGGACTAAAGACACAAAACCGTGAAGAAGCCTAGGAGCATGGTCTTATTTCCTTTGAAAGGTTACACCTGCATTCACAGTAATACTGAAGGGTTCTGATTTGAATAGTATAAGAGGAATTTGGCCCCCACGCAGCCGAGCGGTCAATCGGCCGCTAAGGCTGAGGGCTGTCCATTGCCTCCTCAGAAGGAGAGGAAGCAGTGGACTTGTCCTGACTCTTCTGGGTGTGCTCAGGGGCGAGGCGTGGCCTTAAAAGGCTGGCCCCGCCCCCTGTGGCACAGTCACGAAGTCGCTCTCAGTCAAGGAGGAGCAATGTGGCTCTCAGCAGTGTGGAGCAGGGAGGTGTTGTGCGGCCAAGCAGCCCGAGCCAATGGAGGCATGCGGCTGAGGAGGCCTTTACCGACAGTGTTTGTCAACGATGGTGGTTTGCGGTGGCAACAGCAGGGTCCGCCGGAGTTGGCTTATGACGATGGCAGCATTCGGTGGCAGTGGGAGAAAGCAGCAGTGGGAGCCCATTGGCTGCAGGTCAAGTGGGCGTGTCACAAGTGGTGGATTGAGCTGCAGTGGTGAGTGCAGCAGAGTATCAGAGGTGGTCAGCAGTAGCGTGAGGCAGCAGCTTGGGGCTTTTCCAGGTGGCCTGGTGCTGAGGGCAGTGGGGGCTTGGCTCGCCTGTACACATCCTTTGATCGGGCAATGGGAATAGTGCCCCAGTGTGGAGTAGGCACAGAGATGGCGAAATGCAACATCAAGTTGGCATTTTGCCTCCTCCCAGTCCACACAGAGGACCTTGAATTGTTAGGTTTTGCGTTTGAGGGCAGTTTTTACTTAGACAAGGCACTTCCTATGGGGTGTTCTGTCTCATGTGCAGCTTTCTAACGGTTCAGCACATTTTTGGAATGGGTGCTCCATGTCAAATCAGGGGTGCATGATACTGCGCATTACTTGGACGACTTTCTCTTTGTGGGCCCTGTGGGAGCAGGGCAATGTGCCCTCCTGCTGGCGACGTTCGAGAGTCTGGCCAGGGACCTAGGGCCAACCACAGTTTTGACCTTTTTGGGTATCGAGCTCACAGCTCACTTTCATGGCTGCCCGCTGACAAATTGAAAGACCTTCTGGGCAGGGTGAGGACAGTGCGGGTACAATGCAAGGTTACACTTTTTTAATTACAGCACCTAGTGGGCCACTTAAACTTTGTGTGCAAAGTGGTGGCTCTGGGTTGAGCATTTTAAGACAATTTTGTGATGGCATGGCAGCCTTGCATCTCCTGCATCATCACATCCGGGTGACCAAGGGCATGCGTAGCAACCTATGCGTGTGGGAGGAATTTTTGAGAGACTTTAACGGCATATCCTTTTGGCAAAGGGAAATGAGTTTGGAAGCAGACCTTCAGATTATTTCAGACGGAGCTGGCACCACAGGTTTTGGTGTGTATTTCTGGGGGCACTGGTGTGCCGAGTGCTGACCCCAGGAGTGACTGGCATCTGACTTGTGCCGTAATTTGACTTTCCTGGAGTTTTTTCCCATCATGGTCACTCTTTTCCTTTGGGGACATGCACTAGCCAATCACACAGTCCATTTCTGGTATGATAACATGGCGGTTGTCCATGTGTTTAACAACTTGACTTCTAAGTCACCACTGGTTATGTGTCTCGTTAGGGCTTTCACGCTGCATTGCCTCTTGTTGAATATCTTGTTTTTTGCAAAGCATGTCCTGGGCACTTGTAATGATGTGGCAGATGCTCTATCTCGCCAATGGAGCATTTTTGTCAACTTGCCCCAGAAGCCGATCCATTACCAGTGCACATCCTAGCGGAACTGTGGCAAATTGGAGGGATGAAGTTGGTCGAACGATCCATCTCACCATAGTGCCTAGTGCTAAAAGGTCATATGACTGGGCGGCTAGCCAGTTCACTGTTTTTAGGAAAGGAGCAGGGCTACCTGATACTTGGCCAGTTCCAGTAGATCATCTGATGCTCTTTTGCATGTGGCAGAAAGAGAGGGGCCTAATGGTTAAAACCATTAGGGGGAAGATGGTGGCTTTGGCTTTCTTGAGCAAGGCCCGGGGGTTCAAGGAAGCTACAAAGAATTTCCATATTCAGAAAATGTTGGAGGGATGGTCCTGGGAGGCCGGACCCTGGGCGGACCATAGACAGCCCATTTCTCCAATGATCCTTAAAGGGTTATATGCCACTTGGGCATCAGTTTGCACTTCAGTTTTTGAAGAGGCGCTTTTTCACGCAGCCGTGTTGACAGCCTTCTTTGGGGCCTTGCAGGTGTCTGAGCTGGTCATGCTTTCCCGTCATGATACTTTGGCAAGGGCGCTTCAGGTGGGCAATATCAAATTTTTCAGTGGTCAGGTGTTACTATGTGTCCAAAACGGACCAAAGGTAGGGTGGTTGCACGGTTACCTTGGGAACATGTTCAGAGTGGGAGTTGTGCCCAGTAGCCACCCTTACACATTATGTGGAACTGCGAGGGGCAGGGGGCGGTCCATTGTTTCACATGAGGACACGACCCCCTTGACAAAGTATAAATTCTGGACAATTACTAGCCAGGCTTGGCAATGTTAGGCCTTGGGGGCATGAAATTCGGCACCCATTCACTTAGAATAGGAACAGCTTCTACAGCGGCGGCTATAGGTTATGGGGGAGAAACCATCCGTCATGTGGGACGCTGGAGGTTGGGGGCCTATCAAGCCTATGTGTAACCTTTCGCGTTGCCTTGAGGAGAAGTCCCTCCCCTCCTACAGCCCTCTCCTCACCATGTTTGTTATAAAGTTATGTGGTTACAGTTATTTTGGGGGCAAGTTCTAACTGTTTTTCTTTCCTAGGTGCTGTGGGCAGTGCTGAAAGGAGGAGGATCCTCATATGTGGCCACAGTATCATCTTTTAGGTGGCACACCAAGCCTGACAGACGCCGGTGGGCTCACAGTTGGGCCTGAGTGAGTGGGCCATCATTGAGTGGCAATGCGGTGGCCGGGGCTCCTTCCCCTTCTTATTGAGGGGAGGAGGGGTCCTCCACCTCATATTTTGGTGATACACCTGGGGGAGAATGACCTGGGCTTGATGTAGGGGAAGGACCTTTCATTACAGGCTCATGCTGACCTCACCTTAATTTGTGAAACATGGCTGGGCGTCCTCATCCTTTGGTCAGCCATGCTGCCATGCTGGGAATGGCGGGCGGCTTGGGACCCAGTAGGGTTGGAGCGAGCCCATAAGAAGGCCAATAGGGCCTTGCAAATAGCCCTTGAGAAGGGACTAGGAACTTATGTGCCACATCCATCTATTCAAGCCAGCCTCATGGACTTGTATAGACAGGATGGAGTTCATCTTTCAGTAAAGGGCAACGAGGTTTTCCTGGCTGACATATGGCAAGGGCTGTTGCAGGCGCTACAGTGTTATATGGGCACAGTGGCCTAAGCAGAGGCTTGGCCCTGCTGGTGGCTGTTGATTATTGGGCACCTGTTTTGTATGGGTATTGGTGAGTATCTGTGGCACCACAGCATTGTGGTGAATGACCTCCCTGGAGCAACCTGTATGGCCCAAGGTTGAATCCAGGGGGCCTGGGGATCCCATCACATGGAGAGGCATCCACATCCCAGGCTGTATGGTTTGAGGGATGGTGGAACTCAGTAAGCGGGGATCATAGGGACCTTGCCAGCAGGGTCTGAGCTGTTAGGATGGCTCACACCCGGGGCATTGGTGCTTGCCCAAATCCAGGTCAAGGAGGTGGATGGGTAATGACCCCTGGCTCGACCTGTCCCATTGTTTGCCCTTGCCATTATGTTAAGCTGAATAAAGTGGCCCTTTAGTCCAAAACCTGTGTCTGTCTCGTTATTCTGACTGGGGAGGCAATGGACTTGAGGCTATAGCCCATAAACACGTCGTGTGGACCTTTAATGGACCTCTATGAGTTGAAATAAGAACTCTGAGTATACTGTATAAAGCTGCATCTTTTGGGAAAGTTAATGTATGAATGTTATTTGTGCATGTTTTGAATTGTGATAAACAGAACACATATACACAATAGAGTGTAAAAGTAAAGCTTTATTCTGGTAAAGTGTTTGGTTTTCCCATTTACACCAGAACCTGTTATTACACTCAGCTGTTTCAGGCTGTCCTGCAGTCTAAAGGGATTGCACAAGACAGCCCAAAACAGCTGAGTGGGAGGAAGCAGACTGCACCCCATCTCTCAGCTGTTTTCAGGCTTTCTTGCAAACCCTTTTCAAGTGACTGCAGTCTCTTCAATGGGGTTTTCAGGGCCATGAACCAGTTTGGTTTATGAATGAACCTCCAGGTTCAGTTTGTGGTTCAATTGGTGGTTCAACCACAAACCAACATGAACCATATTTTTCCTGTTCATGCCCATCCCTAGTTAAAACATTTCTGATCTGAAGTAACAGGTTCATAGGTTTTTCTTTCTCTGAATAGCTTTTTCCCCTGAAGAAGAACCTTTCTGCATTGAGATGCTTTTAGAGTCTTGGAGTCAACATTTATTCAGAGGTGGTTACTTTTGTGTAGTGGAGCAAACAACAAACACCCAGTTCTGTTTGGTTGAAGGCCTCTTTATTAACAGTAACTGTACAGCAGGTAAGGGTATATCTCTCATAGGCTCAACATAGGCTCTTTGTAGGCCGTGCACTCCTGCAGGCCTTGCAGAAAGACTGAGAAGAGAAGCACTGAGTCCATCCAAGTCTTCTGCTTGCTTTGAGGTCTATTGGGATAGCCTCTTCAAGAGGCAGTACACAACAGTTACCATATTTATACTGTCTTCACAAAGACTCTATACATGTGAAACATGCCAGGTAATGATGAAATAAAACTCCTTTATAATTCTCCTTTCCCCTTCTCCCAAATAAGATATTTCAGAATTCATTCTCATCCCTTGACCCCTTACTCTTTAGGGAGCCAGGTTTCCTTTTCCAAGGGTTAGGAGCTTTTGTAATCTCTTGGGAACCTTATACTCGAGTACATTTTACAAAATGAAAGAAATTCTTGTGGTTCCTCACGCATCTGATTGAGTCACTCACAATTTAAAGCAAAACTGGCCTTGCCAATCAGACTGCCCAGGGTTTATCAAAGTGCTTCTGAAGAGCAATCTGTTTTTCCTGCAGCTGCAGCAGACAGCACCAAAGAGTAGTTATTTTAAAAAGATCCTGGAAATCCTGGCCATACAAAACCTCTCATCTTTCACACGCAGCCCAACTCCTCCTTTCACTCTGTATTTTACTATGCTGCCAATAAGCACAATGATGCTTTCTAGCAACAAAACTATTCCCTGAAAATTCCACTTTTACTATTGATAACTTAGTTGCCAAGAGAAATACATTTCAGCTTATTTAAATGATAAAACAAATGAGAAGATCTCATAGCATCTCTCTTCACTCATAAAATGCATTCTTATGCCATTACTTATGATTTAGGATACCAGGAAGTATTATGTGTATGCTTATGTATGGAGATTCCTAATGAAATATTGGGAGGAAATGCTTTAAGTACTTAAGGGCTACCCCCCTCCCCCCCAAAAATACAAGATGCTTTATTGCTTCTGCTAAGTTCCCCTTCCTGACCCCACATGTTCAGTCCCTTCGTTATTACTCTGATGACATTTTATATTATTTCCTGTTTCTGAAGCCCTAGTATGCAAGTACTCTGGGCTCTTGCGTGTGTTTGGTTTCATGTTCTTCCTTAGTGTCCCCTTGGGTTAGTAGATCTTATAATCCAATAGAAACTATTGCTATACATCTGCCTTTCATGATCCATGATGACCTTATATTCTGGCTTCTGTCCTCCTGGCATTCACACTTCCCAATAATTTCCTTGGCCTAGTTAAGCAAATCAGAACAATCAATTATACCTTATCAATTTTGGGGGGTCTGTGCCCCCCCCCTTTCATATGCGTGTTGCTTGCTATTAGCTAATGCCATACGATTAATTTCTTCTCGGTATATCCCTCATAGGCTCAACAAGATGTCCAGGCTGGTAGTGGCCAACCCATCTTTTCAATGAAAACCTCCCTCCTCTTACATGAGAATGATATCACTACAGATCTATTATTTCTCGGAACAAGATATTTCAATTTGCATAAAATATTCTGCATTTGACAGGGTGCCAAGACAGAACACCTAATGACCATTCTTCACAGTGATCTTGCTATGACATTAAGAATATTAGGAACCTCAGTGTTAGCCTTAAGATGCTTTGCACCATTCTTTCTTCATACCCTCCACCTAATTTACAGCCCTGTGACTTTTTCTGAGCCCTGTCATGGCATTGACCAGGATAATGGACCAAAGGACATTTCTTACATGATGTAATTTCACTCATATTAAGCAGCATGGTTCATAGGTTGTAATGTAAGGTCAACTGCAGATATTATAACCCTAAACTGGTGAAGGGAAAAATTGATGATTTGAGTCAAAATTCAGAGAAATTTCTGTAAGTCAACCCAAGGAACTAAAGAAAGAACATGGTCTGTATCTAACTGACATACCTTCACAGGCATGGAAGAAAACCTGTTTAATTCATTTTAATGTTACTGGGTATTTAACAGAAGGTACCACACTAGTCCAATTATTAAATACACTTCCCTCTATTGACTTTTAGAAGGATTTGCACTATGTGGCTACTAAAGCAACACTGCTGTTAAATATCCTTATCTCATGGAGAAAAGAGTAAATTTATATTTGTAGGCAGATCAACTTCCTAAATACAGAAGGAGAGCAAGGAAAAAAATTAATTAACTGAATGGGTTCATAAGCCTTCTATTTGCATTTAATAAAGGTTATGGAAGAAAATGTTGGTAACACCTATTCATTCTCTTGATGTAATTCTAAAAACATTTGCTAAGTGAGATACGGGAATGCTCCAGAAGAGAAATCTTCCAAGAAATATGTACACTCTTTCTACCCTGGATAAATTAGAAGTGAAAAACCTATGTGGAACCCTCAGCAGGATAGTAAAACTGAATACAAGCAAAATATTTATTAGAACTATTCTCAAGACAGTTATCCTCCACATTTCATCTACATTGAGATGGCTTGAGTGAAATATGCAAGGATTTTTACATTTTATTAATGTTATTTTTGAGGGAAATATAGAAGTTTAATATTTGAGGTTCACGCATGGAAGAATCATATGAGGAATTCTGATGAAAGAGCTCACTCAAGCTATAACCTCCTAATTTCAGTAAGGCTAGTAGAATTTTTCATAAGGTTTTTAGTGCATCCCTAATTTTGAAGTTATTACTACTTACATTTCTCTATTATTTCACCTTACTTGCCAATGCTATCTGTGGCCTCATTTCTATAGGAAGCAGTGAAGGTAGTAAAACAGCTGGATGGGGGATCTGATTTCTATGGCTGTTAGGAAGGTTGTTGTCAGGGGTTTTTTTGAGCAGGAAAGCACAGGAATGCAGTTCCAGCTGGCTTGGCACCAGGGGTTGTGGCCTAATATGCAAATTAGTTCCTGCTATGAAACAATGGTGATGCCAGGAGGTGTGGCATAATATGCAAATAAGTTCCTGCTGGTTGTCAAGGTTTGCCTCTAAGTGCTTTGTGTAATTTGTCATGGAGCTTTCACATACTCAGTTTGCCATGGAAAATCTGAAATTTAGGCAGACAGACAGATACAGAGAGAAAGAGAGAGTTACTAATTACTAGTGTTGATAATCAAAAAGAATGGCCAACAGTGCAGGGAGTATTTAGATTTTGCACCATGGTCTTCTATGCATCTTGTTTGTCATCTGCATATTAAGGTATCAGATTCTTGGAGTAGGTTAATAGAACTGTATGTTTTATCCTAAAGAATGGAAGGTGGTATGAAGACACAGGAGAAACATGTTACCCGGCATTTCTGTCAGCGTTCCTTCAGGGATAGCACCATATATATTGATCACCTATTCTTCCAGTCTGCTTCAGAGATGGAGTAGGAGAAGTAGATAGCAGCATTATAGCTGTGTTGCTTGTGGGACCTGTAATAGATGTCCAATGAAGCACAGTAGATGGGACCAATACCCTGTATGAGCATGTGCATAAAGCATCTTGCTGCATGTTTTCATCGGAACCAACACACTTTCTAAACTTAATTATTTGAATAGATATAGGTGGGTAGCCATGTTGATATGAAGTAGCAACTTTGAGTCCAGTGACACCTTCCAGACCAACAAACTTTTATTCAAGGCATAAGCTTTTGTGCGCAGGCACACTTCTTCGGATACAATAAAACAGAACTTGCTCAACCATTATATATAGAAAGAGAGCAGGTGTTAGTTGCCAAGAAGGGCCAATTAGAGTCAAGACAGGAATAGACTGTAATTGACTCTAATTGGCCGTTCCTGGAAACAAATCCTCCACCTATCTCTCTCTTTCTATATGTAAACGCTGAGAAAATTATGTTCCACTGTATCTTCACTGCTTGCACATGAAAGCTTATATCTTGCATAAAACTTAATTATTTTGAAGCTATCTTATTCATTTAAAAATAAGTTAGTGATGCCTGTGAACACAGATTGTTTCAAATTGCTGCATGTTGACATTGAAACAAAAGAAATGTGAAAAGAAAATACAGAAATAATTTTATTTTAAAAATACATTGCTTCCAAGAACAATGACCCCCCCCCCATTTTTCATGTATCGAGTGATTAGTGCTGTTAGGCTTGTTTAAATAAAATAAATATTCTTAATCATTCAGTTTTAGGATCACTTTTTGAAGCCACAGTGGTAGATAACATCCAGTTTTAGAATAGTTTCCTAATTTCTGTGGTCCACAGAGAACTGGGAATAGAATCTCCCTGTATTACACAAATATACATGTGAGAGTGCATGTTATGTCTTATGTTTATTGATAGGATGCTTTGAAGCTGTGAAAATGCAGTTGAGAAATCTTTTCATTTTTTTCCAAGTTGAAGCAGTCTCAATGTTGATCTTGTTTCTGAGAAGATACCATATTCTTATGGTAATTGTAGCATTGTCTTGCATATTTTGTGTACATCAGTGCTAACAAAATGGTTTTATTTTAAGCAGTGTATACATGCACAGTCAAAGTCTACTAGATGTAACCTGGAAGCCCTGCTTTTGTTTGTTATGATGAAAATTATTGCTCCTTAGGACCACTTTCTTTAACTGGAGTTTCTAATGTCTTATTCTAAGGCACATTGTACCAACAAATAAATGCTTAGAAACTGGAGGTACCAGCTAATGTATCCTGGTAATGTTAAACACCATTTTGAATATTATGCTGCCCAGAGGTGGAATTCTAGCAGGGACTCCTTTGCATATTAGGCCACACACCCCTGGTGTAGCCAGTCCTCCAAGAACTTACAAAAAAGAGCCTTGTAAGCTCTTGGAGGATTGGCTACATCAGGGGTGTGTGGCCTAATATGCAAAGGAATCCCTGCTAGAATTCCACTTCTGATGCTGCCCAGAACCTCTTTTTCTGGATGGGTTCCTCTTTTTCTGGAAAAAGAGGTGCCAGGACTCTTAAGAGAGAAATGAAGGAGAACTATGCAGGTGCCCCCCATGAACTTTAAAACTTTTTTTGTGAATTTTGTTTCCACAAAGGTTCCAGAACTCCATTCTGCTGCATTCCCCCAGAAAAAAACCCTGATGCTGCCATTGCAGACAGACCAGACATTTATTATTGTGTCACATCACAAAACCTTTATTGGCATAACAGGACAACACCATATGGATAACAATAGAATCCATGGCAAAAAAGAACATCTCCTGGAAGCATAGTAAAAGAATTTTGCTACCGATTCAATAGTTTCACTCTTGTTTGAGGCTAATAGTGAAAAGATCTTATGGTCATCAGATTGACCCTCCAAAAATCTTCATAGAGTTTACAATACAGAAGAATATGGTGATCGGGGTGGAATTCTAGCAGAAATTCCTTTGCATATTAAGCCCCACACCCCTGATGTAGCCAGTCCTCCAAGAGTTTACAAGGTTCTTTTTTGTAAGCTCTTGAAGGACTGGCTACATCAGGGGTGTGTGGCCTATTATACAAAAGAGCTCCTGATAGAATTCCACCCCTGATGGTGATTATCCTCTATCTCATTCATCCCACATGGGCACAGCCTATCTAAATATGGAATTTTTTTAAATGTTAAAACAAGCTAACGTAAATGCCCTGCAGAGGTGAGAATTGGTCAGACAAGATAAATATTATTGTGTCAGATTATTTGGGTTGGATCCTGCAGATGGGTTCCTCTAGCAGTGCTGCTTTCCTCTGTTGCAAGGATCGAGCAGAAGGAAGGTTCTTTTGCAAGGGGAAAACACCACAGCTTCAGGTCCATGGGATTCGACTACTGCTTATGGGGAATTTTCTAGTTGGCCTGAAATTCTAATTTCCTTCTTGTATTTTTTTTGCTGGAATTCACTCTAAACATTTCTGCTCCTTTAGCTCATTCGATGTCCTGTGCAATCTTTATAAGCTTGTCATTCCCAAAGCAATCTTATAGAATAGGGTAGACTTTGTTGATTATTTTACAGAATAAGAAACTGAGGCAGGGGAGTACTCCCAAGAGTTTTACATTTTACACCTAATGCAGCTCACAGAAAGCTGGGATGGTTCCTGCAAACCGCAAGGGGATCTCTCAGTGGGATCTTGGCTAGCCAATATTACCAACCCCTCCACTTTGCCCACTGTGATTTCTGCAAGGAGTTTGCTTTCAACTCGACTTCTGCTTAACACTGGCAGAAGAAAATGGCAGGATCATCATTCATCATTTTTTTTCCCATCATTTTATTTGTATCCCGCCCTCCCCGCCGAAGCAGGCTCAGGGCGGCTCAGGATCAATGCTTCCTCTAAGCTGCAGAGTCTTGTGAGCAAAAATTCTACTTTGTGAGCCACAGGCATTAAAGTTGTGAACTACTGAATACATTAGTTTGCTCTGGGGCATTTTTCCTGAGCTAAGACAAAAATGTGTGAGCCAGAGGCTTAAAAACTGTGAGTTAGTTCACACTGGCTCAGCTTAGATGGAACAATGGGCAGGACACATTTCATCTGAAATTCATCCTTCCTTGATATAGAAAGAGGACAGGACTTTGAGCAGCCATTTTAAAAGGGTTCTCTTTTAATATATAGCATCAACCAAGGAGCAGACCAGGAGGGGGATGAAAGAAACAAGCATAGAATGAGAGCTTCCACCAGAAGGAAGGGAGGATCATTGCCTCTAAAAAATCTGTACTGGATAGTTATAATTGCCCGGCAATGCATAGGTGTTGCCCAGAAGCTAGGATCATTTCCAGCGCTACATCATAGCCACTGCTGCAGCCTGCCAGTATGTTAGTAGTAAATCTGAAGAGCCAGGAATGTAAGTGGAGCTCGTCTGTTGACAATGAGATTCTGGACACTGTTCTACAGCACTGAATGCCCTTCTCATGGAATTAAATTATCTGCTAAATATCTAAAACGCTCTAGTGAGAGCAAAGGCTTTTTGCTTAATTTTCTGGGGGTAGATGGTCGGAGAATTGTTAGACATGTTGAGAGGGCATAAATAAAATAGTTGAGAACTCTTGGATGGCAAATGCCTGGCTGGCCCAGAGCCAGGTTCTCAGCAGCCAGCCTACGCCCGGAAATAGCATGTGCACAGCACTTTCAAAAAACCTTTGTTTGGGGTGGGGAGAATTTAATATAAACCATGGCAGTAATTTTTCTTGTGATCCCCTTTCGAACTCTTATCACCTTCTCCCGAATGCATTATTTCTGTGGTCCTAAAGGGCCTTTGTGAGACTGATGCCAAGGACACTTTAAAAAACAAAACAAAAACAAATGATCCAAATTTCTCTGTAACTCAGTCCCTGAATTTATAATGGCAAAATTTGCTAAGTGTTTTGACAATCCTGCATGGCTATTTCTCTCAGCACTTACACCTTCCTTAAACCGCTATTTGGGGGGGGGGGGGGAGAAAACAGCTCATGTTGCTTTATTGACTTAGCAAAACATCACAGACTCCCAAACCTCCCAATGAAACAGGATGAGTGGTGTAGCTCACTGTAACATGCTATTGATTGGGGAGGGGGGAGGGGAGGGGAGAATCAGGAATGCTTATTTGCTCGGTACCTACAGTTACTCTCAGCAGGAAACTATTTATTTATTTATTTAGTCTATTTTTATCCTGCTTTTTTTGCCATAACGGGGACCTAGAGAAGCTTACAAAAAATTACTTTAGTCACATCTACAAACACAGTATAAAAAAACCCCAAGCAAACAAAAAAAAATAACAGTGTATCCTGGGCTGATGACCACCATGTCAGTACAACTGGCCAAGGCCACAAACCATAATCCATGGGACAAGAGTGAACACTAGGAACCACTGGGAGCCTTTTGTAGGAAAGGAGTGACATGGTGCAATGTCATAACATCTGTAATGTACTGAGTTACTAGACTTGTAGAAGGCAACATGCTTTATTGGCGAGTACATCACAAAGAGAACATGGCAGGGCCGGTCCCCGATTATATACATATCCCGGAACAACCCTCTTACCTGACCAGGTCCAATCCTGGCCAGTTAAACTTCCTGCCACAGATTTTCATAGGCAGAGTGTATTTTCGTCCTTATGTCCAGTGACCTGCGGTCTTCCACTGGTCACCTCTGCACTCACGCACGCGCACTGTGTTGTGCATTCAGGGAGCCTATGTGGGGCAGCTTTGTGGGGTAAGAGGGAATGATAAAAGTTCAAGAGCCCCAAGAAACTTTGTAACTCTGCCTTGCACATGGGGGCCAGGGCGTGGACTATCACCCTGGTCTTGTCAGCCGTCGGGTTTATTTTCACGACGTCCACTGCGAACCTCAAGAACTCCACCCTTGGCACCCCGAGAGAGCACTACTCTCTCTTCACCTTAAGTCCGTCCTGCCATCTGGAAGCGGCAGAGTACGTCTCGCAGATGGCAGCTGAACTCCTTGGCATCCGGGGCGGCGATCAAAATGTCATCGAAAAAGGGTTGTACTCCGGGAATCCCTTTGAGGAGAGAGTCCATTATGCTCTGAAAGACTCCTGGAGCCACACTAACCCCAAATTATAATTGCTGCACCCTGAAATGTGTGCCGGGAATTCCCAGAGGTATTTGATAGGACCCTGGGATGCTACAAGGGGCCTCCCATCACTCCCTGTGCATCACTATTGTTTGAGCCTCAGCTGTCTCGGCATCCACTGGGAGCTGCTGGTATGCTTAGGCCAGATGCAGCTTCCCAAAAACCTTAGAGCTGGCTAAAGATGCGAGGACGTGGCTGACCACTGGGATGGGGTATGGGTTGTCCTGGAGCGCTTTATTGTGCATTTATAATCTGCACATATGCGCATGTCCCCATTTGGCTTCACTGGAGTGACTATGGGGGTCTTCCATGCAGTGCAGGATACCGGCTCTAGCACTCCCTGGGCCACGAGGCGGTCCAGCTCTGCTTTGATTTTTGGTTTAAGAGCGAACGGAACGCGCCTGGCCTTCAGCTTTATTGGTATCACGTGGGGATTGAGCTGTAAGGTGATGGGAGGCCCCTTGTAGCATCCCAGGGTCCTATCAAATACCTCTGGGAATTCCCGGCACACATTTTTCAAATTGTGCGTTTGTATCTGCTGCACCCCGACTATTTGTATGCCCAGAGGTCTAAACCAGGCCAGCCCCAGTAATGTGGTGAGCTGGTGCTTTACCGATTATATACATATCCCGGAACAACCCTCTTACCTGGCCAGGTCCAATCCTGGCCAGTTAAACTTCCCGCCACAGATCTTCATAGGTGAAGTGTATTTTCGTCCTTACATCCAATGACCTGCGGTCTCCCACTGGTCACCTCTGCGTGCACGCACACGTGCTGTGTTGTGCATTCAGGGACCAAATTGCAAGACACAACAACATCACAACTGGTTTGTGCCGAGAACAGATGGTGTGATAGTCCAGGAATTTGCTTGTCTGTCTGTTTATTTAACCATAGAGACTACAGCATTGTGATGACATTTCTGGATGCAAACCAGAAATGGTGTCATTGTGCAATATGCTCCCCTACCTTTCTTTTCCACTGGAGCAAAGAGGCTTGGCAGGACCTGGAGGCCAGGGGTGGGAGCTTATCTGCTGCCCCTAGGAGGACAGCAACACTAGTCCAAATCCCTGGGCAAAGAGCCCTTAGAATCATACCCTAGGCCATGCCCATGCTATAAATACCAGTGACAGAAGAAGAAGAAAAAAACATTTAATCATGTTGTTTCAAGTTGATAACCATCTTCCCTCAGTTCCCCCTCCTGCAGAAATATTTAGTGAATATGGAGTATGTACTTTTTCATTTTGATCTTCAATTCCCCCTATGTTCTAACTTCTTTCCCACCCACCCCCATTCAATTTGGACAAAATTGTGAAGACTCACTGAAGGGAGACCCCATAATAAATTTCAACTAGGCGAAAGGGTCCCAGCTTTGTGGACAATCAAAGTCCAATCATATTTTCTTTGTTCTGAGTTCTCCAGCATTATACCACACACCAAAAACTATTCTCTACTAAATTTTCGGAAGTTTGGGGAAAGACTCCTAGTTTGAAATAATTAAAATTCTTGCTTTCTGAGCAGGAAGAGACAGATGTTTTTGAGAAGGCACAGGGAGCCATGTTGGGCATAATCTCTTTCATTTGCCACTTGTTTACTTTAATCATTTAAAATATCAATCAACAGCTAGCCCTTTATGCTGCTTATGTACTTATTATGTTTTATTTTGTAAGCAGCCTCAAGCAAACTCTGCGGAGAATAGGCAAAGAAATAATTTAAATCAATAAAAAGAAAGGCAAGAAGATTTACCGATGGAGGCATTTTATACGTGATGAAAGGCAGGTAGAATTATACAGTAGGCTCAGAGGCTTCCTTTTGACAGCCACGGAAAGGGGGCTATAATTCTCTTGAAGTGTGTCTCTGGATTCTACCATTTTAACCTGATTTCCAAGGGAGAATACTGCTGCAGTGCGTGGGAAAAAAATCAAGCGGAAGGATACTTCTGAGCTATGAAGTTATATGCTTGACAAAGATTTGGTCTGATGAAGATGAAACCTTTAGAAGACACAGATCATGTGAGATCAGGTAAGATCATGTGAGAGATCTGGTCTGACCTAGCCACGCCTCCCCTCTGGGTTTAATGTGTGCAATTACATGTACACATCTGCCCCCCCCCCCCGAGTCCCGTCCATACATACCTCATTTTACGATGGGCTGGGACCAGATTACATAGCTACCAGGGACTTTCTGGTAGCAAATCTCTAAAACGTATGCAGGGCACATTTCCCAGTTGTCTGAGCTGCTAGGGCACATGATGAACCCACCCCACATGTGCAGGAGCAGTCTGAACACTCCTCTTATACATGTGCAGCCCATTCCTCTGCCAGCAGGAGGGCAGGGGCTGTGTGATTGAGGCAGCATGCATCAAAGAGCGCCAGCTTTTCAAAGCCAGGATACAGCTGTGCCAAATTCCCAGTCCCACACTTACACTCTGCCAAGTTCTAGAAGAGCTGCAAGCTAATCTACTTGATAAGTTTTTAATGGGGTATAGTTTTTTAATGGAGTATAGTGCTCAAATACTTTGGCCACCAAATGAGAAGGGAGCACTCACTGGAGAAGATCCTGATGCTGGGAAAGACAGAAGGCAAAAGAAGAAGGGGACGGCAAAAGATGAGATGGCTGGACAGCGTTACTGATGTAACAAACACGAATTTGAGCAGACTTCAGAGGATGGTGGAAGACAGGAGGGCCTGGCGTGACTTTGTCCATGAGGTCGCAAAGAGTCGGACTCAACGATCCAACTGAACAACAACAACAGGTTATAGGGATTTTAGGGGGTAGATTATGTGGGCTGTTATCAGCAGCAGAAGGCAAGGATGTTGCAGCAACAAGTATTCCTAGCAGCAAAAGCAACACCTTTAATAGTATTGTGACTGCTCCTGAGTGTTGTTAGGTCACTGGCAGCAGGACCACACCAGAACCTGTTTGTCAGCCCCATTGGGGGCATGCTTTCTCCTTTCACTATTCTTAATTGGTTTAAGTCCAACAATGCTCACTCAGTTGCTTGCCAAGAGCCACATTCACAATTAATATCAACCAAAAGTAACAACATTGACTTCCATTTCTGGTGTAAGGTCTGATCCTCAGGGAGGCTTACAGCTTATCCATTCCTCTGGTGATGACTACTTCAAGGTGGAAACCACCTGCCAGCTCATTTTGCTCATTGTTTGTTTATATGATTGGCTGCTGAACACCAGGGCTTTTTTTGGAGCAGGAATGCAGTTCCGGTTGGCTTGGTGTCAGGGGGGGGGGTGGTGGCCTAATATGTAAATGAATTTGTAGAAAAAGCCCTATGCGAAACAATGGTGACATCAAGAGGTGTGGCCTAATATGCTCTGACTTCCTACAAGAAGGGGAAATCCCACAGAGGTGCCAGTAGTGACCCAGCCAGCTCAGATGGGTTATCCCAGTCCCTCCCCCTCCAGTTTTCTGCTAGAGTGGCTCCTCCTGTATTGATCTGTTGCCAGGCCCCCTCACCCAGTGTTCTGCTCAGCTGGTCCTCACCAGACTAACTCTGCCCCTCTGCAGGCCCATCCTTGCTTTGTCACTACTGGAGTTGTAGGTGCCCACCTAGCCTCAGTCAAGGCAAGCCACAGGCTGGCTACCAGTGGGGCTGCTGGCATTGTTTCTAGATTCCTATAGAGCTCAGAATGACAGACACACTATTATACTGGAAAAATTCCAATAATTGGGCTCTCTCTGGTAATGGCACACTTCCTGGTACTGATCCAGTTTGAGTAGGAGGAGCTCAAACTGGATAAAGCTTTCACCTCTAATCCTGCCTCTTTTGTGATTTACTTCAGGTGCTGAGCCAAGCTGACAGGTGAAAAAGAAGAAGAAGAAGATATTGGATTTATATCCCGCCCTCCACTCCGAAGAGTCTCAGAGCGTGTTAAGCCAAATGCCCCCAAAACAAGGTTGGGGAATTAGTCAGGTGGGCACCTGGCTCAAACAGGGATCTTTTACCAATGTATACCAGGCTCAACCGTCCGGAAAGTAAACGCTCAATGAAAGGACTCTAATTTGATAAAAGCCAGTTGTGCTTTAATTGGAATGATATAGCTCTTTCACACAAGATAAAATACAATTCAATCGCACATTCACACAGGTCTAAGAAACATAGATAGATCGATAGGGGAACATAGACGGATACACTGACAGGGTGATATTTACCATCGTAGTCTTCCAGGAAGTCTCCAGTGGCGATAGTTGAGGGGATGGGGGAGGACCCGAAACTGATCAGGAATCGGGGATGGATCTATACAGTGGGATGCGGGATACTGATAGAAGCACACACACGAGTGGAGCAGGGTCAGAGGTTATAAGGGCTCCTTTGGCCCCTTAGGGGATGGGAGGTGACGGGGAGGAGAGAGGGGGAGGTTCCATGATGACCATGGGGGCTGGGCACCATCAGAACCAATGGTGAGTTCCTTGAGGACACCTGATTGGGTGTTTGCTTAGACCAATGAGTTCCACCTCGGTTCTGGGCATCCTCGAAACTTCCAGGTGGCGCCAGGGTCTGAGACGGCTCCACAGGTATCAGTATGGAAATAGTTGGGAGCATGGGATTGTTTGAAGAGGTGACAATAGGGAATCAAATATGCACCTAGGTCTCCCCGATGTAGATCAAAGACTGGGATGTGCCAGGAAATGCCCTTCCTCTTACTCTTTGATCTCTTGGGCAGGGGGCCTCTGCCTAGCGTTTTGTTAGACAAAGAGCATCAATAGTTGAGCTGTTATTCCATTCATGGGCTAAACAGGTTGCTTGTGGGCTGAGGGTGACTTGAGGTGTGTACGTGATCGTTATACCATGAAGAAATGAAGTCCAGCCTGCTGGGAAGATGGCTGCGCGTGGAATTGGCTTAACACGGTGGGTTCCATGTCCAGCACTACAAAACAATATTACCCGGATAGCTCCGTGGCGGCGCAGATCTCTTCCACTCCCTGGCTGGCCCGTGCAGCGACGGGGAAATATCCGTGGGTGGGCAATCGCTCTATACCCGGTTGGAATGCACGCACCACTTGTATCTAGAAACACACACAAGTCCCGTTATGCCTCTGGATAGCTTTGCCTGCACTCTCTGGCCAGACGGGAGCAAGCCCACTTCTCCAGGCGCCCTGGCAACCTTGCTTGTGACTTATGTTTTTGGGAAGAAGGGGTCTTTTCCTCACAAGCGGTTCACAATCTCCTTTACCTTCCTCCCCCACAACAGTCACCCTGTGAGGTGGGTGGGGCTGGAGAGGGCTCTCACAGCAGCTGCCCTTTCAAGGTCAACCTCTGCCAGAGCTATGGCTGACCCAAGGCCATGCTAGCAGGTGCAAATGGAGGAGTGGGGAATCAAACCCGGTTCTCCCAGATAAGAGTCCGCACACTTAACCACTACACCAAACCGGCTCTCCACCAAAAAGAATTCACTACGTGCTTGGAAGCACTGAGATTGTGACCAAAGGAACTAGTCTTACCATAGGATTCAACCACAAGTCATTTAACGCACAAACATGTCCTAAAAGGGCAAGCTTCAGGCTGAAGGTTTCTGTTTCCTCTTCCTTTATGCACATGGGGGTGTGCAAAAAAAAAAAAAGTATTATCGAGATTTGGGAATATTTGGAGGCAAGATATTCAACATAACCAAATATCCCCAAATACTGCATTCAACAATAGCCGAATATACGGAAGATATTTGGCTATTCCCTGAAAATACGGTCCCGTTATACCCTATGGACCATTGAAGTCAATTGCAAAATAGGGTATAATGAAAGGCAGCTGGAGGGGAGGAGGTTTGAGGGAGAGGCCCTAAAATTTCTGGGCAGTTGTAGGGGCCTCTTCTCTACAGAACCCCCAAGCCTCAAAAAGATTGGAACAGGGGCCCCCAAAGAGGGTGCCTCATCTCTCCATTATACCCTAGGGGCCATTGAAGTCAATGGCAAAACATAGGGTATAATGAAGGGTGGCTGCAGGAGAGGAGGTTTGAGTGAGAGGCCTCAAACTTGCAGCTATGGGGGCCTCTCCTCCAGAGAACTGCCAAGTTCCAAAAAGATTGGACCAGGAGTTCCTATTCTACAGGTACCCAAAAAGGTGCATTTCTCCCAAAGGTGGAAAAAAGCAATGTCACTTTTCCCACTGCAATAATTGTGGGGAAAATGACTCTGGGAAGCAGAGAGGTTGAGGGGGAGCCCCCAAACTTGCAGGACATCTTCAGGGGTCTCTCCTCCACAGACACTGCAATGTCCCTGAGCAGAACCAATGCTACTGCGTTACTGCCATTGGCAGCAGGGATCTTTTTCTAGCAGGAGCTCCTCTGCATATCTGCTCCTCCCATGCCCCCCTGATGTAGCCAGTCCTCCAAGAGCTTAGAGGGCTCTTAGTACAGGGCCTACTGTAAGCTCCAGGAGGATTGGCTATATCAGGGAGTGTGTCCTAATATGCAGAGGAGCTCTGCTAGAAAAAGAGCCCTGATTGGCAGTATTCAAAAATTGGACTGCTCCACAGAAGTAATGCATTGAATGCAGTACTGCCATGCGGCAGAGGTGGGGCATAGACTTCCCACATTCAAAGCATCTGCCCACTGAAACACAGGCCCACAGAAGAAATACCTGTGTGGAATCCCTCAATACTCTGCTTGCTGTTTGTCACTGAAAGAAAATCTTGGAAACTAGGGCACGGGTTTTAAAAGAAGCTGATGAAAATCAAGGCTGCTCAAGGGGAACGTTGACTGACATGCCAAGTGGCACATAAATATCACCTCTGCTCTTCTTTTAAAAGAAAGTATCTTGGGAACATGTCACTGCACCATACTTTTCCTACATCTTGGTTCTGGCATGGCACATTCCCAAAGAAAGAAGCATTTTTTTTCTATCACAACAAAGCTGAGAGGCCATTTATCATAAAAACAGTCAATTCCCTCAGGACATAAAAGAGATACTGGCTTCCGATCTCAGTAGACATAATACCTAAGCTGCTTGGATCCCAACCTTTCACAGAAATCAGGCTATGTTGGCTTTAAAGGTGTAACTGCTCTCAAACTTAGTTCTCAGGCATGTTATTAACCTGACAACACCTGTTCTGAATCCAAATTTACAGCTTTTTTGGTCATGTTTACTATGTTTACCCACTTCTAAAAGGGTTTTCCTTCATATCAAGGTAGCCTTTTAAAAACTGTAGCCAGGAAGAGGCAGGATCATTTAGTTTCTTTAACTGGAGTACAATCCCCCTCCACCCCTCCCAAAAAAACCCAATTTCTCCTGAGCAGAGTCTTGGACAAACCAGATTTCCTTGCAAAATAGAAAGCAGGTGTCCTTTATGACTACAGAAAAGCTGTGGTTCACCCTATGGCGGCGTTTCCCAAAGGCAGGGTAGCGACCAGGCACCTCAACGGCTGTCCGCGGGGCCTCCAGTCCCCTGGCAGCCCCTCCCCTTGCCTTCCCCCACATCGCGCTTCCCTTCCCCGGGTTGTGCGCCTCCATGGCTCCTTCTCCCACCCTTCCCCACTGCAGGCAGGTCAGTTTCATCTGCCATAAAGCTCACCCCCCCCCCCCCCGATCGCTCGGAAATCAGCTCGGAGCTCATTCCACACTGGGCCAAGCCAGCAGCAGCTCAAACAGACCATGACCAAAAAGGGCGCGTGGCTCCTCCCTCCCTGGCACTTCCTTCCCATCCAGGAAGTGCCGGGGAGGGAGGAGCCACGCACCCTTTTTGGTCGCGATCCATTTGAGCTGCCACCGGTTTGGCCTGACATAGAATGAGCTCCGCGCCGATTTCTGAGCGATCGGGCCGTCAGGCAGGGCAGGGGGCTTTATGCCAGATGAAACTGACCTGCCTGCTGTGGGGAAGGGAGGAAGAAGGAGGCGTGGAGGTGCGTGACTCAGGGGGGAGGCATGATGTGGGGGAAGGTAGGGGGTGGCCAGGGGACTGGAGGCCCCGCGGCCCGATGTTGAGGGCTCCGTGGCCAGATTTCCCACCGAGAGTGAGCAGTTTTAAAAGTGAGTTGCTCCCGTTTCTTTTCCTTTCTTTTCTCTTTCTTCCTTTTGTCCCTCCTTCCTTTTACTCTTTCCCTCCCTTCCTATTTCCTTTCTTTCTTTTTCTTTTTTCTATATTTGTTTCCAACTCTTCTTTCTTTCTTTCTTTCTTTCTTTCTTTCTTTCTTTCTTTCTTTCTTTCTTTCTTTCTTTCTTTCTTTCTTTCTTTCTTTCTTTCTTTCTTTCTTTCTTTCTTTCTTTCTTTCTTTCTTCTCTCTCTCTTTTCCCCTGTCTTTCTTCCTTCTCTCTTGCTCTTTCTGTCAGTCAGTCTTTTTCTGTCTTCCTTGCTTCCTCTCTCTCTCTCTCTCTTTCTGTCAGTCAGTCTTTTCCCCGTCTTCCTTCCTTCCCTCCTTGACATTGCTAATCTGAGTAGACCTGGGGGACGGGGGGAAGAAGCTTTAAATCCCCTGCCATTTCATGTTTTCCCAGGCTGGGAGCATTTTAGATTTTTAGTTTTCTGCTGTGTGGTCCTTGTGCTTTTTCTTAATGTTACATTTTTACAGTTGCATTACAAAATCCCACTATTCTTCTACCTTTCCTAAACAAAATATTGCAAGAGTTTTAGGCTTGTTTCCTGTTTCTTGGCTCCACCTCCAAGGTCTCCTGGCTCCACTCCCAAATTTTAGTGGGCCATGAAGGAGAAGTGTAAAATAACTGGGCCATTGGGGGGGGGGAGGAGTTTGGGAAACCCTGCCCTATGGAATGTAAAAATGAACTGCCCTTCAGTAACTGAAGGTCAGATGAACACAAACCCTGGTATCTTTTAAATAGAGCATGTTCTGACCTAGTTACACTGCACTCTTTTTAACGTGTCCCCTATCTGACCTAGTCAGAGAAAAAGAAACTGAAGCCCTGAACTGGATTACTTAGACTTGTTTTTAAAAAGAAAACAATTTCTCAAAATACCCTTATTAGTAGGGCAGCCTTTTTAATGTCCCTAGTCAAACCAAAACACCCTGGATGCCACAGAAGTCTTCTAAAACACAGTAAAACAGAAGAAAGCTAATACAGGATGGAGACTATGAGAGAGATCTTGGGGTCATGGTAGATAACTCACTGAAAATGTTGAGACAGTGTTCAACTGCAATAAAAAAAGGCCAACACTGTGCTGGGAATTATTAGGATGGGAACTGAAAACAAATCAACCAGTATCATTATGCCCCTGTATACATCAATGGTGTGGCCTCATTTGGAGTACTGTGTACAATTCTGGTCACCACACTTCAAAAAAAGATATAGCATTGGAAAAAGTCCAGAAAAGGGCAACTAGAATGATTAAAGGATTGGAACACTTTCCTTATGAAGAAAGGTTAAAACGCTTGAGGCCCTTTAGCTTGGAGAAATGTTGGCTGAAGGGTGACATGATAGAGGTTTACAAGATTATGTATGGAAGATGGAAAAAGAAGTACTTTTCTCCCTTCCTCACAATATAAGAACTCTTTGGTACTCAATGAAATTGCTGAACAGTTGGGTTAGAACTGATAAAAGGAAGTACTTCTTCACCCAAAGGATGATTAACACATGGAATTCACTGCCACAGGAGGTGGCGGCAGCTACAGGCATAGCCAGCTTCAAGAGGGGATTGGATAAACATATGGAGCAGAGGTCCATTCATGGTTATTAGCCACAGAGTATTGTTGAAACTTGGAACTCTTTTAGGGTGGCCAGACCGTCCCGGTCTCCCGGGACATTCCCGGTTCTGGCCACCCAATCCCGGATCCCGGGCTGCCTATACCGGGACCATTAAAGGTCCCGGTTTAGGCAGCCCCGGAGCCGGTGGGCCGCGGGCGCCGGCGGGGAAGGCGGCGAGGGAGGGAGGGAGCGTCCCTGCGCCTGCGCAGGGACGCTCCCTCCCTCACTGGCCGCCTTCCCCGCCCGCGCGCGGGGCCCGGCGGCAGTGGTGGAGGCCTCTCCGTGGCCTCCGCTGGTCGCTGGAAGCCCTCCAGAGTCTCTGGAGGGCCTCCAGGGACCAGCGGAGGCCGCGGGGAGGCCGCGGGGCACCCGGCGCTGGTCCCGGAAGGCCTTCCAGAGCCTCTGGAAGGCCTTCGGGGACCAGCGCCGGCCAGCGGAAGGCTTCCCTGCGGCCTCCGCTGGTCCCTGGAGGCCCTCCAGAGTCTCTGGAGGGCCTCCAGGGACCAGCGGAGGCCGCGGGGAGGCCGCGGGGCACCCGGCGCTGGTCCCGGAAGGCCTTCCAGAACCTCTGGAAGGCCTTCGGGGACCAGCGCCGGCCAGCGAAGGCTTCCCCGCGGCCTCCGCTGGTCCCTGGAGGCCCTCCAGAGTCTCTGGAGGGCCTCCAGGGACCAGCGGAGGCCGCGGGGAGGCCGCGGGGCACCCGGCACTGGTCCCGGAAGGCCTTCCAGAGCCTCTGGAAGGCCTTCCGGGACCAGCGCCGGCCAGCGAAGGCTTCCCCGCGGCCTCCGCTGGTCCCTGGAGGCCCTCCAGAGTCTCTGGAGGGCCTCCAGGGACCAGCGGAGGCCGCGGAGCAGCCGGCGCTGGTCCCTGGAGGCCTCCAGAGGCCAGCGCCGGCAGCTCCCTCCCTCCCTCGCCGCGAGGCCGCCGCCGGAGGACTCCCCGCCGCCGCTGGACTCCGCCGCCCTGGAATAAGGTAAGGGGGCCGAAAGCGGGGGGGGGCGGGGGCGGCCTTCCTTTCTTCCCTCCCTCCTCCCTCCCTCCCTTCCTTCCTTTCTTCCTTCCTTCCTTCCTTCCTTCCCTCCCTTCCTTCCTTCCCTCCCTCCTCCCTTCCTTCCTTTCTTCCTTCCTTCCTTCCCTCACTCCCTTCCCTTCCTTCCTTCCCTCCCTCTTCCCTCCCTTCCTTTCTTCCTTCCTTCCCTCACTCCCTTGCCTTCCTTCCTTCCTTCCTTCCCTCCCTCCTCCCTTCCTTCCTTTCTTCCTTCCTTCCCTCCTTCCTTCCTTCCCTCCCTCCCTCCCCCCTTCCTTCCTTCCTTCCCTCCCTCCCCCCTTCCTTCCTTCCTTCCCTCCCTCCCCCTTCCTTCCTTCCCTCCTTCCTTCCTTCCTTCCTTCCCTCACTCCCTTCCCTTCCTTCCTTCCCTCCCTCCTCCCTTCCTTCCTTTCTTCCTTCCTTCCTTCCTTCCCTCACTCCCTTCCCTTCCTTCCTTCCCTCCCTCCTCCCTCCCTTCCTTTCTTCCTTCCTTCCCTCACTCCCTTGCCTTCCTTCCTTCCTTCCCTCCCTCCTCCCTTCCTTCCTTCCTTCCTTCCTTCCTTCCTTCCTTCCTTCCCTCCCTCCCTCCCCCCTTCCTTCCTTCCTTCCTTCCCTCCCTCCCTCCCCCTTCCTTCCTTCCTTCCTTCCTTCCTTCCTTCCTTCCTTCCTTCCTTCCTTCCTTCCTTTCCTCCCTCCCTTCCCTCCCTTCCTTCCTTCCTTCCTTCCTTCCTTCCTTCCTTCCCTCCTTCCTTCCCTTCTTCCCTCCCTCCCTTTCTCCCTTCCTTCCTTCCTTCCTTCCCTCCCTCCCTCCTTATGTTCTTATGTGACGCAGAGTGTTGGACTGGATGGGCCACTGGCCTGATCCAACAGGGCTTCTCTTATGTTCTTATGTGACGCAGAGTGTTGGACTGGATGGGCCACTGGCCTGATCCAACAGGGCTTCTCTTATGTTCTTATGTGACGCAGAGTGTTGGACTGGATGGGCCACTGGCCTGATCCAACAGGGCTTCTCTTATGTTGTTATGTGACGCAGAGTGTTGGACTGGATGGGCCACTGGCCTGATCCAACAGGGCTTCTCTCATGTTGTTATGTGACGCAGAGTGTTGGACTGGATGGGCCACTGGCCTGATCCAACAGGGCTTCTCTCATGTTCTTATGTGACAAAGAGTGTTGGACTGGATGGGCCACTGGCCTGATCCAACAGGGCTTCTCTTATGTTCTTATGTGACACAGAGTGTTGGACTGGATGGGCCACTGGCCTGATCCAACAGGGCTTCTCTTATGTTCTTATGTGACGCAGAGTGTTGGACTGGATGGGCCACTGGCCTGATCCAACAGGGCTTCTCTTATGTGACAATACTGACTTTGGTGGACCCAAGCACTGATTCAGTGTAAGGGAGCTTTGTGTTTGTGACTGGAGTGGACAATACTGACTTTGGTGGACCCAAACACTGATTCAGTGTAAGGGAGCTTTGTGTTTGTGACTGGAGTGGACAATACTGACTTTGGTGGACCCAAGCACTGATTCAGTGTAAGGGAGCTTTGTGTTTGTGTCTTCTGGTGCAATTTTGTTCTCAGATCCTGTATTTACTTCATCAGTATATGGGATAAGGCACTTTCTCAACTGTGCTGCATAATGCAGCCTATTTATTTTGTCCTGTTTGCTCTGTTGGCTCTATCTGCGCCACCTTCATCACTTTCGGGGTGTGGATCCCCCAGTGGGGTGGTCTCGCGACTCCCTCCGCCGGCTGTTTCTGATAGCCCTGTGCCCCCTCTTTCATTTGATATGTGTCCCGTGCGGATGCCACCCTCCGGCCGGGAGATGCCGCAAAATGAGCCCCCTTGAGGCTTATGGCGGCAGGGCTCGGGGGAAGCGAGCTAGACTGCTGTTCTTTTGAGGTGTTATAGAGTGTTTCGAGCCCGTCCCTGTGGCATCGGTCCCATCGTTGTGGGGCCCAGGGGGCCGGCGCAGCGGCACGCCGAAGCAGCCTGTCACTAATAACACAGGTCGAGATGCAGGACAGGAACCTGGAAGTGACCGACAGGCTGCTTCAGCGTGCCGCTGCGCCAGCCCCCTGGGCTCCACAACGATGGGACCGATGCCACAGGGACGGGCTCGAAACACTCTATAACCCCTCAAAAGAACAGCAGTCTAGCTCGCTTCCCCCGAGCCCTGCCGCCATAAGCCTCAAGGGGGCTCATTTTGCGGCATCTCCCGGCGGGAGGGTGGCATCCGCACGGGACACATATCAAATGAAAGAGGGGGCGCAGGGCTATCAGAAACAGCCGGCGGAGGGAGTCGCGAGACCACCCCACTGGGGGATCCACACCCCGAAAGTGATGAAGGTGGCGCAGATAGAGCCAACAGAATAAACAGGACAAAATAAATAGGCTGCATTATGCAGCACAGTTGAGAAAGTGCCTTATCCCATATACTGATGAAGTATATACAGGATTTGAGAACAAAATTGTTTCCGGCGGTGATATTTGGGGGATTTTTGGGGACGTCACAGGAAGTGCTGTGAAGTCACTTCCTGTTTCCGGCAGTGGCACTTGGGGGAAATGATGTCATTTGGGGGAAGTGATGTCACAGGAAGTGATGTCACTTCCCGTTTCCGGCAGGTGACGCGGGGAAATGATGTCACAGGAAGTGATGTCACTTCCTGTTTCCAGCGGTGGCATGACATCACCGGAAGTGACGTCACCGGAAGTGACGTCACTTCCTGTTTCCGGCGGCACGCGCACTGCGCGCGCGCGCGCCCCTACCTTCCCCCCCCCCCAAGGTGTCCCTGGCTGGCCTTCAGACATTATGGTCACCCTAAACTCTTTGTCTGGGGCAGTGATGTTCTGTATCCTTGGTGCTGGGGTGGGGGGACAATGGAAGGGCTTCTAGTGTCCTGTCCCCACTGATGGACCTCCTGATGGCACCTGGGTTTTTTGTGGGGGGGGGGTTGCCACTGTGTGACACAGAGTTTTGGCCTGGATGGGCCATTGGCCTGATCCAACATGGCTTCTCTTATGTTCTTATGTTATTAGGAGCAGAACAACAAGACCATTTCACTGACCTAAGTCTTTACCTAAGGATGAACTACATACACACACTGCTGAACTACCTACAACACTGCCAAAGTCCACCTCTCTCTCAGTCCCAGCCAACAAGCCAAAGGGAATTCAAGGGAAGAAAATGTAACAGGCAAAGTTAACCACCAGGCTAAGAAAGCAAAACAGCATTAAAGAAACAGATTAGAGGGGCAACCCAGGCTAGCAACACTGCCCTCCGCAATGAGGCCAAAATCAACCTACACCTGAGAGAAAACTACAAGAGAAAGTTAGAGTCAACTCAGCCAGCCTAAGGAAACTAGATACAGTAACACAACACTGTAACAGTGACAAGTTAACAACCAGCTGCAACGCCCCCCCCCCCAGGAAAAAAGGCAAAACCAAAACTGTGTAGAGAGAGAACACCATAAAACACAGCAACCACCCCCACGCTCACACAATGCTAACTTCACACAAGCAGTCACACTGTGCAGACAAAAAACACAAAAAAACCAACAGCACTGAGAAAAAACAACAGAGTACCTCCCCACCCCAAAAAACCCAGGGAAGCCCTTAAAAATGCCAGCGTCCAAAAACAGGTAAAGTACAACACTGGAATATGAAACCAATTCCTACTAACACAACTTGTGAACCAAGCAATCAACAGTGAACAAAACACTCTCCCCCACAACACAGTAAAAAAGGAAATAACAGCAGTGATTAAGTGGTGTAATATATTAAATTCAACTATTAAAATACTAAGAAACTTTTAAAACTTGAACCAAACCTTAACTTCTATGGCCAGCCCTCTCCCCTAAAGAAAACCCTAACCCACTCCAAGCACCCACTGCAAACAGGAAAAGTAAAGGAACACTTTATATTTTAAAAGTTCTTTTACTTGTCTTAAATCCTGCTTTAAAAAAAAAATACCCCAAAACTTACCTGAAGATGTCTTTTTCAGATGTCACCCTTGGTCCAGTCCAGCCCACCAGCAGCCAGGCAGGCAGGCCAAGGCACAAAGAGAGAGCAGCAGCAGCTGAAGCCTCAAGCCAGGGGTCAGCGCAGCACAGGTCTCTCTCTTAGCCAAACAGCCAGCCAACAATGGAGTCCAGCAGGACTCTTTAAATGTTCTCTGGCCATGCACAGAGCAGTTTCAAAAAAGAACACTGCTCTGTGATTGGACAGAGAACACTGTTTACTGCAGTTCTATTATCAGAATGCAAGTAAACAATGTTGCTTAGCCGGGTTGGTATAACCCAGCCAGCAGCAGCAAGCAACAACAGCCTTGCAAAGTCCTGTGCATTTGCAATTTGCAAATGCATGCCTTTAATCTGGGGCCCTCTCCACCTCCCTCCCTGATCCCAGGGAGGCTTTGGAAGATGCAGGAAAAGGCAGAAAACAGTGGGAAAGCAGGTAAGTGGCTTCCCTTTAAAGTTTAAACCTCCTTTCCCACTGTTATTCAGGAGTCCTAAATACCACCAAATCAGTATCTGGCAATATAAGGGGCAGCTGTATTTGGCTCCTGAATAACAGCAGAGAATCTGATTCGGCTGTATTCAGGGCCGAATACAGTTGAATCAGTAGCTATTCAGGTGGTTATTCGGTTTGGCTGAACTGAATGCATACCCCTGACAGAGAAGGCTTATGTAACAGGATGGCTGAGAACACATTCTCTTCCTCTGTGTTCTTGGTGGCCATTATGCAGCAAACCATATCAAACTTCAGTTTGCACTTAATGATAAACCTGATGAACCTTAATAACTCATAAGTGCTGGAACTTATACCAGTTTAATGAATTTTGAGCTTGACTGGTTTGCAGCCACGAAAAGAGCTTCCTGTACCTCCTGACAAATACTTGTTGCTGTGTCTAATGCCTTTCCTTAATGCCTAGGGTTTAAGAGTATGTACTAACCATATACCAAATCACATTTTTGTGCTACTTGAGTAAATATGCTATAGTGCTTATAGCTGGTTTCATAAAGGATGCCCCATGACAGTATTAAAGCTTTAAGAGTTGCAAATAATAATAATCACAATTAGCATTTAAAGGCCAGCTCAGCAAATTTCAAGATAAAGATCAACAAACAATGATTTAACTAGTTTTTAAAATGCGTTAATGCTGCTTTTCTCTGTTCTATTGGAACTTGTATTAAGAATTAACTTTTTTTTTTAAAGAAATAAAACAGCTTTCCACTTCAAGATGACAAAGAACAGAAAATTGTCAGTGTCTAGATAGCATAAAACTTGCTTGGTATTTTTCCAGTTCAGAGCAATGAAAATTTGAATGCTAACGTTATTTAGATTGATACAGTAAAGTTATTTAGATTATTTTATTTATCTCTAGTAAAAAGTAACTGCAAGCAAATACTGATAATTTACATTAAGGATGACAAATGCCTGGTTTTCTGGTTGATTTAGGGCAACTCCACAATCCATATGGCAAACAGTGTGCCCTGTAGAAAAATGCAGATCGGAGGTATATGCCCTTAAAGATCCATGTATACATGGTTGGAGGCATAAGTATATTGATATTTAAAAGTATTGATCTGTCATTTACACATACCGGTTAGCTGATGCAGACACTCATACAAAAAGTCTGCCCCCCACCATAATGGAACATACAGATTTGAGCATAAGCAAGAAAGCGTTCAGGAATGCTGCATATCCTGCATAATATCATGTCTACTAGGCTTCCAGTAAACCTTGAACACTGAAGTAGTTGAAACAACATAGGTCTGCAATAGCAAGAGGCTCCATCTACTGCTTGGTGGAGTCACTGCAGTGTTATGCGATCATGATGTTCCTTGACTGGCAGGTACAAAGAGGAATGGAGGCAATAAATATGGCTTAGCAGTGCTTTTTAAATTTCTGTATGAGTGGCTACCCTGGTCATAATCTATACACTGGACTTTGTACGTTGTACACAAATATGCGTGTGCATGTGTGTTTAGAGAAAGAGTGTGAGAGAAAACACACAAATGGTATGCCAAATGTCTAGTTCTGTAATTTGATAAGTAAATATGTTCACAAATATAGACCCCTTTGTAATCTCTTTTAGTTCACATTTTATTTGCCTTTTCAAACAAAACTGCTCATGTCTGGTTTGCAAGGTGTGGCTGAGCCATGCTTTTTTTTAAAAAAAACTGCTTTCTTTCATTTTCAGGTGTTCTCTGCACTTCTGAATCACTGTCTTCGGTGCTTTTGAAAGTGCCTTTTTTATCCCACTTTTCCCTGCAGTGCTTTCTATTTAGGTTTTTTAAAACGAACTTCTCTAACTTTTGCACTATAGTGTTAGACCGATATAGTGATCCAATGCTATATTGCCAACATTCAGAGCTTGCAGCTCTAATTGAAATGTTGTAGTGCATAAATTAGTGCTGTAGTGCATAAATTAGAATGTTCAAAAATAAAGCTGAAATAGAACAAGTTGTGGGAAAGGGCAGTGCAGATCTTTCTACACATGACAGATACTATTTCTTTATCCAGATCCCACACCAGTAGCCTGGTTACCACATTTTTAACCAACTGAAATATATGGTCAGTTTCAAAGGCCTTGTTCATTTAGGGTAGATTTGAGTAATCTAAGATGGGTGTTATTGGAGCATAGATCACTATGACTCGATCATGCTTTTTGAGAAATATCCATAGGTGGCTATCAGACAGAGCTAACAAAAGAGAATATGTGTTACAGAGGAGCCCCTCGCTGTAGGCCAGGATCCAGCAGCCATCCCAAACTAAAACAGTTGTACCATCTGGGCTTCTTGTCACTGAATTTTACTTGAAGGAAAATACCAAACAAATTTAGAACAAATCCTACTCAGCCCAAATGCCTAAGAATTTTGAAAGAAAATAAAAGAAGCCTCACAGAATTTCAGCCATGACATATATAAATCCAAATGATTTAAATTTATGTTCAGGAACACGTTCTTCCCTCTTCCTGCTGCTACCCACAAATATGGCTACTCTTGTGAATCTTGCTTCTGCCACATAGCCATTCGTGACTTGCCCTATCAATCCTATTAGATTGGATGGTACCATACTGATATGGACAAATAGGCATTTTATTAGACTGCAATCTTAGGGCAAAATTTGGGAAATATATATTAGAGTATCATTCCATTTCTTACATGAAGAGTTTCCCAGCTGTACGATAAACCACCTTGTCAGTGGTCCAGCAACAAGACAAAACCTCACAGTAAATTATTAATTGCCTGCCCACACAAGAATGAGAAACCATTCTTTATAAGGATGCTTCCTTTATAAGGAGTTTGGAACCAGGAGAAACATTGTACCATTGCTGGTTTTTAGAATATCATTGTGGGAATACCATACATACAAAGAATTCATTGACCAAGCTCTCTCTATATAGATATGGAAATTAAAAAATATTTCTAGGAATGGGCACAAATCAGTTAATGAACTAAAATTGTCATGAATTTTGGCTGGTTTGTGGGTTGGTAAGCCAGGTTCATGACCTGAAGAGCTATCACATACTTACGTGAATTATGATGCAGTTCATGGCAGTTCATGAAGACCAGAAAGCAGGGGTTTAAATGGCTCTGAGCCATTTAAACCTCTGCTTTCTGCTTTTTACAAAAACCACCTGAGTTATGGGAGCTCCATGATGTTCAGTTGTTTGAGCCATTTAAGCCATTGTCTTCTGTTCCCTGCAAAAAACTGTGGAGAGCAGAGTTGGAGTTTAAATGGCTCTGATCCATTTTACTCCCAGGTTTCTGCTCGCCATGAAAAGCCACAGCCAGTAGAAAGCTGGGTTTTAAATGGCTCAGACTCTTTTAAACCCCTAGTTTCTGCTGGCTGTGGAAAAAGTGCAGCCAGCAGAAAGTACAAATGCCTCCCAGATGTTCCACCCCCAGATTTCTGCTGGCTGTCATATGTCATATATTTATTTACACCATGGGTTTCAACTCCCTCAATACAATGTTAGAATGCACAGAAGCAACCTTGGGAGCAGAAGCTGATCTACAGACCAGCATTTCATAATTCCCGCCTTCTCCATATCAAACATGCCCCACCCTCATTCATTTATTCATTCATTCAGAAAAGTTTTGTGCCATCCCTCAAGGAACCTGGTGAGGTGGCTTGCAAAATATTTCTAGACATGCCTTGTGGAACTGACATGAATTGCCTTTTAGTAAAGTAAAATATGTATAGAAAACATGTTATGGGGTAAAATAAGAAAAAAAAAAACCCTTTTAAAGAGAGAAACAGAAGGCCACAGGCACAGAAGACCACTGTACAGCTAGGCAAAGAAATTATGATAAAAGCACTAGGAGAATCAACTTATTCCTAGATTAATTTAAGGTCCATAGATCTGAATACCATTTAGACATAAGCATTTTTGTGTGATTGTGGACTGTCTGTTAGAGTGACCCCTGCTCCTGTGCAAACTGGGCGTGGATAGATGACCTCTGATACTCAAGGACTGTAGAAAAAAGTAGGAGCCCGACAGCATCTAAGACCAACAGCATTTATCCAGAATGTAAGCTTTCATGTGCATGCACACTTCTTCAGATGAGGAATGAAGTACAGTGAGCAGAGCTACACATAGCTGGCGGGCAGTGGTTTAGAATTCAAAGTGGTACAACGTTAAAATTCAGTGGTAGAATAGTAAAATTAACAAAATTGAGAAAACCTTTGATTTGGGTAGCATTAGTGTGAAAAACCAATAAAACAGTAAAATGTCAGAATGTGAGAATGTTAATGTCTGTTAATTATTAGTACGCCTGGGCCAAAATGAGGGCATTTCTTTCTCAGAAGTTTTTCCCATCCAACTAATTTACCTTTTAACATGTAACATACATCTAAACATCATTCTAGTTTGCCATTAGAAAAAATACATTAAATATAGTGGAAGATGTAGAGAACTGAAGGGAATTTTTGGCATTTAATGGCATATATAATGTTGGAAGATGAACAAGTGAATGAGCCTGAGATGGTGTAGTTAATGCTGTTAGGTCCAAGACTGTGTTCTCTGGGTGTATGTGGCAGCAATGTTGGCACAGGTTTACTGCAAGCTCTGGTACCGGTGTCCATGCTCAGATGAGATATTGTATTGCTGTGAGTGAGGAGTTGTTTGAGATTAGGGGGCTGTCTGTGTGCAAGAAAGGTTTACCCTCCACTACTTTTGAAAGGACTCTGACATTCAAAAGAGATTTTTAAAAAAGATGATAGATTTCCTAAATATATTTGGAGATATTTTGAGATTGGTAAATAATCAATACTGTTTTTGCTTCAATATGATCATACTGGCATAGCTTCTTCCCCTCTGTGTGTAAGTGAAATAACATTTTTTATTCCACAAGACATCACTACTGGGGCTTGGGAACCTCACAGGATATAAATATTTTACTTTTAGAATATCTTGTGTTTTCTCAAAAGAATACTGAGGTCAGGTATTATACTCAACACTCTTATGAAGTTCAGTGTCTTTGTTGACAACAGAAATGGCCAAGGTAACTCTTTCTTGGAAAATTGGTAAGATAAATAATAAGTGTTATCATCTTTGGACTTCACAGACCTTGAGGAAAGTAACACAATGTAAGCAGAATAGATAGCTCTGGGAATTGGCTAGAGAAAACATAGAAATTCACATTTATATGTCATCAATATAATTTCATTTCTTGCTCAAACTAGGAATGGATATCCTGTCATTTCAAGACTGTATGAAACAGGTAGACTCAACCCAAGTCAGAGGGCATAGCTGTCTGCAAAATAAAATTCAGCTGAAATACACAGATTTTTTTTTTTACCTGACAAACTGAGGAGAAATAGTTTGGACTTGTGGGTTTATATAGGGAGAAGCAATCCATTAAGAATGTGGGTTTCAGATCATGAAGGGTTTTAAAAGTACACACCAGTGGCTTAAACAGATAGCCAATGCAAAACTATTTAAATTAGAGTAACATGAACAAAATTGACAGCTCTGGATAATAACTATGATGCCCTATTTTGAAACAATGGAACTTTTAAAGTTTTCTTCAAGAGAACCACCACCCTTAGAATTACTATAGTTCCAGGGGATCCAACTCCAGGTTGGCTGAACCCTGAAAGGAAAATAACTTGGAAGAAACATTAAGTTTGAAAAAAGCTTTCTTCACCACCATACCAACTTCCTTCTTGGACAAAAAGGCTTGGTCTAACAGGACTATCAAGTAGGGATGGGCATGAACAAAAATTGCAGTTGGTTTATGAACCACTACAAACTGAAATGGTTCATTCCCTGATGGTTGTGGGCCCAGCAAACCTTATTTAAAGGGACTGCAGTCCCTTTAAATGACGTTTTCAGAAAGCAGTAAAAACAGCTGAACAGCAGAGAGCACTCACAGCTGCTCACCTGTTTTTTTTTTAAGCTTTCTGTTCTGACCAGGACCTGGTATGAACCTCACAAACTGCCTTAAAAGTTTACAGAAGTCCATGACCATGAACACATCACAGACTTCAGTTCCCAAAACATGAACAGGGCAAAATTCATCACAAATTTTGCTTTGTGGTTGGGTTCATGTCCATTCCTACTATCAAGTTCTTGGTAGAGTCTAATGATTCTCCCAATCTAGAGTAAGTAGTACTGTCCCTTCTAGAACATCATCCTTATTAGACAACCTCACTGCCATCTTGCCTGGATTCAGTTTTAGCTTGTTCTCCCTCATCCACTTGTTGATAGCTGCCAGACACTGGCCTAGTGCAGACACAATAGCTTCCAGAGGCTTATTTAAATAAATATATAGTTGAGTGTCATCAGTATATTGATGGCAACCAAAAAAGAACTGCATGGTGCCGTCGTGTGGACGGCAGAAGACGGTTTTACCGCTGAGTGATTCAAATTGCAGGATGGCAGTCTGATCAATAATATCTGGAACAAAGATATTCAGAACAGAACCGGATCAGTTTAACATGGACTCAACACGCTGTGTGAAAAGGTTGCTAGAGCGGCATAACATCACTTCCATTTTTTTGTAGAAGTGATGTCATGCCAACAGCCCAAGGACTTTTAAAATAATTTCTCTCACTGCTTCTCATTTATTTGTAAAAAAACCACTGGGTTCAGAGCAGTGGTGGGGAAAAGGAGCTGAGGGAAGTGAATTCCCCACCCCCACTGGGAGCTGGCAACCATATCTTTTGTGGTAATGGTAGGTGCCCAAGTGCGTCCTCCTCTGGCCTGTTCTTCTGATGGGGAGTCTGTATGGTGGTCCATGACATATATGTATTGCATAGGCTTGTCCACACAATGGAGTACATGCTTTTTGCTAGAGTCTTAGTAGTGTGTGGGGGTGTACATTCATACATAGGCTCTGTTTATACAGTGTACTGAAGTGCTTGGGTAGAGGTGAGCTCTGTCACCACAGTCCTCATCTCTCCCATACATAGTTACTCATCTAATATTTGCCATATGAAAACAGCTTTTGTAAACTTATGTTAAATTTGTCTGTGATGTGACAAACCCAGTTGTTGGAATAATTCAACACTGTTTAGACAGTATATTCTGTCTTCCAAGGAGGATTCTATCTTTGCAACATATCAGCCAGTTCTTGTGTTTTTCTTCATCTATGGTACCACTTTTTCAAAGCAATCAATATTGAGACTGTCACTGTGTATTACACATGTCAGGGAATGCAAATCTGAAGCTTTCTTTTCCTTTGTAATTGTCATACAGATCACTTGAAACTATTCAGATCAACTGATGACATTCAATACTTGCAAAAGGAAAAAAAACCCTCAAACTTTACAAATGCCAGTAATATTGCGATATGATCAGCAGTACAGCAGTAAGGTACATATACTAATGTTTCATAGAAGATAAAACATGTTATAGAATCATAGAATTATAGAGTTGGAAGGTACCTCCAAGGTCATCTGATCCAACCCCTGCACAATGCAGGAAATTCACAAATACTTTTTCCTAAGTTCACAAAATCAGCATTGCTGTCAGATGGCCATCTAGCCTCTGCTTAAAAACCTCCAAGGAAGGAGAGCTCACCACCTCTCAAGGATGTCTGTTCCACTGAGGAATCACTCTGTCTGGAAGTTCTTTCTAATGTTTAGCTGAAAACTCTTTTGATTTAATTTCAGCCTGATCTGACCTTCTGGGGCAACAGAAAAAAACTCCACACCATCCTCTATATATGACATCCCTTCAAGGACTTGAAAGATGGTTATCATGTCACCTCTTAGTTGTCTCCTCTCCAGGCTAAACGTACTGAGCTCCTTCAGCCTTTCCTCATAGGACTTGGCCTCCAGACCCCTCACCATCTTCATTGCCCTCCTCTGAATGCATTCCAGCTTGTCTATATCCTACTTAGATTGTGGTGCCCAAAACTGAACACAGTACTCTAAGTGAGGTCTAACCAGAGCCGAGTAAAGTGATACTATCACTTCATGTGATCTGGACACTATACTTCTGTTGATACAGCCCAAAATTGCATTTGCCTTTTTAGCTGCCAGTTCACACTGCTGGCTTATGTTCAGTGTATGATCCACTAAGAGTCCTTGATCCTTTTTGCACATACTATTGCCAAGAAAAGTCTCCCCCACCTCCCATCCTATAATAATGCATTTGATTTTTTCTACCTAAATGCAGAACTTTACATTTATCCCCATTAAAATTCATTTTGTTTTAGCCCAGTTTTCCAGCCTGTCAAGATCATCCTGTATCCTGACCCTGTTTTCTACTGTATTTGCTATACTTCACAATTTAGTATCATCTACAAATTTAATAAGCATTCCCTCTATTCCTTCATCCAAATCATTTATAAAAATATTGAATAGAACAGGTCCTATGACAGATCTTCACAACATGTAGTATACAGGAAATTTTTCATGGAAGATAGGCAAGATACAAACTTTAATGTCTCATGTACACCTTTCTATGGCACTGGCTATTTCTGGCAAAAAGTAGCTGTCAGATTTCCAATTACCATTGAAAGTTGAATTTGACACCCAAAACCTTATAAGATAAGATGGGTCACTAAGTTAACGAGATAACCTGCCCTTTAAAGCAGAGGCATACAATGTACCACCAGGCACCAGAGATATAAGCCTTATAAAGGACAGCAGCTGAAAAACTCTGAGTTGGTGTGTCCTAACTGCAAAGCCTCAGGGTGGGGGGGGGGCACTCACATAGGAGGACTGGAGAGCCTGCAGTGCTGTACCTGGCAGATGCCCCAGTGCTGCTCGGAGTAGGGAATCCCTTCCCCAGCCTGCTCCTGCTGCCAATGCTGCAAGCCTGGGCCCCAGGGGGGAAATGCAAAGTGACCAATGACAGTTGCTTATGGGTCAGATAAAGGCCCTGGATGGATCCATTCTGGCCCATGGGTGTATGTTTGAGACCTCTGTTTTAAAGCTTTCACCCTATCACTGAACAATGAGGCACTTCTGCTGCTTTCCTGGTCTTCATAAAATGGCTGATGCTTTCACTGCTGAGTTCGGGTGACTCAAAGTGCCTGACATTTTACTGATTTTCTGCTCACAGCTAGAGCCCCTATCCCTGATATAAATAGTTTTTAATTTTAAAAAAATGATGGTTATTTATAAACTTTTACCCTCTTCTTCTTAAAACAAACTAAGGACATTCTACATGCCCTCTGCTTCTTTCACCACAATTTTATCCTCATAGTGGCCCTGTGTGATAAAAATATTGTTAGGAATAGTGGCTGGCCATAAAGCTAAAGGAATTTTGAAACTGGGCTTCTTAGTCTGGAGGCCAGCAAACTATGCATTAGAGGGGGAGCCAGCCCCTTCCAATTATTTATCCAAACTAATAAACACCATTTCATAAATCTGTATATCTTTAAAGTGTATGATACTTTTAAAGGATAAAAGGTGAAGCCAGGCTAGTAACATTTAATTATATTGATTTCAGGAAAGGCTTCTGAATGAGAAACAAATAAGTACGAGGTTATTTACATTGGTAGTTTACGCAGTCTGTGTAAGCTGCAGTAAGATAAAAACTTTGTTTTTCCTGATGCCTATTTTTCTCCCTAATTTTCTATTTTCTTGTGAAACCCCAGTGGAAAACATGCATTTACTGTGAAAGTAATCCAACTAGATATCTTCACGATCTTAATAGGCAAAGTGGATTGACCTCAGTTCATCTTCATGGAGCTTAGAACAAATTGATCAATTTACTTTCTAAATAATTACCATTTGAATGTTGATTTTCCTTTCCTCAAGATTAGCACTTTAAAAAGCATGTATCTAGGAATTTTAATTCACTGAACACAGAGAAAGAGAGAGAGACAGAGATTGTGTAACACAAGACTATACTGATTCTGGTTAATGAAGATTTATTTATCCTTTTGTCAACAAACAGGAAAAGAAATAAAAACATGGAAATAGATACTGTATGTCTGTAACTGTGCAGGTGAAAAGATTTCATGCCTATTTACTTAAACCCAAGTATAAAATAGCCAGAGATTAGATTTCCACAGATGGAACAAAATGAACTGTTTTCAACTCAGTCTACTTAAAAATAAGGTTATGACATTCAAAGTTAAAGTGGATCAGATAATAATGCACATTAAAAGGTGGTTTTGATGGATGTATTTGTCAACATTCGACACATACCTGGTGGGCTTTTTAGAAATGAAAAATCCAGATCAATTTTTTTTATAAAAATCTATGCTGAGAATAAGCCAGGACAGTTTCACAGTTCCTTGATGCTAATCAGTGTCAGAAAACTCAGCTTTCTTAAAACTGAGAAACAATTCCAGATCATGTAGATATAGGAGGGAGATCCTCCAAAAAGTAATTCAGCACATTTTTTGCTTTGTGGTGCAGTCTTGAGACCCTGTTTGAGCACTGGAGGATTCTTGAGGATTCACTGTTATTTCTGTCCTACACCAGTTGTACTATGTCATGAGTGGTTGAACAGTATCATCCACTGAAATCTGAAATGGTCCTCCTGCTTTACTTCAGTCCTAGTTTTGGGCAAAAGCTTACATGACACTGGAAAATCTGGTATGTTTAAAATATGAATACATGTCAGACATACATTTGTCCTTTTTTCAGATCATGGCCATATTATAAGGGGGAAAGAGTTTAACACTTCCATCCTGACACAGATTTGTTAATCAAACTCCATCCCACTCTTTGTTATTATTAACTGGGGCGGGGGGGGGAGAGAGAAAGATGGACAAAGAAAGATTGTCCAATAACAACATAAGAAAGTGGTAGTTTTGATGAGGGAAAGCAGGTAGGAACAGAACAGCCCTTTTCCCGTTATCCCATGCCCAACCCAGCAACTATTATAACTTTCTGTAAGTGCAAGGAAGATTGATTCCTGAATCTCTTCTAACTTGTCTGCTTGGTCCATTAGAAACAAATATAATTTGTCTGGTGGTAAAAGTTTAAACCCCTTGCCAACGACTATGGTGCAAGATACAGTCATAGGGACCATTGAGCTACTTCATACATTCACCTAAATAGAAATTCTCTAGGTGCAGTCAGGCAGAAGGCAAGCTATAATATGTGAACCAGAGTGAAGAGAGCTCAAGAAGTACATGCATACATGGGGCATTGCTTGTGATTTTCAGATCTGAAAAAATGAAGTACGTAATACCATGGTTGTGATATCCTGTCTTCCGACTCACAATGTTGGTGTCATCTAAAGAGATGAACACAGGTCTAAATGGTAAATCAGATGTACACAAGAGCAGATATAACTGGATTTAGTTGCAACAGCAGAAGCAATATTTTTTTTGCAGAAGATAAAAGGAAATTTTAGAGAGGGCAGAGTGTCAAAGCTGCAATACTGCAGTCCTAAGCTCTGCTCACGACCTGAGTTTGATCCCCGGTGGAAGCTGGGTTTTCAGGTAGCCGGCTTGACTCAGCCTTCCATCCTTCCAAAGTCGGTAAAATGAGTACCCAGCTTGCTGGGGGGAAAGTGTAGATGACTGGGGAAGGCAATGGCAAACCACCCCGTAAAAAAGTCTGCTGTGAAAATGTTATGAAAGCAACATCACCCCAGAGTTAGAAATGACTGGTGCTTGCACAGGGGACCTTTCCTTTTCCTTCTTTATTCCCACTTACCTCTATGTCTCCTCCTGAGTAAGTTATAATGGCACAAAATTGCATTACTCTCCTTGATTCTGCAACTATCATGGGTTCAGACAAGATTACTCAGGTTCATTGATAGCTCCTTCAAGATCCCTATCAACATGCAAGTATTTTAAACATTTCCCCCCCTTTCTGAACTGATCATATTGGGGTCAGTACAACAGGTCCTATATGAGCCCTGGCTTTTGTTCATTGCGTTGTAAAACCTTACATTTTATTTGTTTGTTTATGAAATGTAATTATACCCTATTTTGCTCCCCAGGGTGGACCCAATGCAGCCTACAACATTGTACAACATTCGTCCATTTTATTCCTACAACAACCTTGAGGCAGTTTAGGCTGAGAGAGAATGCATTGCCCAAGGTCACTCAATGAACATTCGTGGAGTTTTGAACCTGAGTCTCCCACATCCTAAATCAACATTCCAACCACTACTAATCATGTTACAAATGGACACCCAGAGGGATCTGAGAATAATAATAAACTTGAGGCAAATTGCATTTATTATACATTTATTACTATATACATTTTATCCCATTCTTTGAACTTTCCTCCCCACCATTTGACCCTAATGACAATCCAGTGAGGTAGATTAGAACGAAAGACCATGACACCCAGTATCCATTTATGACTGGCAATTCTGTGTATTTTCCACTTTCTGCCAATCACTCCACTGTCACAAGCTTTGGGAGGACAGAAATATAGATCCTGTATGTGTGAACTATTCAGTCATAGGCAAAACTTTATTTGTGCATATTGGCATGACTGTGTGAATGCAGAACAGGCTTCTCCTTCTCCAGCTCTTTCAAGAGAAGCCCAGGACAAATAGAAGTGTGGAGCCATGCTAGATCCATTGGAGATACAGAGCAGTGCCAATTGAAATACTTTATCCCTTGGTCAGGTGCCTGAGGAAGGACTGATTCCCAAAGTGGATGGAAGCAGTGGTCCAGTTGCAGCCACACCTGTTTGGGAATTGCAGTTACACCTGTTTAGGAATTATTGGACTTTAGGAAGTCCTACAAAGAAAGAATATAGCACATCATTTTTGTAAAATGAACTGTTAACTATTTCTAGATGTGAATAATACTAAACTGTGAATGGCTAAACTGTCCCCCCACACACACACACTATATGTATTAGTAAAAATTCTCACAGTGTTTAATAGTCATATGCCTTCCCACAGGCAGAGTCATGGGGAAACCCAAGCAGACACTAGCTTCACTCATTCATGGGAAGGTGCCTCCACAGGAGAATTGGAGGCTGAAGGAGGGCACATCACATTTACCATTCCTATGGCAACCATGCCAGTATGATTGCTAGGGACAGGCAAAGGTATTCCTTGTACACTTTGTTTCTGGCAGGCAGATACAGATAAAACAGACTAAGAAAAATTGCTTGAGGTCAAGTGTTTCTTCCCACCAACCCATGAGTGGTTGGACCAAACAAGATGAGATAGATCTGTTCTGAAGAAGGGTATGAGTTTTCTTTATTCACAAAAGAACATTGATGAGGAGAGTTATTTTTTAAAATGTTTTAATATAATGTATAAGTATTAAAGCATACAGCCACACCATTTCCCTGATAAAATTACTCTGCACTCCACAGTGCTATTAGCCTGAGCAAAGGAAATGATTGTCTCTGTATGCAAAAAGAGTGGGTGGTAAAGGAGGAATATGGTTTTACAACCAAAATTGAGCAGGCTGGCCTGGGAAGTTAAATCTTGGCCCCTACTCTATTTTTTTTTCTTCTAGCTTGGCTGACTTGTGGAATCAGAGCCAGTCTGGGTGAAAAATTCTGAAAGCTCTGGACTACACTGAAGTACGGTATGGTAGGTTCAGGGTTGAGTGTCCCTCTCTGGCACATTCTTTTAAAAACAGATCTCTCTCACCAACTACTTCAGCTGTTTGGTTGAAAGTGACTGGGTGTCAGCAAAGGTTCATTGAAGCTCCCAAAATAAGCAAGCTTGATTATTTAAAACAAAGTTGCATTTATTGTATACTCCAAAGTTACTTCAGCATGATAGGCATTGGAACTGATGGCAATTTAACATTCTACATCAGAGCAATTACAACTACCCCCCCAATTCCCAAAACAAAGGCTGCTTTTGCATGTGAGACTTTTCACACGGCTCCTCCTTATCTTCTACAGTTGGTAGTTACATTTCCCGGCGGCAATGTCCTTGCTGCCTCTAGGGAGGAGGTGAGAATCTGCTGGGCATTCTCCTCTTCAAAGAATGCCTAACAACCTTTGATGTCCCTGGGAAGCTACTCTTTGGCTATTCCCTACTTGGCCCCCCTCTCCTGTTCTACTAATACAGGTTAGTGAGCACATATGTAAGTTAATCAATTTGTTTAATAATCAGCATTCAGCAATAGTATCAATGAATAGAGCCTGACACTGGGAACCATTTAAACTACTGCTTTCTGCTCCCCACAAAAAGCTGTGGGGAGCAGAAAGCAGGGGGTTAAATGGCTCAGAGCCTGGGGCCGGCTGGAGCTGGCTGCCCAAGAAACCCCCGTTAAATAGCTGAACCATTTAGAGCAGGCTGCCCCCATGGCACAGTTGAACTGTTTAGAGTCCAAAGCAACTGAGCTGGAGGGAGCATGCTGCTCTTGCAACTCACCTGTTTCAGGCAAGAACATCACAAACTCTGTTCAGTTTAACAAAGCAGGAGTCAAGCTCACCTTTAAGACCAAACAATTTTTATTTAGAATGTAAGCTTTCGAGTGCTCTTAAGCATACTTCATCAGACGAGGAATCCAGCGCAGTGAGCAAAGCCATACATAGTACATACATATATACATGATTGGGTTGTATGTATGTATTGCATTTTGCCATTATACTTTATTTAGTTAAGTGCTAAAAAGCTCACAAAAATGTATGGGCTTTGCCTTGGTGGTTGTAAACATTCTTCAAGTTGGTCTTGTATAAACTTGATACAGATCATAAGAAATACTCCTTTGGATAGACAGAATCCAATGTGGCATTTATGTTTTCATGTCTCTACTCGAAAGTTGAACTTTTTCAGTACAGCTTTTCCTAAATGTTATTTTAAAAAGAAGGGTCATAGCACTTATGACCTTTTCTTGTCCATTGCTACCCAGTGTGGAGCATCTCTCTCTGGGAAAAAAAAAATCAGCATTTATGTAATAGATGAATGTCAGGAGACATAAATCAAAATATATATTCCAAAATGTAGATACAGTACAAATGAAGATGACTTGTCGGCCTGAGTATTTTATTTTTTGACATGTTGCTTATAGTTGATAATGTCAGTTCTACAGAGGGCCTGCAGCTATACTAAGATTGTTCGCTTATGGACAAAAAGAGGTTGATCCATGACATGACTTATATTTTAAGACTGCAATCCAGTTCCTATTTCGTGCCTGTTTTAGAGAGATATGTATATTCATTCTAATCCAGAATCTGTCAAGAAATCTTCCCTAGACAAACTTTCCCTGAAAAGGACACCTCTGTGCACATCCCATTATGTGTGAATCTCGAAAGCTAACAGAGAAATTATGAATATGATATGGTAGAATTCTTTTTTTGGTTCTTTTTTTTTTTGAACATTTTTATTGGTTTTCTAGAAAGTTAAAGGGAACCGGTAAAAGGGAAATAGAAAAATGGAGTTACAAATATAAGTGCTATAATAATCTAATCTGCATGTAGTATACTTTCTTAAGATACAAATATTATCACATGTTATTATCTCGTTACATTAAATCATCAGCATCTAAGTAGTATGTTTTAGTGACTGTAAGTCTTCTTATTAAAATGTCTACTTAAGCTTACGTTTCCAATATAAATGATATTATAATATAAAATACAGGAGAAAGGAGATAGAAATGCACATCATAGAATCTTAAGTCTTGGGCGTCTAGCTGAACGTATAGTTTCACCCAATATTTTCTTGCTTCTTCCTTAGATTTCCCAGCCAACAACTGGAATTAATAGTCCAACTCAGCCGTTTCCAGAATTTGCCCCACCAAGTCCAATCTCATGGGGATCTCCTGGAGCTTCCATCTCTGTGCCAAAAGAATTCTAGCTGCTGTGTTAATGTGTGTCACCAAATGTCTCATCTCTTTGGAATAGTCATTAAGATATATATTCAATTAAAATAGTTCTGGTTCAAATTGAATCTGTGTCTTCAGAATTTTCTGTAGTAGTTCATGGACCATCTTCCAATAGTCTTTTACCACATCACAGGTCCACCACATATGACAGAAGGACCCAACATGTTTAGTACATTTCCAACATTTGTTAGACATGTTAGTATACATCTTACACAATTTCTGCAGAATTATGTACCATCTATAAAACATCTTGTACAGATTTTCTTTAAAGATTACTGACTTAGTTTGATATTGAATTTCCACAACATCTCCCATTCTTCTAGCATAATATTACGCCCCAGATTTTTCACCCATTGAGCCATACAATCTTTTACAATCTCGTCTTGCATCTTCATCTGTACTAAGTATGAGTATAGCTTGGAAATTAGATTTTCTTGAGGACCTAAAAAGATTTTGTCAAATGGATATTGTTCTATATTAAAGTCTGTTGTCTTGTCTTTAGCATATCTGGATTCAACTTGTATTTTCAACCACCAACTCATTTTAATGTCTCATTAATTTTCTAGTTCTTCCCTCGTTTTTATTTGTTTATCATTTTTCAACAGTTCTTCATATCTATAACTCTGGTTAGATTTCATAAGATTTGGAGGAGTAAATGCTTCTTTTTGTGTTTCAAGCCTTTCTACACACACATATACATATCAACGTTTTGTTATTAAACCAAAAACATCATTGGGTTTACTTAGGTCTAAAATAATTGCCAAAGAAGTCCAATATATAACCATACACAAAAGTACAAGGAACGCAGATTGTTAAATGGCATCTAATCTACCAAATATGTGCCATTTTTGGAACAAAAGAGGGAAAGTAAAAACTGTGAAACAAATACATGAAGCTGCATTATACTGAATTGGACCATTGGTTTATTATGGTCAAAATTGTCTATGCTGTCAGCAGGTCTCCAAGGTCTTCGAAGTCTTCCATATCTCCTGCTACCTGATCCTTTAAACCAGAGATACCTAAGACTCCTTTGCATATGAAGCAGATGCTCTACCACTTAGCCTTCAATTGACCAATTATTTTTGTGGAATAACGAGAGTTATCAGCCTCACTTTGGCAGATAATTGAGATATTTGGAGTGGTGCTTGAAGAGGGTGGAGTTTTGGAAGGTTATATCCCTTCTTCCATGCCTCTCTAAGAATTATCCCAATTGGGTGAAATACCTAGATCATCGCTATCAATACCCCTGTCCCCCTTCTTTTATTCTGCCACTAAAATTAATGAGGACAGGGGTGGCAGGTTGTTCACTGCCACCTGGCAAATGGCAACCCTAGGAATAACGAATGCAATGGACATGCAAATAGAATGAAGGAGAAAATTGTTGGCATTAAGGTGATGGGAGAAGTGTGTTACTCAACTCTGGCACTGCCCAATAGGTGCTAGAATTACCATAACAAAATGTACAGTAAAGTGCAGCAGCGTTTGACAAATTTCTTGGAATGTGGTACTTTTCAGCTTTCCCTGGTTCAGTCTTCTGAAAAATTGCTTTCTTGAAAGAAATGTAGGCAGCATGAGGCTTCTTTTTAAAGAAATCAAAGATAAAATTCATAGATGATGCACAAACTAATTCCGGGAATATGCAAATGGAGAATATTTACTTTGCAACTTAAGAAAGCAGCTTTCTGTAAGACATAAGTGTTGAGGAACAAACCAAATAAAACTGGTAGAAGCACCATGAGACGCAACTGTTCCTGTTATCTTAAAGGGTCCAGGGGTCAAAGGTGAAAAGAATTCATAGAGTCTTATGATTAAAGGTAGGTTTTTAAATGGTTTTGATAAAGGCTTGTAAAACAGCCAAGAGAGATCCTGCAATTTTAATGTTAAGTGGCTTCTGTATTGGAAAAATGCCCAAGGGCCATGTCTTGCACGGTCACTTACAAATGACTGATGGGAGATCAATACAGACAGAGTGGGGATGCAGCTTTGTCACTGGGATATGTAGTTAGTATGTGATTAGCTTTAAGTAGCACTGACTTAGATGTAGATGGGCAGTAAAGTGCTTAGCAGCCAGTCAGCATGATGGCTGCACGTACACAGCAGTTAATGGAGCAAGAGCACTGTATTATCATTAGGCATCCAGGAGGGCACAGTGAACCCATTTTGGAGTTTTAAGAGCAGGTCAGTGGAGCTTGTGCTCTCAGCAAAATACATCTGTTGAAAGCATGAGTGCAGGTTTTCTCATTTGCAAATGCCAGATCCTCTAGGATTTGGAAAGATCTAGCACCCACTTTGATGCCATGAGCAATATAATTAGAGAACAAAAGCTGTATGGTACCTTCTATTAGAACCACCCAAAATAACACAAAACATTGTACGAGCCTCTGAGTCCTCCATAATTCTTCAACAGAAGGAGTGGGGGGGAATGCTTCAAGTTCTGGCCTTAAGACTTCTTGTGTGAATCCTGTGTTGAATACTTTTTAAAATTAGGGCTACCAGAACTCCTACTATAGTGGGAAGCTTTCTTCTGGCAATTATGTTTACATAGAAGTCCATAAGCTCCATTTCACATAAAATCACAAGAAAAAAGAAAGAAAGAAAGAAAGAAAGAAAGAAAGAAAGAAAGAAAGAAAGAAAGAAAGAAAGAAAGAAAGAAAGAAAGAAAGAAAGAAAGAAAGAAAGAAGTTTGCTTCTACACCTAACTCAACATAGAACATAGACACCAGAGGGTCATATATAAATCAACCCACAATGGATCCCATCAGTAATCAGATCTTCTGTCTTAAAATACAGTGATACCTAAAGACGTTGCAAAAAAAAAAAAATGACAATCACATCTCCCCCCCCCCCACCCCCTTCAATTATTTTCTACAATTTGGCTTTCTTTCCTGAATTATTTAGCGTTACCTGTGATGTTGATACCATGTCTGCTTCTACACTGTGCTCAAGACATAAAGCAGTTCACACAATGGAAGTAGTTCTGTGAGAGGGTGGTCATCACAAGAACATGTCTTGATGGACTTTTTATTCATTATGGCCTCGTGGTTCTACAGTTATACAAAAATCCTTTCATTCATGGCTTTTGTTTGGATCAAGTCGCTGCAAATAACCTTCTTCTCTGCCATCGGTAGTGACCTTCCATTTGTCTTTTCTGTCAGTAGCAGACAGCATTCTCACATTTCAGACTTATGGAATACATACTGAAATAATTTTGCTGGTGTTCTAATATTTCCAAGGCCATGAGTATGCCAGTAATCTGCAGCCTAGGGCTATTACTTGCCATCTTAATGGGCCCTTGGAATACAGTTAATTATAGAGAGAAATTTGGGTATCCAACTGTCAAAAAAAAAAAAAAAGCTGATGCACTAAGCCACAATGCTTGAAGTGCTCCTGATGCAATGATCTCCATTTCAATGAACTTTAACATTCTTATACACTTTCCCACTTAAAATGGAGGTGACCCAGAAAAGCCCAGGGCTTAATGTAGAACATCATAAGCATAACATTTGAGGGAGACTTTCAGCAGTTTCCGTCTAATCACCATTATACCCCTTATTAAACTACTATAATGCACATATCATCACCTAATTAAAACTGGGCCAAAGCCACTAATAAAATAGTGATGTGGGTCACTGATTCTTGAAGCACTTATCTTAAAGCTAAAGAAGGTGCCTGCTAGATCTAACAACACTGTGCTCTGCTATATATGTTTCATTGTAAGGAACAGTAAACTATTATTAGTTGTAGAGGCTAGTGGATAATTTCTAAAGGACAACCAAAGCAGTGGTTTCATGTTTTTAAAAGGAACATCACCCTGATCCCCTATTCTTGATACCTTGTAAATAACTCACTCTGTGTCTTTTTTAATAAAAAGTAGTATTACTTAATGAAAATACCATGCCATAGTGCAACAAAGATGCCTGTTTGCCATGGCTCAGAGCATCATATTTTCATGCACAAGAACCAAGTCCAGTCCCTGCTATCTCCAGTAAAAAAAGATAGATTATGCAAATCACCTCTCCCCAAGACCCTGGAGAGTCACTGCCTGCCAGAGCAGACAATGCAATGCTGACCTTGTTAGGCTGATGGTCTGACTCACAATAAGGCAGCTTAATGTGTGCTCACTTCTGCAAGCAGCAAAAAGTTCCAGGCGCTAGTGGTCATCTAGGTTGGTTCCTTTTTGCAATGAGAACACTAGAAATTTATGGAATTTTTATAGCATTTTCTTTATTTACAAATATAAAGGTAGAGCACATGAGGAGACACAGAGGCACTCATACAGTGTAGCAGATCTGCTACCCTACATCAGTTCCCCCAGAGGGAGAAAGAGATCCTATGTCCCTCCAGATGCTTCAGCCAAATCATAGGAGCACAGGTGGTTTCCAAAAGATCTCCTCAAGGGGCAGATTAGCAGTGGCCATTTGACTTTTCTCAGTGCTTATGAGATAGCAATACAATTCCTATGAAATGCACACAAAGTTTTGTGGGGCCCCTGGGGACAAGATGGTTTTTCTGGGACCTAATCTGCTGGATATAAGAGCCCCATGGCACAGAGTGGTAAAGCTGCAGTACTGCAGTCTGAGCTCTCTGTTCATGACCTGAGTTTGATCCCGGCAGAAACTGGGTTCAGGTAGCCAGTTAAAGGTTGACTCAGCCTTCCATCCTTCTGAGGTCAGTAAATGAGTACCCAGCTTTCTGGGGGGAAAGTGTAGATGACTGGGGAAGGCAATGGCAAACCACTCCATAAGTGTGCCATGAAAACGTCATGATGTGATGTCACCCCAGAGTTCGAAATGACTGTTGCTTGCACAGGGGACTACCTTTACCTTTTTTATGCTGGCTGTAATATTTTTATATTGTTACCTCTGTCTCTTACACACAATTCCAACCTAAAACCTGATATATACATTAAAATTTAATAACACCTAGTGATTCAGCCCTGTGAATGGATAGTGACGTGACTGAGTTTCCCCTTCAGGGTTTCCAGTTGACCTGTGGTTCCCCATTTTGGCACACCAAAGCAAAATAACTAATTTAGTCTAAATCCAAACATATTTATAACTCCATAATTGAACTCAGATGTGGTTTCCCCCCTTGTCTTATCATGATCTACTTTGCAAAACTACAGCTGCAGCTGCCAAAGGGATGACTCTTATGAACAGGGAAGTAAAACAGTGCCCATTATTGATCAGTAGACTCAGACATTTATGGAAATAGCTAAATTGGAAAAGACCCCCTTTACATGCTATGGCAAATTGGATTTATTTGATCAGGTAGGGCAACCTTTTATTGAACGGCATAGGGACTTTGCCATTAAAGTGGCTTGTTTTCGTTTTTATAACATTACAAGTGGTTCTCAACATGCAAGGCTTTTCATTTTACTTTCTCTCATCTGCTGTCTTCCCCTGCCCAATTCTGGATCAAATTTTGGTTCTTTCTATTAATAAACTTGAATAGACAACTATAGTTTCTTTCAATGTGCATCCTGCACATTATAGTGCTATCTATGCAGAGTTACTCCAATATAAGCTAATTAAAATCAATGGTCTTAGACTGGAATAACTCTGCACAGAACTTTAGAGAAGCAATTTGTTACTACTAAATCTGGGAAATATTTCTAATCTACTTTTCCCTAGGGCTCAGCCAGTAGCATAGATTTAAAACTAAGAATCATTTATTTTAGAGCATATTTTCAAAGCCCTGGTAGGGCAGCTTGCTCATAATCGTATTGCAATGTTCCTATATGTTTTCATATTGATTATATATTACTGGTACAAGTTTTTTCCCCGCATTGACTTCAATTAAACCATTTTTTTAAAAAGTACTAATGAAAAGATGTGATAAGGATTGCATATTTTATCTATGAGTGCTGCCAGGTCAAAATGTATTATTACAATTCTAGTTACACAGTAGAAAGGAAAAAATCACGTAACTATGGGATAAGCAATGAGTCTGGGTAAGAAGGAAGGACTGACTGGAGGAGGATGTTCCTCGTAAGATTTTAAGACTTTATGAACTTTAATTAATGCTCCTAACACACAGGGAGGAGGCTACTAATGGGGCTCTTGGCTCACCCCTAACCTGAGGTGGTCTAGGAAGCTCAACTCTCCCCTGCATAATAGAGGGAAAGAAAGATTTACTCCTGGCAAAATGTTCTCTGAGGTGTTCATTGAAGTATTAAAGAGGTGATTTGATAAGGTCTCTGGACTTCATACCTTTTATCAGCAGCTTCTTTCCCAATGCCTGGAAACTTACATTTTTAGAGAAAGTGGTGATCAACACCTGCCTCAGCTTTTACCAGTAACATCTTCTGATAGTGTTTCTCAGTGTTTGCATGTTGGAGGTCTGTGGAGGAAGGTCTGGTCTATTCATAGTCATTCTTTGTAGCCATTGAGCCAGAGTTCTTTGTCTAAACTGAACTGCTGAGATGTTGCTTGGATTTGCTATCTTCATTCATTTGCTTTGACCTGTGGTTAGGAGTTTGAGCTGTCTTTGGGAGTGGCTGGCTTGTGATTCTTCAAGAGCTGTCAGTATGGGACCTGTAGAGATTCTGGGAGCTGTTGTCATTGTTTGAAGATATTATTCTGTTTACAATATTCCTTCTTGTGATCCTGCTTGCAGCAGAGTGCTGAGTGTTGTGCCATTCCTTACTATTTATGCTGCAATTTTGACATATTCTGCATCTTACAGAATCTTGTTAGACATAGTATCTTTCCCTGCCCTCTTATTTGCTTTTGCTTTGTTTCGTTTCCTGTCAGTCTTCTAGCCTTTCTTCATTTTTTTCCTATTTTCTTTACCTTTCTTTAGATTGAGAATCTTTTAAACATTGCATTGCTACAGGAATTTTTGCCTTGGTTTGTTCTTTTTTGTCATTATTTTAATTTACCATTTTAATTTAATAAAGATTGTTCCTTTGGAATTCTAGTTCCAGGTTTCACTTTAGAACTTCTATGCTTGGTTCAAGGTTGCCTAGACTATCTGTAACTTCAGAGCAGCTACACCTATAGCAGCCAGAAGTGCTATAGAGAACCTTCCTGGTTTCACTGTGACATCCAAGCTATGAACATCAAAGTGACCAGGAAAGATCTCTAATCTCTATGGACTAAGAGAGAGCCAGTGTAGTGCTGTGGTTTGAATGTCAAACTAGGATTTGGGAGACTCTGGTTTAAACCCACCCCTCTCTTCCACAAAAGTCTGCTGGGTGACACTGGGCCAGTCATAGGCTGGGTACAGACGGGCAGCTTCACATAAACTGGAGGTGCCCAAAATAGTGCTGCCCCAAAACAGAGCAGCCAAATCCTGATCCGACACTCCCATACAATATGCCTGTATATTGCATGGGGGTGCTTTGCTACATTCACATGGTTGTTGCGCTCCATCCCCTTAGCGCAGTTTGAGTTTCTTTTTTCCCCTTACATTTTTATTAGAAATGTACTCATGTTCATGCATTCTGGGCAGTGATCTTTTTTTAAAAAAGAAAAGAATATCTATGAGCGCCTAGAGTGGATTGGCGGGTTCACACCACCAATCCATCTCACTTGCAGGCTCCCACCTGGAAAGATGGATGGAGTGGGGCAGAAGAATTTGCTACCACTTCCCAAGTAGTAGCTATTTGATCTGTCTCAGAGACATCACAGAAGGGGGTGAGTGCAAGAATGGGACAGGTGACAGCTGTGCCTGTCTGACCTTGCTTTTTTAATCTGCCTGGGGGCCGTGCTTATGTCAACTCAGATTGGTTGTCTGAATTCAACCATACACTTTCAGCCTAATCTACAACACAATTCCTGAACAAAACCTTTCATTTCCTATATTTATTTGTTTTTCTTACCATAGAACCAAGTCCCTCATGCTGGAGGGTTGTGAACCAACCAAACCTTTCATTCTAGGAGTGTGAGGGAAAGTGAATTTTAAAAATTCTGGAAAGCACAGAAGATGCCAATCAGAATCCCTTTCCCCTGTATTGTAAAGAGTTTGCCATGAGTTGTATGTGATGATAAAAACACAGCAAGAGCAACAAACACAATTAAGTTTATGAAACTGGTAAGTGTTACATGCAACACCTTTCCACCCTAGTATACTACTGACAATTATATATGACCAAAGTCAGCAGAAGTAGAAGGTAAAAAGTAAAAGTAAAGGTGCAAGAACCAGTCGTTTTCGACTCTGGGGTGATGTTGCTTTCACAGCGTTTTCACAGCAGACTTTTTACGGGGTGGTTTGTCATTGCCTTCTCCAGTCATCTACACTTTCCCCCCAGCAAGCTGGGTACTCATTTTACCGACCACAGAAGAATGGAAGGCTGAGTTGACCTGGAGCCAGCTGGGTGCTTAATGGTCATAAATTATGTGCTGTAATTTAGAAACATGCAGTAATTTAGAAACAATAACCAGACAAGCTCTAACATTGCATTTTTATATAGAAATAGCACTCAAACCCTGCCTGTCAAATTAATTCTCTAAAGTCCCTCTTGGATTCCTTGCCTATTCATATACGTCCTATCCCTTCTCCCTCCAGAACCCAACTCCTCTATTTTTCAGGTGGTTGTTAAAGTGCCTCAGTTTTTTTCTTACTCCAAAATTCCATTCAGCCTTTCAAATTTGATCGGTTCAAACTGAGGGGGAGATGAAAGATGGGGGGGTCTTCTCCTGTCAATTACACTTACCGCACAGGGATGTTGGGTGGATAAAATGGATGAGAAGAGAATTATATAAATTCTTTGGATCCCTATTGGTGAGAAAGATGAAGCATAAATGTAATAAATAAATAGTGAAGGCTGTCAAGGCAGAATAAGCGACACAATCCCATGCTCACTTTGTTTCAGATCACATATGGATTCTTCTTCAGAAGCAACTGTCCCCCCACCCAGTTATTTAAGATACAAAAGGTAACCATAACCAGTGCTATTTCAAAAATTGCTGGTTGGATGTGTTCTCCACAGATAGCAAAGTTGGCATTAGAGATCTCCAACAGCCACAGTTTTAAAAATGGAAAGCTGCACTGCAGTATACCTGATGAATTTGTCTCCTCCTGTAGTGGAATTCATTCCTGTTAATTATGTGATACTATAGAAATGATGGTGTATTGGAAATTACACAAGTATATTGGTGCCAATAGAACCTTTTTGGAAAATCTCAAAAGGTCTTAAAACTCTTTTTTGACTCTACAGCACATTCCTGACAAGATTCTACATGTTAAACTTTCCCTTCCAAATGTCCAAAATAAGACAAGAAGGAGTTTGACTGAAACAGCAACACACTGGCTAATTGTAGACTCCACTTGGATTTGGACTTCTGCAAGGTACTGATTATGTTGTGCACGCATCAACCTGTGCTGGTTTTTATAAATTAAATATCAGAAAACCGCTTTTTGGACTTTTGTACATAGAAGAGAGGGAGGACTTTACACACTGGGGATAAATGTTAGAGAGAAAAGAATGGGTTCCATAGAAATCAATCTCTGCTTTGTACACTCCCAAATTATTCTCCTAAAGGAGAGGCCTCCAGCAGCTCTGTCAGTCATGATAAAGCTATCACTCTGAGATATATTACAGGTTTTCTTTTCATGTTTTCAGTAGAAAACATCCCACAGGTGTGTTTGCATTTCCAGAAATATATGAAGATTAATTACATGTCTGAGGCCTTAAATGTATTGACATATTTTCCTAAGATTTCAGCTGGCTTTTGACTTAGTGGCTTTTAAAAACATAGATTCAGGTGGGTAGCTGTGTTGGTTTGAAGCAGCAGAATGAAGTTTGAGTCCAGTGACACCTTTAAGAGCAACAAACTTTTTATTCAAGGTATAAGCTTTCTTGTGCACTTCTTACCAGTCCATACATATAGTAGAGGGTGAGCAGCAAATTAGCATAAGTGTAATGAATGGTGTTTAACAGATGCAAGGTCCAAACTGGAATAATAAACTTTGTTTATATGGTCACCATTTGTTTGGGGTGGGTTCAATTCCAGGGGAAAACATAGTGAAGAAAATACATGTACCAAAATTGGAGACAAATGGGCAGATCTATCCTTTATTGTGGAATGCTGAGAAAAATTCACTGTTAAATTTAAACCCAAGCAAACAGAATTCCTCTGAGTGGACTGACAACAAGCAAAATGTTGCCTGGATGTCACAGTTTGCCACTAGGGTGCCTGGGCCGCAGAACTAAATGATCTGAATGGCTTGGTTGAATGAGATATACCTGATAGAGTAAAGCTCCAGGGCAATAAAGTTGTTGACAGACAACCCCTTGGGGTAAGAGAGGTGGTTGATTTGCAGAAACTCCCTTGGGGCTTCCCTCTAGAATTCAAGGGGGGATACTCTGACGTTAGGGCTTGGTGGAAATTCAAAGGGGCCCTCCACCTGCTCAGGAGCATATATACATCAACTTAATAGTTGTCTAAAACCTGCTTTCAGATCTTGCATCCCAGGTGGATGCCTCGGAGGTACTCAACATTTCTATATTTTGGGGGAGCTTGTGACCCCCTTGGCTGATCCATTCTCCAGACCATGCTGAGCCCACGACACTCCGCCCCTCACTGCCAAAGGGTTGATGTTAGTAGGCCTGGGACATATGCCCCAGCCATCCAATAATTACTCTCTGCATTGGCAGAATCCTCCTCAGAGGAAGACTCACCTGAGGAACTACCACTGCTGAAAGAGTTCTGCTCACTGGAAGCCATGTGGGACTTTTTCTAGTGGACTCATCTCTTCCTCGTAGGGGGAGGCCTCTATGGTGTGGTGTGCTGCTCCTTAAAGCACTGGACTTGTCTGTCCCTGCTGTTGAATGCTGTCTTCTCCTGCCTTGTGGATAGTACATGGCAGGTCTCTCAGTGGCCACAGGGTTGCTGCTTTGCTGGTCAATCGGCTCAAATAGCCAGGCAATGGCTTACCCTTGGAGAACTGCCATGTGGTCTTGACCCTGAGCATCAGGTGATGCCATCACCAAGGTGGGAGCATGTGGTGGGGTCCGCAGCATAGTACCAGGAGTTGCATCCTTTTTAATCTGACTCTGGTGTGAGAGGCCCCATGTGCAGCATGACATCCTTGGGACAGTGGTATGAGAAGCCCCTCCTGTGGCTGGTCCTCAAGCAGGGCATGGAGGGATAGACTTGGACACCTTGTTTCCTGCAACCTCCTTGGGTGGCATGCCCCTTGCCAACTTCTTACTTACAAAGCAAAACAAAAAATTATGAGCCATAAATGTACCCTCATCCTGGGCCTGGAACCAGGCTCCACCACTTCAGCCCTTGAAGAAACCATAAAAGCCACATGGAGACAGAAAGTTGCCCCCTATTAAATTGGACTGTTGGGGTCTCCCAAATCTCAGACAGATAAAGGTATAGGAAACCTCTACCCTTATAACTTTATCCTTCTCTTGACTACAGATGCTGCAGGGCCTGCTGCAGTGGTCTGAGGTACTAAATCCACATCCCCCAGCCTAAAAACATAACTCATAATCTAGGCCACATCTCCCAGGGTGGTACCATGGACATTTGAGACTGCCCAAAGGAGCTACAGGTCATTATTATCCTTTCAGAAAGGCAGCGCCTCCAAGGCCTAAGGCAGAGGTATTTTTCATCATGCAGCAATTAATTTGGCTATAAAATGGGGCAGGGGAGAACCTCAAATGGAAAAAACCCACATGATACTGTATTATCATGCAGACCACTTATTCTGAATCAGATCATAGATGCATAGATGAACTAGCAGTGGCTGTCCAGGGTCATGGACTAAGGCCCCCCAGAACCGCCCCTGCTCTATGCATTCCCGGAAATGATAGAGATTGAGCCTGGGATCACCAGAATGCCAGGAAGATGCACCACTTCCAGAGGCTCTCCCAGTGAGCCACCATGAAAGGTTGAAGGCAAGATGCAGGTGGGATGTTCTTTTTTAAAACATAAGGTTGTCCAAGGCCGAAGGACCCTCTGGGAAAACCACTCTGGAAGCAGCGATATCTAGAGGAGCCATAGAGTGGCTAGGAGCCTCTCCACCCTCCCAAGGCCCTGAGCCCTTATACGATTGCCAGCTCCCCAGTCCTTGAATTACCTTGGACAGGAGCTCATTGGAGGCCATATCGCACTAGCAACCCCAGTCAGAACTCAGGTGCTGCTTCCACTGTGAGGTGCTCGTTGAGTTTTTTTCCCCTTCCATCTTCGTCCTTAGTGACAGTGCACTCCGCAACTGTGTGACTTGGGATCAGGAACAAAGCAAGCAAAGAACACTTTCCCTATGAAGAAAGGTTGAAACGCTTGGGACTCTTTAGCTTGGAGAAATGTTGACTGCGGGGTGACATGATATAGGTTTACAAGATAATGCATGGGATGGAGAAAGTAGAGAAAGAAGTACTTTTCTCCCTTTCTAACAATACAAGAACTCGTGGGCATTCAATGAAATTGCTGAGTGGACAGGTTAAAACGGATAAAAAGAAGTACTTCTTCACCCAAAGAGTGATTAACATGTGGAATTCACTGCCACAGGAGGTAGTGGCGGCCACAAGCATAGCCAGCTTCAAGAGGGGTTTAGATAAAAATATGGAGCAGAGGTCCATCAGTGGCTATTAGCCACAGTGTGTGTATATATATATATAAATAAATTTTTTGCCGCTGTGTGACACAGAGTGTTGGACTGGATGGGCCATTGGCCTGATCTAACATGGCTTCTCTTATGTTCTTAAAGTCTCTGCTATGCCTGGCTTCATGCTGCAGGGTTATCCACATGGGTAAAACTAGTGCTAGAAATGAGGCTCCAAGAACACAAAAAGGCTGTGTGGAACAGGGCTGAGGCCCAGAAGGCCACTGCCTTAATAGCGAGTGGTGGGCAGGTAAATCCCACTGGTTCACCCATGGCCCAGCCCTGGATGTGCTTCCCTCATACTGGGGTGATTGCTGCTGCAGGAGGCTAGGCTATGTGACCTATTGGATGACAGGCACACTGGATGGTTAAGCTGCTTCCTCCTCTGGCCCCAGAGCCAGAGGAGGAAGCAGCTTAACCATCCAAGTGGCATTGGGGTAAGTCCCAGCTGTGTTTTGCTCCCTGGTAAAGTTAATCCTGCACACAGCACCATGCTGAGCAGTTTGTACCTGCAGAGTAGCCATTTGGTCATGGGTTCATGGGCAAACAGTGAAGGCAAGCAAAGACACCTAAGCTGTTTGTCTCAACTCAAAAATTTCAGACTAACTTTTTCTTTTTAACTATGTGTTTGTCTTTGAGAGTTAGCATGGAGAACCAGGTTTTGATTCCCTATTCCTCCACATGAAGCCTGCTGAGTGACGTTGGGCCAATCACAGTTCACTCAGAACTCTCTCAGCCCCACCTACCCTATGAGGTGACCATTGAGGGGAGAGTAATGGAAAGGTGATTGTAAGCTACTTTGAGACTCGTTAAGGTAGAGGAAAGCAGGGCATCAAAATCTACCCCTTTTTCAAATTGGCAGTGAGGGTAACAGCTGAGAGGGAGTCTGATTACGCAAGTAAATTATAATCGTGCAAACAGATGCATCCAGATTCACTTGGAAACTTCTGAATAGTTCAGTGAATGATAAGTCCCCTGCTTGTGACCAGCAAGTAGGATGCAAACTGACAAGTCTTTTAAGATAATTATTTATCCACATTTTAAAGGGGAAAATATAGGGTTTTTAAAGGACCTGCTTTTCCCCTTTAACATGATAATAACAGGAAAAGCAGTTGCAATTAACAAGACTACCCTCAGCTCTCTTCAGCACATGGCCCTAGCGTGAATGAAGTCCAAGCATCCCTGCAATTTGCCTGTTACAGTTAAACACAGCAACAAAGTTATAAACAGCCATCAATCAATAAAACAAAAGAAGAAGCAGAAATACCATTAACTATTAACAGCCTAGAAGAATAAAAACACTGTAACCTGGCATCTGAATAAATATAAAATTTGGTGCTTGATGAAATTGTCTGTGGATGGCATTTAATAAATGGCGGCACTATGATAAACTAGAAGGAGTATTGAACTGGTGGCTTACTGAATTTAACTGGAAACTAATTTACCTATCTGATTGTTTCAAGACATGATGATTCAAAGTGCTGCCTTTTACCCATTGTCCTGAAAGGCTTGGGATCCGGGCCCTTGAAAGACAGGGATAATTCCAAGGGACAGCAAAAACATTTCCACTACCCTTTCTACTATCCCAATTTTTAGCCACAGTATAATACAGATTTAAAACAGCCCCTGCCACACAGGGTGTGGTCAGACGTTACACTAAAAGCGGATGCATCACACTCCAATTTGAACCGCCCAATTTTGAATCGGCACATTTCTGATCAGACGACCACGCCCGAAAGAGAGTGGTCCCGCACTGGTCCCATATTTGAATGATCAGACATCGCAGATCTGTATCGCTTCTTCCTGTGGGCATGTGCTTGAAATAACAAGTTATGGCAAAACCTGGAGCAGAAAGAGAAGCAAACACATGCACACACTTGGAGGGGGGGGGGGGGATGAAGAGATCTCGATTGCCTTTTTCTTCTCCCCCTCCCAACACATGCACACACATACATACCCCACACACCTCCCGCGGGGGGAGGGGGGGTTGCAATCTCTTTTTCAATATGGTTGCTCTAGAACTCAAGACATTTGTAGATGGATGGTGAGGGAAAAGGACTTGGATTTGGACCTCGGGCGGCAGGGAGGGCTTTCTTGCTTTCCACACCTCCGACAACCCTCCCCCCCTCCCGTTATTAGTGTTATTGTTGATGATGGATCACTTTCCAAGAAAAAAAAGCAGCCCTTTCCAAAACTTATTTAAAAAGAGAGAGAGTCAATTCTGGATGATGCTCTTTTATTACAGGGCGAGCTGAAGGATGCAGTTAAACTTTTGGAAGAGAGTGCGTGGGAAAGCCAGAGCATTTCCTGGAGAATGACAATTTCAGTGTGTGTGTTTGGGGAAAAAAAGCCCGAGGTAGTTGCTGCATTTCATGCAGTTGAAAAACAGCTGTTGTGGGAAGCGATCCTCGTGAGGGGAGGGGGGAGAGAAGCCTAGGCAGATGCATTCAAACTGCCGATCAGCAGAGAACTACTTTCAGGGAGAAGTGGGACTTGACGTTGACACATGGAAAACCCACATAATGGGGATATTATATTCCAGTTCCTCTAAAAAAGGAAGATTCTGCTCCCATGTAGCCTGTATTGACAGGAAAAATGCAAAACTCTGCTAAATGGTTGTGGTCATGCGCACGCATGAATTCATCTGTTAATAATGGCGGCAGAAACGGTTGCAGTTTGAGGGAACTGCAAACTGATTGCGTCGCGGATGAGCCGTTCAGACAGAAATAACCCGATTGTATGCCGCACCAAGCAGGAAGGACTGGACTTTCTCTGGGGTCAAATTGCAGCGAGATCAATCCGAGACAAGTCTGAACATGGTCAGGAAATACGAATGGGAAACGTGCCTATGTCAGAACTAAAGGAGCATCTGAACGCACCCACAGTCTTGGAGAGGAAAAGGAAACTGACCTGAGACACCCAAAAAGAAGAAGAAGAAGACTTATGTGAATGTGAGGATAAATAATTTTAAGCAAATGTTTATTGAAAACGTCATAGCTTTCTAGGAAACAAAATGTCCTAAAATGTAACAACTACAAAATTCATCAAAAGACAGACCTTATTTTGTAAAAAAAAACAGCAGAACAGTGGTCTGTACTTTAGATAATAATGATAATTATATTGTGGATGACTAGGGAACATGGATGTGAGGGTGATCTGGCTGCGACATCTGTCACCTCATTGATCACCAGGGTTGATTTGGCTGATCTGGCTAGCTAGGCAGGTGTCCCCTACCACCCTCATTGCTCCGTGTGTGTTCCTCCTGAAGCTGCATGCTCGGTGGAAGAGGATGACCATCCCAGATAGAAAGAGTGTACCATTCGTCAGTCAAGGGTATATGACTAGGGAACATGGAGAGAAATCAAAGGGTGTTTAAGGGACATTACCTTCATGGTTATTTTTAAAAAGTTGTCAAAGGGTTGGACCTGACCAGATCTCAAATCTCCAAATCCTCAGTATCCTACAGGAGCAGTTAAGCTTATGAGAACTGCAGAATGGAAGAGAAGCAAGCAAAGCAGAAATTTAATATAGGACTGAGCTGTGGATTGGTTATTTGACTGTTCAGATACATTTGACTGTTCGGATACATTTAAAGCATTAATTTATCAGAGATGTAACAAAAAGGAAGTCATGCTTATTACAAAAAACAAGTTAGTTAATGGCTCTTACTAAACAATGAAATGAATCTGTAAGCAAATTGCAGTCAGTTATTATGCAAATAATGTTGTTCAAATGTGAATGCTACTCACAAGTCCATACAATTTTTCTTGGCTTTTGTCCCAGAATTTAGGTGTAGTCCAATAGTTATCAAACTTGAAAAAGAGACAAAAATCACTTTTGAAACTTGACTTTCTGATCACAATGATGGACAAAGGGAGCAGGAAATGCTTCTTAGGGGCTTTTCTACTAGTAGATCCTCTCTCTGTCATGGCAGGAGTGCAGAACTCTCATTTCTGCCTTTGCTATCTGGAGGCAGCCCCATGATGAAATTGAATAGTCAGGCAGCTACCTGTACAAGGGCTTCATGGAATATTTGATAAAAGTTGTTCATGAACAAATAGTAAAGACTTAATAATTTAACAGTTCTTAGTTGACATTACTGAACATGGAGAGGTATAAGTGTTTGAAACCAATTGGTGTGTGTGTGTGTGTGTGTGTGTGAGAGAGAGAGAGAGAGAGAGAGAGAGAATCTGGGGCCAAGGGCGCAAAATAGACTTTGAAACAAGGAAATGTGAAAGACAAGCAGTGAAAATGCTTTTTCCCCCCTGCTTTTGTTAATATGTAACTTAAGCAGGATATAACTGCCAAGTTAGCAGCTTTGACCACATTCTGTGGCAGTGCATTTCACAATTTAACTACATGCTGTGTGAAGAAATACTTCTTTTTATCTGTCCTGAATCTCCCACTTTTCAGCTTCAGTGGATGACCCTGGTTTCTAGTAGTATGGGAGAGGGAGAAAAGCTACTCCATGTCATCTCTCTCTACACCATGCATAATTTTATAAACTGTCTTTCACTCACTTAAGTAAGCTATACAAATACCTGAATCAGAAGAACAGCAAGCCATCCTTGGTCTTGTTTACCCCAGATAAATTTAAATACTGATAAATTTAAATACTGAATGCTACCAAAGCAGGAAAATGTTTTATGTTACTTCTGTGGGGATGGGAGAATTCCACACACACACACACACACACACACCCCACTCAGAGACTGCCTGGTGTGAATGCATTTACTGAAGCCTTGAACTTCCAGCACTGTCTACCCCACAAACTGCTTATAACTGGTTTTAGAAATGTAAACGTGCAATGTGAACGGCAGGAAGCTTGGAGGGAAAACAGTGTTAGATTTAAATAACCATTCAAATAACTTACAGGAGTTCAAATGTATTGGCCTCATTCTGAGAACTGAAGTTAGCCTAAGAAAAGTTCCTGATTTACTGCTTTTCAAGACCTACAAATAAATATACAACCACACATATTATTTATATACTTCCAATTGATGCTAGAGCAGCACTTAGGCAATGAGATATGGGCTGCAGTCTAAACAAGGGAAAGAAATCTCTATTCATTATAAATTTTCATTAATTTACAAAACTGAATGCCTAGTCAATAGCACTCAAAATGGTCAGAGTTGTAATCAGTGAAATTTATCACTCACATATCTTAGATAACTGGCATTAAGAGGAGAAATACTTCTATTGTTTATTTCTTCATTTGAGATTGCCACTGCTTGTCTTTCCTCAGAAGACATCTAAGTGATAGTGATTTAAATGTTTTGAATGTATATAAGAGAACAGAGAATTCTCTCCAACTCACTGGCAGCAGGCAAAACATTACAACAACCTCAGAAACTATCCTATCATGAACATATTAATTATACACAGGAGGCAATGAGACCATTGCCACATTTTACAAACCATTTTCCTTGGACCCCACAAAGGAATACTGAAAATATCTAAACAAGATGATTCTTGTTAGAGATTAGGACACCTTCCAGTAATGTCAGGGGTGTGTGGCGTATGCAAATGAGTTATGCAAAAAAGTTGTGCTAATGAGCTCCAGCACCTCTTTTTCTACAAAATGACCCCTGGTCATTAGTAGGGTTGTAGGGTTGTCCATAAGTGAGGAAAGGCCTGTCATCCAAAGATCCTACTCCAAGGGAGGCTGCAGGTCATGGAGTGGTTGAGAGCTGTAGGTGACAACCTGTGGTATTCTGTTGTTGCTTTCATTGGTCTGTCTTGTAGTAGGCTAGTTCTGGGTTGGGGTCATTTCATAGAAAAAGAGATGCTTGAGCTCATTGCATAACTCATTCGCATATACAACACACCCCTGACATCAGTGGAAGGTGTACTAAATTATATCAGCTCAGCATCTACCTTAGAATGCTTCTTGCATTGTAATTGTCATAATAAAACCTTACTTCCATCATACTTTTAAAATTACTTTTCCCTATGTGGCCACAGTGGTATGATGAAGATTTCTGTCTGCTTTATATGTTTTGGTTGTTTCCCCGTTTTTGTAGGGGGAAATGTTAGAAAGTTTGTCAGAACTTAGAGTTCAGCAAAAGTCTCCCAAGGGGGTTTGAACAATGGAGCCCAGAAGCAAGTATTGGGGGAAGGGAGGTAAGAAAGAAAGAGCACAATAAAATTTAGAGGTTCCGAAGCTCTGTTCCTATGAGCTCCTGCCCCAAATTAGGCCAGCTAATAACAATGCACCACCCGACAAAGAAACTTACACAGGAACCAAACCTTTCAAAAGACCTAGATCCCTGATTTTAATTGCAAAGTGAATATGTGTTGGCTCTTTCTTACAAACAGATATACACACATAAGTGCAGGATGTATGTGTGTTCACTGTAACATGTGAATAGGATTAAAGTTTCTATAGAAGCAGGAATCTTAACACAAAGTAGCAGATACTTTGCAGTGGCAATAAAGAAAGAAGACTCAGCAAAATGTATAGGACAGGAAGTCCAGATTGTTCAGGCTTGTCATTAATTTCAGCTGAATCTCTAAGGATATAATTTACCCAGGAGGAGCAGGCAATCTCCCACCCCAGAGCTCCAAGCCCTGCCAGGGCTCTACACTCCAAAAGGATCAAAACAAAGTGACCTCATGTGATATCATGACATAATCTGTGGTTGTACCTAGAAGTGGTACCATGTCACTGTAGGAATCTTCCAAATGTCATAAACATTGAGGACTTCCTAGAGCATCACGATGTCAATTCTGAGTACTCAGCTGGTAGAGACACTGAAATGGTGTGCAATATCACTTCCCAAGGCCCCACTCCCCAAATACTCCTGATGGTTGCCAGTACTCCACTAATAACCCTAAATACTACTATTGGGTGATACAATTAAAATAATGGGCAAAAGTCCGGTTAGGAACTGAAGCAGGAAAAATGCTAAGAACAAGAAAAAGGAAGCACCTGTTTGTTGCAGATCTTGGTTCCGAGACTCACTTCTCTTTTGAGATATCATTTAAGCAAAGTTTTCATTTTTAAGCAAATTAAATATGGAAACAACATACACTGCCTGAAGCACCCAGACTTTCTGATTCCAGAGACTGCTTCCAATATCATATCTGTCACAAATGTTTGAAACAGAAAACAAAAATGTGCCTGTCTAGTCATTATTGTTGAAAGTTGTGCAAAGCAAGCTGATAGCACGCAATCCACAATCCTGAAGGCAGTTATTTCAGCTATCCTAACTTAATTTTAAATCTCTCACTTACCAATTCAATGAGTAAACAAGAATAGATGCTGAATGTTTAAGTAGCTGTAGCCCCAAGTACAACTCCTTTCTTTGTTTTGACTTGGGCCAATAGGCAGAATGTTCAAAGACTATTCCTTTGTAAATCAAAAGGGTTCCTCTACCACAAGGCTGCAGCCTTAATTACTTATAATTCAAGCCTGACAAATACATCACACCAATATATGAATTTTACCATTTACCTGCTAACCCTGATTATTAACTGATTTTAAAGAAATACTCATTGACAACTTGTCAGAAGACTAGACATGGCATTTGTCTACTCATTTTTAAACTGTTATTTCTCCAAGGAACTCAAGAGTGGCGTATCTGGGTCCTGCCACCTTCTGTCATCAGAACAATGCTGTGAAGTAGAGAATGACTAGCCCAAAGCCACCCAGTGACCTTAATGGTTTAAGGTCTAGACTAGATGTAGGTCCACCATGGGGACTCATTGTCATCTTCGTGCTTCCCATGCAGTTTCTTTCCTTTCACCATGTCAACTAGCCAGCCTCCATTAGTGCTCATCTTACACAGCTCTTGGGTAGCATCTTGGGCATCAGGCATGCAGGCTTCCTCCTCCTCTCCAGAGCTCGCTGGCTGGCTGGAGCTCTCCTGGAGCTGTAGAAACAGGTGCTGGCCATGATGTTTTGCTGCTTCCAGCAGGAGCCATGCAGGCGGAACAATAGGTCAGAGGGGAGGGGCAAGAGATCTGCAACTCAGAGGTGCAGACCTGGGAGGGGTTGAGGCAGTGAGGCACATTTCTACCATCTCTGACCCCATTTTAGGTGTGTCTGGCAAGAGGCAGCAAAAAGTGAGAGAAAGTCTCCTCTGTTATCTTTTTTTGTCATAGTTCTGACAATGGGGCAAGACCAGATCTACATATTTATTTGGGGGGGGGGGCAAAATTAAAAAATGACACCCCCTTGTGGGCCCATTCTATCTTATGGGCCCATAGAATAGAATGGACTTAATATCCAATTTGGAGCCCCCCCTCTGGTGGCACCCAGGGCAAGTGCCCTCTCCACTTCCAGATCTGGCTCTGCAATGGGGATAGCAGAAGGCAATTGTGAATTCTGGGACAGAAAAAGAAACAATTAGGTATTATGATCTTTATGATCAGTCCAGAAGGGAAAAAGTGATTTCACCTGATCCTCTCAGTAATGCTCCCCACATGGTGTGGTACATTTTATTTACATGGTCCCTCAATAGAAAAAGTCACAGAGGATTATTGAGGGGAAGGCAAAGTAGGGAAATATCTGCCTGCATGAGCAGAAAGACTGTAGGATCCAAAGTTAAAGGGATTAGAATATGGCAGTTTGCATAATACCTAACTGGACACAGCAGCATACAACCACGGTCTCTAGAAAGACATGTATGCATCCACATATTGAACCCCTACATGCGCCCAGAAGAAGCCCATTCTGTACCCAATGTCAAGTCGGCAGATTCAATAGCGAGTCGTTGTTGAAACAAAATAACTAGTTTATTGATACTGTTGTTCTCGACTAGGCTAGTATTGAAAGACTAAAGGTCATACAATAGAATGCAATCATATAAGGTACACTTCAAAGGGATTCTTTAGGGAGGGGGACTATGCAGGGCACATTCACACATTGATGTTACCATTTCGTTCTCAGGCCTACTTTGGCCTTGAGCGTTGTCAGCTCCAGCCTCCCCCTGAGCTAGGCCTGAGAAGGCTCAGATAAAACGTTCACATATTCCCATTTCAAAACACAACTACATAACAAAGGAAAGGAGCAGGGAGAGGAGAGTTCAAGCTAGCAGCAAAGGAATACAGTTTGGCTTTACCCAGGGTGCCTCTCCCTGAACCAAAGTTAGATATAGACTTGACCAGAGTTTTATACAGACTTGACATACTGCCCCCCCCTAAGCCCCCTCCACCGCCCGTTGGGTCTGGTGGAATTTTTTAATCAAATCTCGAGCTAATACATCTTTTTCTGCTACCCATTCATTTTCGCTGACAGGGAAATGTTTCCACTTCACCAGGTAGTACAGAACCCCTTTTCTGACTTTAGAGTCCAGGATTTCTTGGACCTCATGGTGACTCTGATTTCCAATTAACACCGGTTGGGGGGCTGTTGTTCGAGGATGCCAAGTCGAAGAGCCGGGGTCCCGACGGAGCAGGCTGCAATGAAATACAGGGTGTATTTTACTGAGGGCTTTGGGCAGTTCTAGTTCTACAGTCACTGGGTTAATGACCCTCTTAATTTTGAACAGCTCCAGGAACTTGTAGGCTAGCTTCTTGGAAGGTTGGCTGAGAGGCAGGTTTTTTGTTGACAGGAACACCGAATCCCCCACTTTGAAGTCCCAGGCTGGGGCATGAGATTTATCATAGTACTTTTTATAAGTCTCTTTTGCCGCCTCCAAATTCTCCTGAATGGTCTTCCAACTCCCGCTCGGTCCCTGCCACCACTGCTCGAAAGCAGAGGGCTCCCCGGCGCGCTCCCCTCCCAGTAATAAAGGCATTGGCTTGCCCTCGTAGCCATGTACAGTGGAAAAAGGGGATGCTTTGGTTGAACTATGCACACTATTGTTGTAACCGTACTCGGCAAAGGGGAGGAGGTCGACCCAGTCGGACTGGCGGTGGTTGATGAAACACCTAAGGTATTGTTCCAGAACCCCGTTCACCCTCTCCGTCTGCCCGTCTGTCTGGGGGTGATAGGCTGAGCTTAAGCATTTAAGGATCTGGAAAGTTTCAGGAGCACCTCAGATAGGAGAGCTGAATTGTATTTCTGTCCTTCCTTGGGTATTCAAAATTGCTAAAGAAAACAGTGTGCATATTAGACTCTCATTTGCTTAATATTTTGCTTTTCCCTCTCTTGCCTCAAAATGTAATGTATTTTGGGGGTTTTTTATGAAGACCCATCAAGCTTAAAAAAGAAAAGCCTTCTGTTTGAAGTTTGCCTATTGTTGTTACAATTAAAAACTGAACATATGGTATAATTGTAATCATTAGAGAAAAAGAAAAGGCTTCCATTTTTTTAACTTGTATACATGAAAGACCTTCTAAAGATATATTTTACTGTTTATCTTGTGTAGTTAGTTTCCTCTGTTTGCAGTGGTCTTTCAAAAAGAAAGAGTGGAATGAAAACTCGCTTCTAAGGCTACAAGAGATAAGACAATGAAGATAACAAATATTTTGCCAGGTGAGAACAGCATAGCACTTGCAATTTTATTTTAAAACCCCACTTTGTTGGAGACAACTACAGGTTTGTCGCAGGGTTGACAGCATCAGCAACTGTGGAAAACAGGCAAAATGTAGAGAGACTCTTGCTTATGTATGTAAATGCCATCAAGTCACAACTGACTTATGGTGAACTCAGCAAGGGATGTTCAAGGCAAGTGAGAAGCAGAAGTTGTTTGCCATTGCCTTCCTCTGCAGAGCATTCCTTGCTAGTCTCTGATCCAACTACTGACCCTGCTTAGCTTCCAAGATCTGAAGGGCTATAGCATGCCACCCTCTCTTCCCTAAGCAGTCTCACCAAAGCTTTAAAATGTCATTGGGTAAAAATTGACATTTTTAATTAAGAAGAGGCATTCCCTATAAATAAGGCTGGATAACATTATAAAAGAATACCGAATCGAGTCAAATTTCACCCACCCCTTTCCACTATATTGGTAGACTGGGCCTCCAGAAAACAGGTCTACCTACCCCAGTCCACTATATTAGTAGATCTGCATTGTGCTGAGCTTTATAAAACATACCAGAACTTGTGTGTGTGTGAGGGGAGACTCTTGCAGTCCATTTAGGTAAAGTATAACAGAGGAGGAACAATCACTGTCAGGATCCTGCCTGATCTAACAAACAGGAAATTGCTTAAATGTTATCAACCTCTCCAAACTACTTATTTATTCAAATATTTATGTCCCACGTTCCCCTTCAAGATAGCCTACAAATCATACTGAAAAGCATAATAGGGGTGTGCAAAAAAAAAAATTCCCCTATGGGGACCATTATATTCAATGGCCCCATGGACTATAATGAAAAATTAATCTGGGGGTATCTGGGGCTCGGGGGGTGTTTTTTGAGGCAGAAGAGAGAAATTTGCAGCATAGCTGATGGTGCCTCTCTTCAAAAACATCCCCAAGTTTCAAAAAGATTGGACCAGGGAGTCCAATTCTGTGGGCCTCAGAAGGAGGTGCCCTTATTCTCCATTGTTTCCAATAGAGATTATGAGCAGAGATCACATTGAAAATTTGTGTGCCAGCATTCCCTAATGCAGCTTAGAGGAAACTATGCCTGTGACGTAGGTGGAGCTGAGAGAGCTCTGACAGAAACTGCTCTTGAGAGGAACAGCTCTGCAAGAACTTGTGGCTGACTCAAAATCACATCAGCAGGTGCATGTGGGGAAGTGGGGAAGTAAACCCAGTTCTCCCAGATAAGAGACTGTACTTAGCCACTACACCAAACTGGGTTTCAGTGACTGCATCCTCTCTGTATCAATACAGTGTCCAAAGGCAGAATAGTTGCCCACACATGGCACATTTGCCTAACTTCGAGATGTATGACTAGCTGCATATTTTCAGCCTTATAGCTGTTTGCTTGTGATCAACAGGTTTTAGAAAGGCTTCATCAGGAGTATTGTTCTACATACTTTTGAAATATATAAATGATAGATGCATACATTGACAAGCTTGTGGTAGATCCTACAACTCTGCTGCTACATTTCCTGGACTACAGGTACAAAATGCTAACCAGATTTTCAATGGTAACCATAATTTGCACCTACTGTTTACAGCAATATAAGGATCAGTAATAGCAAGTTTTTTAAAAAAATTTTGAATATTATAATTTATTGGGAAAGCTGACCATACATTTTGGTAATAATAGGAAATTGATTGTATAATGCAATTGTAGGGGCCACAGTTCAGAGCACAGTTCAGACTCAATGCTGATAAAAAGAACTTTTTCTTCCAAAGGAACAGAAGCTCTTCAATTAAAGATCTTTGATGCAGAGACTCAGGGGAAAGAAGCAAATGTTTTCATCGACTTGCCTAGATGGAGTGCGTATATGTGGAGAGGGACAGGAAAACAGGGAGAGATAACAGATGCAAGAAGAGACTGGTTTTGAGTTCACTGAAACATCTTTCTGGTAATGAAATGAAATTTCTGGCTCAGATGTGCAGCAGAACTGGTAGCAGAGATTCTACTTTGATACAGACCAGCAAGTGAAATGACATGCAAGAATGTTTAGGAAATCTGACATGACAGCCTGTTGCCCAGTCTCTTGGTGTACACTGCAGATGTACAACTTCACTGGGGAAGAGAAAGCATCCATCACACATTTCAGCCAGAAGGCAGAAGAGGAACATTTCAGGAAAAAAATTTCAGAGCTATGAGAAACAATAAATGCCAGGATTCATGCCAAGAAAATCAAGTTCATGCACAAGGCAGCAGCCCAAAGAATATGATCATCTGGTTGATAGATATGCTCTGCTGAGGATGGGACCTCTGTGTCTTTATCTACTTCATTATTGTCAAGGACTATCTTAGAAATGTGTTGTGTGTGTGAAGATGAAGTGAAAAATGCATTGCTATTTTTAATGTGGTCTCATTCTGCTCAAAATTCAAGTCAGTCCAACATATTATTAACAGCTTATAACCCATGTTGGATAGTGACACTTCCCTCACATAGGTAGGGATAGTATGAACTGCATACTGCATGAACTGCATTTTTGCAGTTCAGTTCATGGTTGAACTACGAACTACGAACCAAACCACAAACCTATATGTACCAGAAGGTTGGCTTGCAGACCAAACCAGTTCATATGTATTCAAGACCCCTGCTTGGGAGAGCCAGTTTGGTGTAGTGGTTAAGTGTGCAGACTCTTATCTTGGAGAACCGGGTTTGATTCCCCACTCCTCCGCTTGCACCTGCTAGCATGGTCTTGGGTCAGCCATAGCTCTGGCAGAGGTTGTCCTTGAAAGGGCAGCTGCTGTGAAAGCCCTCTCCAGCCCCACTCACCTCACAGGGTGTCTGCTGCGGGGGAGGAAGGTAAAGGAGATTGTGAGCCACTCTGAGACTCTTTGGAGTGGAGGGCGGGATATAAATCCAATATCTTCTTCTTCTTCTTCTGCTCCCCAACACTTTTCATGGGGAGCAGAAAGCAGGAGTTTAAATAGCTCCAAATCATATAAACCTAAGAAAGTTCCTTTAAGCCCCTGGGACTGGTTGCCCGGGAAAGCCCCTTCAAACAGCTAAGTGGTAGGAGCAGACTCAGCTGTTTAGAGCCTGAAGAAGCTGAGCCATGGAAGCTGTTTCCAGTCTAAACAGCTGAGCAGCCAGGAACAGCCTGCTCCCACCACTCAACTGTTTTGGCAGCTTTTATGGGGAGGAGAAAGCAGGGCTTCCCATGGATCTCCACAAACTGCTTAAGTTCATGAGGTTCGTGACCAGGTTGCAGTTTGCAAACTTCAGTTCACAAACCATGAACCAGCCAAAATTTGTCACAAAGGTTAATGAACTGGTTCGTGCCCGTGGGCACAGGGGTATTTTTTTTTCTTGTTTGCAGGCAGCCTGCTAACCTAAAACAACTTCTCACACACAACTTCTCACTACTTAACAGTAACATGGATTGATTCCCCACTAGCCGTTTGCTGCTCTCATTCTCCTCTTCTCCGCGGGGCTTCCGTCAGATTTCGCACAAGCTGCCCCGAAGCTGCAACTCATTCTGCCTCTTTCATGCAGCAAACAAGATCCTCTAAAAACCAGTTTCTGTTTGCCACATGAAAGAGTCAAAGCGAGTTGCAGCCCGGGGCAGGTTGTGTGAAATTTAACGGAAGCCCCACGGAGAAGAGGAGAGCGAGAGCAGTGTAAAGCTAGTGGGGAATCAGTCATAGACTCTGGAACCAAGGCCTGCAACAAACCAAGGTGCCAGCTTTGCTTTCATATACATCTTAGCAACACTTTCACTGGACTGAGCAACATCAGCCGTGCCATCTCAGGTTCATACTCCTGCTCTTCCTCTAACATGATTTAACCCAACATGTGTCAGCAATGCCCTTCCGCCTACATAGGACAAACAGGCCAATTCTTATGACAAAAAATAAATGGACACAATTCTGACATTATAAACCACAACATTCAAAAAACAGTGGCAGAACAGTTCCATCTTTCAGGACATTCGCTTGCTGACCTAAGACTAAGACTTCTCATACAAAGGAATTTCAATGGGAGATTAAATAGAATCCTGAATTGCAACTGGTAATGAAGCTCAAAGTAATGTAGCTCATCCTCTGGACTTAACCAAGACATAGGTTTCCTGTCTCATTGCCAATGCTGACTTCTCCATATCTACTATCCCTCTGGATATCACACCTAATTCAATCAAGCCTGCTATTGTCATTTATCTGCTATTGCCATTTCCCTGCTACTGGCATCTGGCATCTGAAATCACTTCAGTCTCCAAGATATAAGGACAGATGGACTCACATTCTAGCTATATCTGAAGAATTGCGTGGTGACTCATGAAAGCTCATACCCTGCCACAATTTTTGTTAGTCTTTAAGATACTACTGGACTTTTGCTCTTTTCTACTACTTTTAATATGTTATTCATATTACAGCAAGATTTTCATGGGTATGCTGGACGCTAAGTCACAGTTGGCATGCCTGGCACAAAACATTACTGATATTTGTGTAGTAAATTCCTTCCCAAGAATCCCAGCTTTCATTTAAAAAATTGTAGCCATCATATTGTGAATAAAAACTTAGTGCAATAGTGAACAGCCTTGAAAGATTCCACCTTGGACTTTAAAAGAACAGCCCCTACTTCTCTAACTAGAGAAAGTAATTAGTATATGAAACTTCCTTATACTGGAAAACGTCAAGGTCAGTATTGTCTACTCTGACTGGCAGTGGCTTTCCAGGGTTTGAAGCAGAGATATTTCACCTGTTCCTTGTAACTGGAGATCCACTGGTAGATAAATACACCTCACTAAGGGATGATATTCTTTATGTGACTTTCATTTTTAAATCAGCATTCAATCTTATCCCATGAGCTAGACTATGGAATAAATTTGAGGAGATGACTGCATCCTTATCTGACACCTATATGGAAATACTTGTCTATGGGTTAACTGTAACCATACTGGATATCTGTTCCTACTTTCAGTGGTGACAAACACAGCTATATTTTGGTACCCATTGTTCATTATTATATTACATCAATGGTTCAAAGTTTATCTGAGCCCTGCTTCCTTCCCTCCAAATTGGCCTGAAGACCACTTTCAGCCTTACTTCATGTAGGTGACACAGTACTGCTCCCCCACACCAATATAGGCTTGAAGTGTATGCTGAGGGCTCTTGCATAGTATTGTAATAGCAATGTCTTTACCATTAAATTAAAGTCTGAAATTGCTGTGTTTACCTGAAGATCTAAGCCAGTCATTCTTTATTATGGCCATTTGACCAATCATGTAACACATTTACACATGAAGAAGATCTAAGAATGGATGGATGATTAATGAGAACACCATTGAACAGGTGCCATGTTTCAAATTCTTAGATATAACTTTTCATACATCTGGGTCTTCGCACACTCAGATTAAGAATGCAGTTGGGAATGCACAGAGATGTGTCTTTGCTTTGAGAAAATTTTCCCCAGAGGAGGCCAACATGGCCCGTCAGCTATCCATGTCTTTGTGGCATAGTTGCTATATTACACAGTTGCTATATATGGCTCTGAGTTACACACAAATGCCATCTTTGGATCTTTTGAAATCATTCAGGCAAAATTCCTGAGAGCCATACTTGCAGTCCCTCATTGTGTTCCTAATGCAATTGTATGTTGGAAAGCAGGTTTAATTTCTCTAGAAGCTCATGTATGGATACACAAGACCACCACCAATGGCCTACCTCACCACGCTGTGGCGATCCTGAGACCTCTGAATATAGCTACCCACCTGAATTTAATCGGTGCCTGAAATCATGACAGGAGCACATACAAATGTTGTAAAATTGTTTTTATGCCTTATGTTTTTATTGTTGTTTATTTTATCGGTCACACTAGTGTGCTTGTGTAGACCGTTGGTCTGTGAGCTGCCCTGAGCCTGCCTTCAGTAGGGAGGGAGGAATATAAATTAAATAAATACATAATAAATAAATAAATAACATTACTGGCTGATGATTCTTCTCCTGTGGGTCTTGCACCTTTAACACTAACAGACACATCTCAATCAAAATGGAAAAGGTCCCTTTCAGAGAAGCTATGACCCATTGGAGTCTGCTGCAAAATACTATCACTTCAGGAGCAAGAAGTTGGTGTCATCAAACTATTTCACCAATTCATTGATTCCCAAACTCAAAAATAGCTTTCACTCTGGCATATCTCAGGGTTCTTCTGCCCAGGTTAGCCCAATCTTATCAGAACTCAGAAACAAAGCAGGCTTGGCCCTGACTAGTATTTGCATGGGAGACCTCCAAAGAATACCAGAGTTGTGACATGGAGGAAGGCAATGGAAAACCACCTTTGAATGCCTCTTGCCTTGAAAACCTTATAGAGGTTTTTCTGTCCCTTACATAATGGCCTTAGATACATATTTATTATACATATCCTCCCCCGCCCCCCCCAAAAAATAAAATCCTGGAAAGATCAGAAGAATGGCATACCTCCTTTCTTCTTGTACATCTTGAATCTGAAACCACAGACAGAGCTGCCAGATTCTTTGCAGCTGCCTCTGTGTGTGTGTGTGTATAAAGATTATACATATTCTTGTAGCCATTCTGCTCATTTATGATTTATTCTGCTGGTCTTTGACTGTAATAAATGATTAATTGATTAACTGGAGATGCCAGGCATTGAACCTCATGCATGCAAAGCATATGTTCTAGTGCTGAGCCATGGCTCCTCTATTCAAGTAAGGTGCAGTGTGTGCCAGTTTCTCTCGTACAAAGAAAGTCATTAGGCCAGTTCCATACCCTGCCATTTTTATGCCTTCAGCCCAATGATTTATATACAGGGCTTTTTTTGTAGCAGGAACTCTTTTGCATATTAGGCTACATTCCCCTGATGTAGCCAATCCTCCAAGAACTTACAGAACTCTTCTTAGAGGACCTATTGTAAGCTCTTGGAAGATTGGCTACATCATGGGGGGAGTGTAGCCTAATATGCAAAAGAGTTCCTGCTACAAAAAAACCCCTGATTATATATATACCTACAACACAGTGAAGCTGACCACAAGGATTGTGTCAAAGCAGAACCAGAACTGCTTCCTACAACAATGTAGCCAGGCATCCCAATGACCAATAACCCTGGACATCAGGACTACCTCTGAAGATAAACAAATATGCTCATTGTGCCTACACAGAGTTAAAAACCTGATGCTGTCAATGCCAAAAATTACCGACCCACCTTTAATATCTGCGTGGCCTCCAGGAAGCTGAAGACATGTAATGCATGCCCTCTGTCTGTTCTACTGGTGATCTCAATCCTGACCCAAAGGGACTAGCCTGTAATCAGCAAGCTTCTAATTGATTTTTAATTTAAAGCAATTACAAAAGGGGCATTACCGTGCATCATTTATACTTATAATACTGCAACACAAGTGCAATTAGGGCAACAGGAGGTTGGTGATTTTTGTTAGATGTAATTTTTGAGATGCATAATGAATGCTAGAAAATTCTTCAAAGTCAACAACAGATGAAAAGAAGAGCTATTGTGATGGCCCCTGCGTTTCCTTAAAAACAACACCTTGCTCCCTCTAGCAAGGTACAAAATGGCTAACAGAGACACACACTGACTGGATTACTCCTTTTTAATCACGGTATTGAAGTCCTGAAATATGGAGCCATAACAAAGAATGCAGGAATGAACAGATTTGCTTCTTCTGTTTTCAGTTCATCTTTGGGAAATATCAGCTAGTGATGAACATCACTGTCCTAGCCACAAGGATAGTGGGCAGTATCAGATAATGATATGTAAGGGGCCATTTGTCTCATATCAAAGATTCAGGCAACATGATGCAGGCAGAATGGACTAAGAGGGCCTTGTTGCTTGTGGCACTGACACTCTGAAACTCTCTCCTCAGAGAGATTCAACTGTCCCCTTCTGTTGTCATCTTCTGCCAGTGGGTGAAGACTTTTTTTAATTTGTTTGGCATTCTCTCGGCAATTCTTTCTTCCTGCCCAAGTTTTGAGTGTTGATTTTATGTCTTTGTGTACATATTTTAGGTTTGACTTTAATTGTTTTAATATTGTGGATGTTTTTTGTTGGTTTTAATCAGGGCTTTTTTTGAGCAGGAACACACAGAAATGCAGTTCCGGTAGGCTTGCTGTCAGAGGTGTGGCTTAATATGCAAATTAGTTCTTGCTGGGATTTTTTTACATAAACCCCTGTGCAAAACAATGGTGATGTCATGGGGTGTGGTCAAACCTGAAAATGAGTTCCTGCTGGGCTTTTTCTACAAAACCCCCATGGTTTTAATGGTTTTTAAGATGTGATTTTTATTACGTATTCTTGTGATTTCTTAACCACGTTGGTGGCCCTGATAAGGGCAGAAAGATGAGATATAAATATTGTCAATAAATAAAATACAAGCAGAAGGAACTGCTGTCCTAATTTCATGATTTTCATGATTATGAACATTATGATTATTTCATAATTTCATGATTTCATATGTAGATGACTGAAGCTGATTCTACAACTTTCAGCCCAAACAGGATCACATAATGCAAGGAATCAGACTCTGTACAACTCTATGAAGCTACTGACTCTGGAAAGGATTCTCAGTGTAAGCAACTCATAGTTCAGAGTTCAGCTGCTCATATTTATTTCTTTATTTTTGTACATACTGTATATCCTATTATCTCAGCCTTTAATGTTCTTCAAGAGGTTTTTGTACCTTCTCTGCTGATATTCTTGCTCGAACTTCAAGTAGGTTTTTTTTCCTTCACACAACTATCCAAGATCAGGCTAGTTAATATTTGGATGGGATACCACCAAGAAAGACTAGGGTAACTACATAGAGGCAGGCAATGGCAAACCACCTCCATTTGCCTTTTTCTTTGTAAACCCTCTGGGGTGGTCATAAATTGGCTATGACTTGATGGCACTTTACACACATTCTGGATGTAACTAGGCACAAAATATTTCTTATGTGTTAACTGCTGGCATGCCCTTTGGCTGATGCCAGTAGCTGAAGCCAGTATTGTATTATTTATGGAGACCCTTCCATAGCCCAGCTCTGTTTTATGTAATTTCTGAGTGACAATAATTTCTTTCTAATTGTAATCTAGGGTATAGTGAGAAGACACATGATACAATACTACACTGAAGCTCTTTAGGTCTGTGTCTGGTGAGTGTCTAGAGACATGATCATCTGCAAAACCAGAAGATCATCTGATCAGTGCCTAGAAAGAAGATAATCTGCAAGGGATAGATCCCACAATCCACTAACACACATTCCCATCTTCCATCCACCCAGCAACTTCCAAACCAGCATGGCTATTTATCCACATGAGTCTCCTGACCCCTGAAATAAACTTTCTTGGGATCAGAAAGGATAGCTGTGAGGGAGAGGGAATGTGGGAAAGATTCACAGCCACTAGTGCCTTCTGCTGATAGACTGCTCATACAGCAGTGAGTTATAGAAAAATTTCCATAGTGTTATCTTAGTTGACATTAACACATTGTTATTAATCATTAGGGATGAGCATGAACCAGGAATATTTTATTTGGATCGTGGTTTGTGGTGGACCCATGAATTGAACCAAAATGGCTTTGTGATGTGACAGAATGCCCCCCCCCCCGGTGTTCTAGAAACTCCAGCTGACTCTCTTGTACGTGCCCACCAAGTTCGGTGAGGATTGAACTTAAGAGCTCTGAATTATGCCCCCCCTCAAGAAGGTACCCTCCCTCAAGAAAGTGTCCCAGTAAAGTGTTTGGGGGAAAATGTCAGGCACAGTTTAGGGGTGTATAGCTCTGCAAGCTAGAGGCATCAAACTCCCAGCAGATCTCCCCTGAATAGTCCTCTACACGCCCTCCAAGTTATGCACAGGTTGGATTTGGGGGTTCCACATTACAGCCCCTCAAAAAAGGTGCCCCCAAGAAAATGTTCTTGGGAAAATGTTGGACACAGATTCAGGAGTGTATAGAATGGAGTCATATTAGTCTGTGATAGCCTTAGGTCTTTGGGCCACCACGTCAACACATGTCATCACTAGCTTCTGTGTTTGGGGGCTCCTCTGAGTTGGGGGTTCCTCTATATAGGGGTCTGAAAGGGCCTTCTCTTTGTTCCAAGGCTCCAGAGCCATGCACTGCAATCACCTTGCTAATGGTTTGAGTGAAAGAGGAAGGCTCAGTCAACTGTTATAAGTCTTTCTGCTCCATGGATAAATGGAAAAAAGGCAGATCACCCATCCCCAGCCAGATATCCCTTCATACCCAAACACAATCTGTGGTCACTTTCCACCACTAGGCAGGACAGTTTCAGGATGGTTCTTCATCATTAGCAGGACATTCTGTACAAATAAGAGTGTACTGGCTTGTAGGCTCCAAGTATCAGGTGCCAAAAGTCAAGCAAAGCAGAGTCATTCAGCCCAAGGTCAGGGGGCTAGAAGTCAGGCAAAGCAGAGTTGTTCAGTCCATAGTTAGAGGTCCAGAATTCAAGCAAGGCAGAGTTGGAGGCTTAGCATCTATTGTACATGTTTTGCAGGGTCTCCATAGAGAGAATTTCACTCTCACCGTTGCCTGGGAGTTTTCTCAATTGATGACATGTTTTCTGAGAAGGTTCGGCCCCTTCCCAGCCGAGCCTGCTCGCAGGCCATAGGCTGGGGGCCGTCTTTGCTCCTCCGGAAGGAGGGAGGGGCAGAAGGATCACCCGACATACGGGTGTTTTGGCTGGGCGCGGAGGCGGGGCTATATAAGCCCCGGCTCCCGCCTCAGCACGCAGTTCGATTTCGGCTCTCTGTGGGAGAGCCGTTCGTCCGCTGCTGCAGGGCAGGCCTGGGCAGCGTTGGGTGTACTCACGCGCTTGCGGCGGCTGGCTGTAGAGGCGCGGCGAGCTCCTGAGGGACCAGCTGTTCGGCGGGTCCCTGGCGCGGCGAGGCGCGCTTGCGGCGGCGATTGGAGGCTGGGCTTTAGAATCAGCTGTTGGGCGCAGCGAGGAGACGTGGACGCGCTTGCGGCGGCTGAGTAGCGCTGCGAACGGCCTGTATTTTGGAGGGTTTGTGGGAGGCCGGGAAGGCGGCGCGAAGAAGTCCCAGCTAAAGGAGCTGGGCTGCTGGCAGCACATCAGTGGTGCTTCTCCTGGGTTTTCTTCCTTGTGGGTGGGCCCGGTTTTCCTGTTGCCAACACCCACCCCCCCTGTTTCCCTTTAACGAGGGCCTGGGGGCTGGAGCTTGTGCCTTCTGGGAACCTTCCCCCCTTTTCTCAGTCTCCCTTACCCGTGTGGGTTGGAAGGCTAAGGGGCAGTTTATAAGTCTCTGCTTCCCTGCAGAAGACACTAGGTTATTCCTGCCACTGCCATTTAATAAGTTTTGGTGCCTGAGTGGTGCTGGGGAGTGGTAGTTGGCGCTACCTCAGTGGCAGGGGCGCATTCATTTCTTCCTACTGTGGGTGGGGGGTGGTGTGGAAAGGGGGCCTCAGATTGGCCTGTTAGCCTCGCTTTGCTTTATTGTGGTCACCCGTTGGGTATGGCTCCTAAAAAGGGACAGGGTAAGTCTAAGGGCAAGCAGCCCGCTCGCCCACCTCGTGGGCGGGGTCAGCAAGGAGCCCCAGTTGAGGATCAGGGCCAGGATGAGCGAGTTCGCCTCGCCATCATCAACCAATTGGAAGCTCTTGAACAGGAACGGGTCGCCAGGGGTGCACCCATCTGGGAGGGCCGTCGCCGGGCCACTGGCAGATCGGCGCGGCTGACTTTTGAAACTGAATTACTTGCAAGGCTGTCTGCTTTACAGGGTGGGCAGTCGGAGCCTGGAGCGCCGTTGGAACCTGATCAAGAGGAGGACCCAGGTGAAGGCCCATCGGGCGTGCCATCGGGTGAAGGGGCATCTGGAAGCGGTGGGCCGCTGCCTCCTGGAGGTCCGGGCGCTTTTCCTGGTGATGGTGGTAAGCCCATTACTCTGCCAGTTCCTGGTTGGCCCTGGGGCCTCGCCCAGCCAACCCCTCATTTGCCGGGGTCGAGTGGGTCGGGATGGGGGCCCGGGTGGTTTGGTGCCAGCGAGCAGTTGGGCCCCGCTCAGTCATGGGCTTGGGGGCCGCACACCCCCAGTTTGCTGTCGACTGCAGTTCCTGCTCCTATTGGCTAACAGGTGGGTGCTGGGGTGCCGCATTCAGCCCCCCCCTCATTGCCCACACCTGGCTTTTTGCCTTGGGGTGGTCAGCAGGGGGCTCAGTTGCCGGGGGCATGGCCTGCAACTCAAGTGGGCGGGTGGTTCTACCCCCCGAGCCCATATGCCAGTATCCCCTTTCACGCCTTTCCCTACGGCGACACTTCTTTGCCGTTGGGGGATCATCTGACGGCTGCCACGCGTGAGAAAATCCTCCGCGGGGAGTACGTGGATGTTTTTGGTCTCCTGTTTAGAGAGCTCGAGAAGAAAAGTAAGGACGAGCTCGACGACAGGGACAAGGAAAAGCTAAAGCGCAGGAAGATTGACAGGTCCTGGGCAAATTGGTTGCCCGGCTTTTTGATTTACGCCGGGGTCATTGCAAGAGCGCAGCCGGCTAGGGCGGCCGCCCTCTTTCAATATGTTGACATAATCTATAGGGCTTATACGGACTTTGCCGGTGCAGCCTGGCTGCAGTATGACGAAGCCTTTCGGATGCGGGCTGCCGTCAACCCAGCAATGCCGTGGGACCAAATAAACCAGCAGCTGTGGTTGCAGCTGATGGCTCCAGCAAAGCCAAATGCTGGGGATAGGTCCGACAGCGGCCACTTGGTGCAGAGAGCACAGCAACAGCAGACCACTCCAGCGGCCCGCGTTTCCGCGGGCCAGCCGGTTCAAACCCGGTTGTTGTGCTGGGAATTCGCTTCCAAGGGGGCTTGTCCCAGGAAGCCCTGTAAATTCCGTCACGAATGTCCCCTGTGCAGTGGGCCCCACGCATTGTCGGCCTGCAGTAGATCCAAGCCTGGATCGGGCGGTAAGCGTCCCGGAGGCGGCGGCGGCGGTGCACAGCCGCCTGGAAAAGGGGCCCAGCCCCATCCGCCTGCCGGCTCTCAGTAGGTTGCTGGCCGCATATCCCTGTAGGGCTGACGCTAGTTATTTACTGGATGGTTTTACGCTGGGGTTTCGGATTCCATACAGGGGGCGTAGGGCCCCCTTTGTAGCTCCCAACCTTAAATCGGTGGTTGGTCTCGAACATGTGGTTCGGGAAAAAATAGCTAAAGAATGCCAGGAAGGCAGGGTCCTCGGACCCTTTGATGTACCGCCTGTGCCCACATTGAGGGTATCCCCGTTGGGGGTGGTACCCAAGAAGGCACCCGGGGAGTATAGGATTATACACCACTTGTCTTATCCTAGGGGAGCTTCGGTTAACGATGCTATTCCTGAGGAACTTTGCTCAGTCCGTTATACTTCCTTTGACCAAGCGGTCAAAGTAGTTCGCAGATGCGGGGTGGGGGCGGAGTTGGCGAAATGCGACATTAAGTCTGCATTTCGCCTCTTGCCTGTCCACCCCGATGATTTTGAGTTATTGGGTTTTTCCTTTGAAGGGAAATTCTACATGGACCGGGCTTTGCCGATGGGATGTTCCATCTCCTGTGCAGCGTTCGAGCGATTCAGTTCCTTTTTGGAATGGGCGCTCAGGGTTAGGACGGGGGTTAACGACACTGCGCATTACCTTGATGACTACCTTTTCATAGGTCCAGCAGGATCGGGTCAATGCGACAGGTTGTTACGCTCCTTTCAGGGGTTGGCCCTCGAGCTGGGTGTGCCACTGGCACACGAAAAAACCGAGGGCCCCAGCACGGTCCTTACTTTTCTAGGTATTGAGCTGGATACTCTCCAGCAGACATCCCGTTTACCGGAGAATAAGGTCTCCGACCTTAGAAGTCGGTTGGCCGCCTTGAAGGGGCAGCGTAAGGTTTCCCTTTTGGAATTACAACAGGTGGTGGGCCACCTTAACTTTGCTTGCAAAGTGGTGGCCCCAGGCAGGGCCTTTTTGCGACGCTTTTGCGACGCCATGGGCCGGTTGCGCCTCCCCCATCATAGGGTCCGGGTTAATGCTGGAATGAGAGCGGACTTGGAGGTCTGGGAGGAGTTCCTTGACTCCTTCAATGGGGTTTCCTTCTGGAGGGAGGACCTTAAGATTGAGGCAGAGCTTCAGATTTCTTCTGACGCTTCCGGTGCTAGTGGTTTTGGGGTATACTTTAGGGGCCATTGGTGTGCCGAGCAGTGGCCTGCTGAGTGGTTGGATAGCGGGCTCTGTAGAGATCTCACGTTTTTGGAATTTTTCCCCATCTTGGTGGCCGTTTGCCTGTGGGGGGAGCAGCTTGCCAACCACTCAGTTCTGTTTTGGTGTGATAACATGGCCGTAGTACATGTCATCAATTCCTTGACTTCAAAATCGGCGGCGGTCATGAATCTGGTTAGGTTTTTTACCCTGCGTTGCCTCCGGTTGAATGTTTTATTCCTGGCCAGGCACGTACCGGGGGTTTGCAATGGTGTGGCGGATGCTCTGTCTCGCCGACAGATGGAGCGTTTCCGGCAGTTGGCCCCAGAGGCAGATTCATGTCCGGCGGAAATGCCCGCGGAACTCTGGAGGCTTGGGAACAGGAAGCCGGTAGGGCCATTCAGTTGGCGCTAGCACCTAGTACAAGGAGGGCATATGCCAGAGCGACCGCCCAGTTCGGTGAGTTTAGGGGGGCTGTAGCACTCCCGGATTCCTGGCCTATCCCCGTGGAGCACATCATGCAATTTTGCGTGCATCAACGGGAAAGAGGCCTGGGGCTGAAAACTATAAGGGGACAATTGGCAACGTTGGCCTTTGAAAGCAAGGCCCGTGGCCTCACGGAGCCCACCGGAGACTTTAGGGTTAGGAAGATGCTGGAGGGTTGGGCCCGCGAGCGGGTGCATCAGGCAGATGACAGACAGCCCATATCCCCGTCTGTCCTCCGCGGATTGTTTGGGGGTTGGTCCAGGGTGTGCTCTTCCCCATTTGAGTCGGCCTTATTCCATGCTGCCTCGTTGTTGGCCTTCTTTGGGGCCCTGCGGGTAAGCGAGCTCGTAGTACAGTCAAAGGCTGACACTTCTGGGAGGGCGCTCCAATCCGGAGATGTAAAAATCACCAATAGTCAGTTGATTTTGACGATTCGCAGGTCCAAGACTGATCAGAGGCAGAGGGGAACCGTCATCACGATCGGCATGTGCGATTTGCAGGAATTATGTCCGGTCAGGGCCGTTCGCCGTTACGCCCAACTCAGGGGTGAGGCCCAAGGTCCTTTTCTTAGGCACGACGACGGTTCTCCTCTTACCAAATATCAGTTTTGGTCGGTCACAAGTAAGGCCCTGGTCCGATTGGGTCTTACTGGCGTCAAATTCGGGACGCATTCATTCCGGATTGGGGCGGCCTCCACAGCTGCGGCTATGGGCTATACGCCCTCGGCCATTCAGCATATTGGTCGATGGCGCTCGGCGGCCTATAAGTCTTATGTTCGCCCCCTGGTCGCCTAGCAGGTAGGTGGGGGGGTTGGTTACTTGTTGGACACGTTGCTGACTGTTGTTTGTTTTTTCAGGTGCTGTGGCTCGGGGTGAGAGACGGCGGGTTCTCATCTGCGGGCACAGCATGGTTTTTTGGGCTGCCCATTTCTCCAGGCGGTCTTCTGTGGGCACCCAGCTGGGTCTCAGTGAATGGGCCACTGTCGAATGGCTGGGTCGTCGTGGGCTGCGCTGGCCCGGCATCATGCCACTCTTGTTCCTTGAGCGGAAGGCATTACCTCCACACATTCTTGTCGTTCACCTGGGTGGGAACGACTTGGGGCTGCTGCGGGGGAAGGCTCTTTCCCAGCAGGCATTGGCCGACCTCAGCGAAATTCGTCGCAGGTGGCCTGGGGTCATATTGGTATGGTCGGCAATTTTGCCGCGCAGGGTGTGGAGGTACGCCATTTCGCCTGGGGGAATCGAGCGGGCCAGACGTAAGGCCAATAGGGCCATTCAGAAGGCCATGGAGGGGGGACTGGGAATATACCTCCCTCATCCGGCCATACGGGTCGATCAAGTCGACCTGTACCGGCCGGATGGTGTTCACTTATCTAATTTGGGTAACCGGGCCTTTTTGGACGAAATCCGGCAGGGGGTGCGGTTGGCTCTGGGCCACCCGGTGGGGCGCTTATGCCTAAGCAGAGGCTTGGCATTGGCGGTGGCTGGATTAGGTTTGGCCACAGGGTTTTCCAGGGGAGCACCTATGGCCTAGCACCTTTGGTGCGGTGGTCTGCAGGAACCGTAGATGGGCTAAACGGCTCAGTACGGTGATGCAGAACACAGGGAGCCTCACCTGGGTGGATCTTTCCATGGGGATTGTTCCAGCCCGGTTGGTGATGGCTAGAGGCCTGGCCGCTCAGTTACAACCCGATTACGGCGGGTTTGTGCTGGGGGCAGGGTGGCTCGCCCTTTGGACAAGGCGGGGTCCAGGTGTTGACCCCAGGGCTTGTCTGGTCTGTTTTCTCTCCCCCTGCCAGTTATATTTGTTAATTTTAATAAAGCGGCCCGGTTTTAAACCCAACAATTGTGTCTGCCTCTTCTTTCCGACTGGGGGGGCAAGGTTCGGCCCCTTCCCAGCCGAGCCTGCTCACAGGCCATAGGCTGGGGGCCGTCTTTGCTCCTCCGGAAGGAGGGAGGGGCAGAAGGATCACCCGACATACGGGTGTTTTGGCTGGGCGCGGAGGCGGGGCTATATAAGCCCCGGCTCCCGCCTCAGCACGCAGTTCGATTTCGGCTCTCTGCCCGCCCACCCTTCCCATTGGCAGTACAGGTGTATACCGGTCGCCTTTTGGGGCCAGGTAGGAATTTTTTCACCCCCGCACAATTGGCCTATGCGGGGGTGTTTTTCGCCTACCTTGTACTGCCTAGTAGGTTAGGTTTTGTTGTGTTCTAGTTTGGTCGCAGGCTGGATTAGGTTTGGCCACAGGGTTTTCCAGGGGAGCACCTATGGCCTAGCACCTTTGGTGCGGTGGTCTGCAGGAACCGTAGATGGGCTAAACGGCTCAGTACGGTGATGCAGAACACAGGGAGCCTCACCTGGGTGGATCTTTCCATGGGGATTGTTCCAGCCCGGTTGGTGATGGCTAGAGGCCTGGCCGCTCAGTTACAACCCGATTACGGCGGGTTTGTGCTGGGGGCAGGGTGGCTCGCCCTTTGGACAAGGCGGGGTCCAGGTGTTGACCCCAGGGCTTGTCTGGTCTGTTTTCTCTCCCCCTGCCAGTTATATTTGTTAATTTTAATAAAGCGGCCCGGTTTTAAACCCAACAATTGTGTCTGCCTCTTCTTTCCGACTGGGGGGGCAAGGTTCGGCCCCTTCCCAGCCGAGCCTGCTCGCAGGCCATAGGCTGGGGGCCATCTTTGCTCCTCCGGAAGGAGGGAGGGGCAGAAGGATCACCCGACATACGGGTGTTTTGGCTGGGCGCGGAGGCGGGGCTATATAAGCCCCGGCTCCCGCCTCAGCACGCAGTTCGATTTCGGCTCTCTGCCCGCCCACCCTCCCCATTGGCAGTACAGGTGTATACCGGTCGCCTTTTGGGGCCAGGTAGGAATTTTTTCACCCCCGCACAATTGGCCTATGCGGGGGTGTTTTTCGCCTACCTTGTACTGCCTAGTAGGTTAGGTTTTGTTGTGTTCTAGTTTGGTCGCAGGCTGGATTAGGTTTGGCCACAGGGTTTTCCAGGGGAGCACCTATGGCCTAGCACCTTTGGTGCGGTGGTCTGCAGGAACCGTAGATGGGCTAAACGGCTCAGTACGGTGATGCAGAACACAGGGAGCCTCACCTGGGTGGATCTTTCCATGGGGATTGTTCCAGCCCGGTTGGTGATGGCTAGAGGCCTGGCCGCTCAGTTACAACCCGATTACGGCGGGTTTGTGCTGGGGGCAGGGTGGCTCGCCCTTTGGACAAGGCGGGGTCCAGGTGTTGACCCCAGGGCTTGTCTGGTCTGTTTTCTCTCCCCCTGCCAGTTATATTTGTTAATTTTAATAAAGCGGCCCGGTTTTAAACCCAACAATTGTGTCTGCCTCTTCTTTCCGACTGGGGGGGCAATGGTTTCCATTTCCTGGACCACCTGAATTATCCGAATGACCCATGAACTTCAAGGAATGTTAGGGAAGGACGTGCTTCCATGAATACCACTTCCTGACCCCAGAACCAGCCAACGTTTGGCACGAAGTTTACTTCATGTGCTGATTCATGTCCATCCCTATTCATTATTATGATTATGAATGAAGCCTGGAGTGGACTACAGAAAGCAATTAAAAAACAAACAAACACTGAAGTTCCTCAAAGGAGCAAGAGAAGTACAAGGTGGATCCAGTGTCAGACTTGGACTGAGAAGACTGAAATTCAAAATCCTTCTGTGCCATAAAGTTTACTTGTGATCTTGGCTATTCATGCTTTTTAAATCTAAGCCTATCACACAGTGTTACTATGAGGGTCAAGTAATAGAAGGTAGACCCAGGTTTGCTTTTTTGAGCTCTTTAAAAGAAGGGAGAACAGAATACAAATAGGTATATATATCAGAAACAAAAAAAATTAGGTAGAACATGAGGAGGGCAGGAAGGGTTGTATAAGTGCTTAGTTCTTGTGGCCCTTTCTTACACGCCCAGGGAAATGCTGATTGACACTTTGAGGTCAGACAGCATTTTTTCTCCAGTTTGGCAAGGGATCCTGGAGGTTTTTCCCATCTTCTGGGCATGGAGCGGGGGTCACTGGGGATGTGTGTGTGTGGGGGGAGGTATTTGTAAATTTCCTACAATGTGCAGGGGTTAGACTGGATGTACCTGGAGGTCCCTTCTAACTCTATGATTCTATGAAAATGGTCTTCAAAAAATCAAATGTATCATTTCATGAGACTAGTGTTTTGTTTTGAAGATATCTTTATATATGAAAAGAATAATGCAACTTAGATATCTTTGTTCTTTTCTATTCTGATGGGGGGATTAGGATTTCTCTACATAACTGACAACTGTTGAAACAAAAAGAAGCAGTCCAAGAAATTATGTATCCCTGTGCATATTTCATTGGTATCGGAACAGCATGTGTGGGAGATGTTGATAAGGAATTGTGCCCATTGTCTTCAAATGATAAGTGCCAAAAGAAATTTATCAATAAGAGCCAAGACCACCTAAATTTAGCAGTCACCGTGACATCTTTACCCACAAAACATTTGATTTGATGCCTGGCTTTTATAAAGTATTACATGACTCAGTTAATATTTTAACACAATTGATCCATTTTAATGATGTATTTCTTTAGTATAGAATAAATCAGCTCTTCCTGCATGTTATATACGTTGATGTTCAGTTAGGAATTTTGCATGCAATTCTTCCCATGAAATTAATGAAATGCATCCTCTTATTTAGAAGACATTAGCCGGCTTTGAAAGTAGTCCTTCATTCTTGCGTACTGTAATATGCCTGGTTCAGCATTGGCAGTGACAGGAGGATAATCTGACAGACAGAGTTGACCTTTTGGCACTCTTAACACTCACCTGGCTCAATATAAAAATCAACTGGTAAACGCCTATCAGTGAGTGAGCAATCACCAGCTTCAAATTAACAAAATAAGTGACCTTTTCTTTTCTTTTCTTTTTTTAAAATATCTTTTTTCATTTCCTCCTTCTCCCCTCCCCCCCACCCTGGGATGTGTAATAATTTGCACTACTCAGTTCACGCCATGTGACAAGCCTGATGATTTAAAGCTTGTATAACATGACAGGAATGGAATGTTCAGAAGATCCCATCCTGCAATTTCTGCCACTGTAAACTGTAAGGAGTGAATACAGGAACAAAAGGCTGTTTTCAAGGGCTGCTAGCGGTGCAGCCCCAGCCAACAGCACAGTATAAAACACATCCTGTGTTTTGTTTTGGAGCTTAGAAAAGTTTTTTTTTTAAATGTTCTGCATTTGAACCCCCCCCCCCCCAAAAAAAACACAACTGTCTGGAATTGTGGTAGATTTCAAATAAAGCACATACATTTAATCTGAAACCTCTTACAATAAGAGATCAAATTGACAGAGCAGATATGAGCCCTATATTGCCTAGCAACTGACTTTTGAATAATGAGAAAAGGCAAGGGTCACATACCCTAGTATGAGAACACTTCTATCTGTTTACTTTGGCGTTCTGTGTTACACATCCGTTGTCAGTCTAAATTTTATTTTAGCATGTTTTTATTAAATTATGCATTATATATACATTATATACTTTACTTATTAAATATTAATTATAGTTGCAGAATTAAAGCAAAATACTATTTTGTTCCAACAAATGAGTAATTCAATTCATGAAACAAAACAAAAAATTGGGGGGGGGGACATTGCATAGGTTAATATTGATATTAGACATTTATTTCCAAAACTCAATATATGTACACCACTGTATTCATGCAGCTGTGTTTACAAAAAGATTTTAGATTTGTGACTTCTACAGCTTAATGCAATAATGTCATTCAGTTTAGACATACAAAACTTTTGTGATTACTTTATTAGTGGTATTTTAGGGTTATGCCAGTTCTTTAAAATAGCATTGTTGGCAGTAGTTAATAAATTTATGATTAAAAACAAAATTACACTTACATCATGCTTTAAACCAATAACTTGCCCCCCAAGTCGGAATGAAGAAGCTGACACTGTATGTTGGGTAAATGGGCCACTTTATTAAACATAACCAAACTATAACTTGCATGGCAAGGGCTACCTGAAGCTGGACAAGCCCCGGGGTCGTCTCACAACCCTTCCCTGTCCACGTATGGGTGAGCCACCCTGCCCTTGGCATGAGCCACAGTGATGTGGCTAATGTCAGGCCAGCCAGGCCAAATTTTCCTACCCCACACAGGTCTCAGTCACCCAGGAAGAGCCAATTTGTGGGGAGGCATTACACAATCCGCATTATGCAGCATTGAGCTGTGCAGCCCATCTGCCGCTCCTGCAGATCGCCTGCACTCAACTGGTGCTGTTCCCTGGGTGCTCACCTGGGCTTCAGTAACCCCTTGCTCATTCTGCCAAGTGACCAAGAACTTAATAACTACTACCCTCTGGTCCCTCTCTATTAAGCAGTACAAGGTAGGCGAAAAACACCTCACCACCAACCAATCAGGTGAGAGTGAAAAAAATCCTACCTGGCCCCTAATAAGGCGACCGGTCAAGCCTGTACTGCTGCAGGGTGGGCAGATGGGCCAAGAGCCATGAAGAACTGAGTGGCTCGGGGTGGGGCAGGGGATAATATAGCCCCAATGCTCCACCCCTCCCAGGATCCCTGGATGCCCGGGAAGCCTGTGTCACCTCCTCCTCTGACAAGGAGGCAAACGTGTCCCCACAGCCTATGGCCCCTGACACAGCACAGCTGGGGAGGGGCTGAATTGCCCCCCAAGTTGGAATGAAGAGGCTGACACTGTATGTTGGGAAAACGGGCCACTTTATTAAACATAACCAAACTATAACTTGCATGGCAAGGGCCACCTGAAGCTGGACAAGCCCTGGGGCCATCTCACAACCCTTCCCTGTCCACATATGGGCAAGCCACCCTGCCCCTGGCATGAGCCATAGTGATGTGGCTAATGTCAGGCCGGCCAGGCCAGGCCAAATCCTCCTACCTCACATAGGTCTCAATCACCCAGGAAGAGCCAATTTGTGGGGAGGCATTACACAATCCGCATTTTGCAGCATTGAGCCGTGCAGCCCATCTGCCGCTCCTGCAGATCACCTGCACTCAACTGGTGCTGTGCCCTGGGTGCTCACCTGAGCTTCAGTAACCCTTTGCTCATTCTGCCAACGCCAATGCCAATGCCAAGCCTCTACTTAGGCATTTGCACCCACCAGGCAGCCTAGAGCTGCCCGAAGCCCTTGCCATAGCTCATCTAAAATGGCCCGGTTACCCGACTCTGACAGATGAACTCTGTCAGGTCTATATAGTGCACCACAGTTGGCCTGAATGACCGGGTGGGCAAGAAAGATCTTGAGACCCCCATTCATCACCTTCTGAAGGGCCCGGTTGGCCTTCCGTCTGGCCCTTTCGATGCCCTTTAGGTCCTAGGCAGCTCGCCAATCTCTGCGAGGAAGGATGGCAGACCACACTAGGCAGACCCTGGGCCACCTTCCCATGATGACTCGTAAGTTCGTCACTGCCTGCAGAGAAAGGACCTTCCTTTTCATCAACCCAAGGTCATTCCCACCGAGGTAGATGACCAGTATATTGGGTGGTGGTCCTCTCTTCCCCTGAAACAAGAGGAGCAGGAGCCCAGGCCATTGCAGCCCATGGCGACCTTGCCACTCAACCATGGCTCATTCGCTGAGACCCAATTGGGAACCTCCGTGCATAGTAGGCTGCCCAGAAAACCATACTGTTCCCGCAGACGAGGATCCGCAGCCTCTTATGAGCCACAGCACCTGAAAGGAGAAAACAGTCAACCAAGAACATGACTCGCCCAACAGGGGCATAACTTGGCAGCTGCATGACCTCCCTCACTCACACAGGTAAAAGCAAAGGACGCACATAAGAGTGGTAGGTAGCGGAATGCCACCAACCAACCCTATGTATTGTAGGGCCAGGGTACCCCATCACTGCCGCTGTGGAGGCCACTCCAATTCTGAACAAATGGGTGCCAAATTTGACCCCCTTCAGTCCCAGCTTGTCCAATTCCTGTGCGATTACTGCCCCAAATTGGTACTTGGTCAGCGGGGAACCATCACTGTGGCAAAATAATTGGCTTCCCCCCTAACTAACATGTACTGCTGCAGTGTCTTCACTGGGCATAAGTCGGTCTCCCCACATGGCCCAAGTGTAACTGTCACGCCCCTGTTCCTCTGGTCTGTTTTAGATCGCCTAACCCTCAGTACCACCTGGTCGCCTGTAAAGGTGACATCGCTGGCCATTAGGGCATAGTTAAATGTATCCTTGAGGAACCGGGACACCAGCTCACTGACTCTGAGGGTGCCGAAAAAGGCAGTCAGTGCTGCTGCATGAAAAAGGGCAACTTCATGGACCTCAGGTCAAATCTGGCCCAGCCCCTTAGGCACGGAGGGGAAAATGGGCTGCCGCAAATCCACCCTAGGCCCCCGCTCCCATGACCATCCTTCTAACATCTTTTTAACTCTAAAATCTCCAGTGGCCTCATTGAATCCTTGCGCCTTGCTGACAAAGGCAAGGGCCGCCAACTGCCCCCGTATGGATTTAACTGCTAGCCCTCTTTCTTTCTGATGCACCAAAACCTGCATCAAATGAAGCACGGGAACCGGCCAAATGTCCTGTAATTCCAACGTGCCTCTAAATCCCCTAAACTGCCATATTGCCCACTCGTACACTCATCTGGTACTTGGAGCCAGAGCTAACATGATTGCCTTACTGGCTTCGACCCTCCAAGCTGCCACAGGTCCTGGGGCATACTCACCGGCCAAGGGTTGGCTTCTGGAGCCAGCTGGTGAAAATGCTCCATGCTGTTGGTGAGACAGAGCGTCTGCCATATCATTACAAACACCAGGAATGTGTCTGGCCATAAACAGCAGATTCAGTTGAAGGCAGCGTAGCATAAAAGCTCTGACCAGGTTCATTACCGGCCCAGATCTGGAGGACAACAAGTTGATCACATGGACCACCACCAAGTTGTCACATCAGAAGTGCACCGCATGGTTGGTGAGTCAATCACCCCTGAGGCACAAAGCCACAACAATGGGCAAAAACTCCAAAAATGTTAGGTCCCTGTAGAGCCCGCTGGTCAACCATTCCCTGGGCCACCTTTCAGCACACCAGTGTCCCAGGAAAAATACCCCAATACCCATGGAACCCGCAGTGTCAGAAGTTATCTGGAGGTAGGCTTCGATTCTCATGTCCTCCCTCCAAAAGGAGATCCCATTGAAGGATTTAAAAAAAAATTCCCAAATCTCCAGATCTTTCCGCATGCCTGCAGTTATTCTTATTCTATGATGAGGGAGATGGAGGGAGTCCATTGCGTCACAAAGTCGCTGCAGGAATGCCCTAACTAGGGCAACTACTTTGCAAGCAAGTTTAGATGTCCCACGAGCTGCTGCAGCTCCAGCAGGGACACCTTACGGTGACCTTTAATGGCTGCAAGCCACCCCCTTAGGCCTTGTACCTTGTCAGCAGGTAGCTGTGAAGCTTGCTGATAGGTGTCTAACTTGATGCCCAAAAATGTTAAAACTGGGGCAGGGGCCTCCATCTTTTCATGCGCCAGCGGTACACCGAGTTTGTTAGCCAGTTGAACAAAGGCGTCCAACAGTCTGGCGCATTGCCTCTAGCCTGCCGGGCCCACAAACAAAAAATTGTCAAGGTAATGAACCCTTTCAGTTAAACCCGACTTAACTTGGAGCACCCAATCCAAAAAGGAACTAATCGCTCGAAGGCTGCACAAGAAATTGAGCAGCCCATTGGCAGGGCTCTGTCCATGAAATATTTTCCATCAAACATAAAACCCAGCAATTCAAAGTCCCTGGGGTGGATGGGTAACAGGCAAAATGCTGACTTAATATCGCATTTAGCCATTTCGGCACCCGTACCACACCCCCGCACCACCTTGACCGCCTGATCAAAAGAGGTGTATCCTAACAACAAAGTTGATCAGGAATGGCATAATTCACCAACCCCCCCCCCCCCAGGATAGGAAAGGTGGTGAATGAGATGGTACTCCCCAGGTGCCTTCTTAGGCACCACCCTCAGGGAGGAAACCTTCAGGTTGGGCACCAGAGGGGCCTCAAAAGGGCCAGCCACATGTCCCTTCCTGCATTCCTTATTAATATTTTCCTGAACCACCTGCTCCATTCCCACCACAGAATGAAGATCGGATGCCATGCTTTGTTGCCAAAGGGGAGGGCCTGAAATGGCACTGACCATATGGATTTGGCAAATAGCCCCATGTGTTCCACTGAGAGGTTGGCCACCCTGCCTGGAGGGGCATCAGCATTTGCCCGCTTCAAGGGAGGATACTGGGCGACACCTGAGCAGGCCCGCCCTGTGAAGGTGTCGCTGCCGTAGCGACAGCTTGTAACTGGCCACCCCTGCCTACACAGCACTGGGTCAGACTCTGCTGAGAAGGCCCATCTGCTGCCCATGATGTTCCTGGCTGCCTGGGGTATGCCCACAGTGCCCCCTGTCCCAAAATGGGTGAAGAAACACCAGCAGGACCTGGTCCCATTGTTGGCGAAGGATGACCCCATGGGCCTCATGGCCAGTTCTGAACCTGTTGTGTCTGCAGGTACTTACTTTCACCCATTGACGGTGTAACCACTACCACCACTACTGGTGACTGGACCAGCTGTTCCCGCTCGATGGCCACCTCCTGGACCTCGGTGTCCTCACCTGGCTCCAGTCCCTCATCCGGCTCAGTTTCCTGGGTCTCTGCTGGTACCCGCTCCATGCTTTTGCCAGCTTCCTACAATGCAGAGAGACAGGCCAGTACCTCCCTCTCAAATGTCAATATTCCCGACCGCCCAGTGGCTCTGCAGCGCCTGGTCCAAGCCGAAGGTGCCCCAGCTGCACCCCTCTCTCACTCTAGGGCCCCTAAACGATCCATAATGGCTTGCCACATCTGGCTCATATCATCCACCTCCTTATTGGGTTGGCTGGCTGCACCCTCTTCCTGGGGGGCCTAGCAGATTGCTTGCCCTTAGGGGGTCCCTGCCCTTTCTTCGGCCCCATTTTGTTCCTCCTTATTTGCTGCTTGGTTAGCCTTGCCAACGCTCTGAACACTCCCCATCAGCGAAAGTGGGGGGGGGGTTGAGGCCACCGGCCCCATCAGGCCCAACCCCCTTTGTCAATTAACCCCCAGCGCATCCTTCCCACAGATAAAGGAAATGTGCTTGAAAATAGGGGAGGGTGGGAACTGTCCGGTACCACCCCCTATTTTGACCTATTTCCCCCCAAAGGCTCCCGCCGAGCCCCAGAAACCTCACGGCCCAAAGCCCCTCACTTGACACAAGCTGTCCACGGCTACGAATGGCCTGACCAAACCGCTCCCTCGCGCTGCCTCACTGAACCGCCGCAACCGCTGCCGTTCCCTGATGCCTCGCCTCATCCCCGCTGTGCCAAACCGCCACCGTTCGCTGATGCTGCGCCACCATGCCTCGTCCCTCACACCCGTGCTCTTGGCTGGGAAGCACTAGTGTGCCTCCGCCATTGCCAAGAACTGCGTGGCTTTGTGTGGGGCCAGGCCGGGGCTAATATAGCCCCGACACTCTGCCCCTTCCAGGATCCCCTGATGCCCAGGAAGCCTGCATCACCTCCTTCTCCATAGCCTAAGGCTGCTGACACGGCAAGGCCAGGGAGGGATGAATAATCAAAAGTCAATCAACTTTTGGATTTAAAGACAAACTATGATTAGTCGTTTTCCAGTGATTTTATTTTAAGCAAATCCCCATGTAAACCTGGTTGGTTTTGTTCATCTCTAATAAGAAAAGAAGAATGAAATCCCAAGGGATTTTGATGACCATCAGGAGGCAGGGTGAGCAGGCATAATCTTCATCAGTACCTGGCTCTTGAATTCAGATATTACAGCTGTATTGGTTGATTGTCTCCTTCCCTCCCTTTGAGGAAAGATCCTGCTGGATTGGAGAGCACTTGGCCTGGGGTTTGGTCAACCTTTCAACTCATTTACACTAGGTCTGGGCTCATTTTGTGCCTGATACCTGAAACACTCTGACCACCACTCCAATTGCAGAACAGATATTTCTCACCTTCCTCTTCCTGCTGTAGTCCACTATGTGCTCTGAAATGCTGCTCTTATGAAAGAGTCTTGGAAGTAACAGTGTGATAGAGATTTGCATTGGGAGGGAAATTCTACAATGCCATTTCCCTAATACCAGTGGAAGCAATATTCTGCTAGCAGAATATGACTTATTCTGTGCTATTTACTATACAGGAGATTACTGTTTGGTAAGGATGGGTGGGAACAGGAAAATATGTGATTCATGTCAGTTTGTGGTTCATGTCCAGACTACTGAACCATGAACCAAATCAGGAAGTTCATTCACAAACTGAACCAGTTCATGGTTTGTGGGCCCACAAACTCTGTTGAAAGGGACTGTGGTATCTTTAAACCAGATTCTCAGAAAGCCTAAAAAACAGCTATTTTTGTGGCTTTTGCTGGGAACAGAAAGCAGGGGTTTAAAGAAATACCTTTAAATCCCTGCTCTATCCATGAACTCCTTTAAAAGTTTGTGGAAGTTCATGATGGTAGACCTGTCGCAAACTTCAGTTTGCAAGCCACAAACTAGGCAAAATTTGTAATGAATTTTGCTTTGTGATTTGGTTTGTGCCCATTCCTACTATTTACTTTTGTTGCATAATACAGTGAATGTCGTAAGCAAAATTGTTGGTTACTAAGGGATGTATTTTAGAAGCCAGTTTTTAAAAAACTTTTGAAAATCTACCTTTAAACAATTCAATGATACAGAGGATGAGTGATTTTATTACACTTTGTTGAGGTAGGTAACCTTTTATCCCTTGTTTTGTGAGACCCGTGGATCCTTATTAGCATAGTAAAAATAGCTTCTTTTAGTTACTTAATTTCTGATGCAGCCTGAGTGTCAAATAACTTGTCTACAACTCCAATATATTTTGTCTACTCACATAGAAACATCTTATAAAGTGATAAGAATAATTGGTGTCTCTGTTCTGGAGTTTATTTTCAGTTTATAAAAGCTCGAGCAATAATAATGCAGTAGAAAAAGAACTGATCAAAACTTTTGCTATGTGAATGGATGGGTTGACCTCCCACAGAAGAGTCGACATTATTAACACATAGGGCGTTTTCCCACAGAGCTTACCGAGGAGCGACGTCCCTCTTCACCGCGCAGCGTCTGCGCGGATTTCCCACCAACTGCTCCGCAGAACCAGGAAGTGCCAGACCTTTTGCGTCGTAGATGTAAACCGCTAAAAACCAGTTTACGTTAGCGACACAAAAGCCATGGCTCTTCCTGGTTATGTGGAGCAGTTGGTGGGAAATCCGCGCAGACGCTGCGCGGTGAAGAGGGACGTCGCTCCGCGGTAAGCTCTGTGGGAAAACGCCCATAGAAAGCAGCAAAGTAGAACATATGGTGAAACTTTTTGTATTTGAGCATAAGAACAGCCCTGCTGGATCAGTCAGATCCATCTACTCCTGCAATCTGTTTTATACAGTGGCAAATTAATTGACCTAGATGGCTAACAAACAAGGCATAGAGGCCTTCCCCAGATGTTGCATCCTAGCACTGGTATTCAGATGTGGAATTTCCTCATAGTCATCATGGCCAGTAGCCAGGGATGGACCTGTCCTCCATGAATCTGTCTAATCCTCTTTTAACTCTGTCTATGTTCATGGCCATCACTAGGTCTAATGGTAGTGAAACCACAATTTAATTGCTCATTATGTAAGGGAAGGCTTCCTTTTCTCTATCCTGAATCTATTGTCCATCAACTTCATTGTGCCCCAAGGACTGACAGACCCATATCTGCTACCCCTGGGAGACTTGGGGGGGGGGGGATGCATCACGTCCAGCAAAAACTTGTATATGACATCATTGACAAGAATGACAAAATCCTAGAGCACTGGTGATTTCACATCCAGATGTTTGTTGGCAGTAATGTCAATATGTAGATAATGTCTCCCTTCCATTTTCTACCCACCACTCATCCATGAAGAAGTAAGAACAGGAAGGTGGTGGTGGGACATCACCTGCCATAAAAGGCGAGTCAGCAAGCCTAGTGTGTCTCGAACTCGCTACCCACTTTCTACCCCACAATTAACTTTATAGACATCTATCATGACTCCCCAGAGTCATCTTTTTTTCTACCATATTTTAGCCTTTCACTTTTAGTTTGGTTGCCTCTGTACTGTAGAAGACCATGTGCTACACCAGTTTCAAAATGTGTAGCATTGTTCTGGGGGGGTTACTTAGGTTGCCGGGAGTTAAGAAACATCCACCTTCTGCACATAGGGCCAAGCTTTGTTGGGCAAATTACATTTGAAATGAAACTCCTAGTTTTAGCATTTTGCCCTTTCCCAATTACTAAGCCAAAACCAAATACATCAATGCAGAGCTAGACATAAACAATAATTTAAGTCACTGTAATGTCTTCCTCTCAAAAGATTTACAGGATTCAAGTTCTTTTTAATAGCCGACCATGAGGAAATTACAATTGTTTCCATTCACACACATGACTGTAATGGAGAAAGCTTGACAAGGGCTGTAGTTACAAGGAAATGTAACATTTTGAGGAAAGGCACCAGTGTTCATTCATATGGATAATTATATCTTAAATGTTAAAGAGTTTCCAAGAATCAACTGGACTAAAAGAGAAGGAAAATTAAAAAAAAAAAACTGTCTAGGTGGAAGAAGCAATTGTGATGGAAATAAAGGATTACATCATGTATTTCCATAGCAACCAAACTTGTAAAAATAACAATTATGTTAGCAGAAGTTATGTGAAATAGCTTCCATGATAGTTGAAGTACAATTCCAGTAAGAACTTAAGACAGATAAATACAAAGATTTGTTCCTTCTTCGGAGATTTGATCTTCTGTTTGTCTCTACACTTGATATTTCTCCACTATATTTTAAACTTCTTTGGAAGAAAGGTGCAACTTTTTGTCTCTTTGACAGTATAAAAGGAATGCTTAAACTTCTACCTCTCTTCCCCACCACTTTGAAATAGCACTGCCATTATTTCTTTTATTCAGGATAAAGGTATCACATGGACTGTAAAAAAAGGAACAAAACAATTTTTTTATACTGTGAAATATAGAATATTTTCACTGAGAAAACCAACAACAAAACTGAAATCTTTCAGATGTTTTGTAAGCTCTTTCCAGCTGGGCTGAATTTTGGTGGCCAGAGTTAATCTGAGTGGTTTCAAACTGTGGGTTTTTTTTTTTTGCCTGATTGTAGTTAAATAGAATTTTGTGTCATCTTGCTTTGAGTCATCAGGATGTTGGACTAAAATATCCAAATAAATAAACTGCATCTCATCACACCTACTATCATATTTAGTGCATTATTTCCTAAGTGTTGTAATTTTATTTCTTTTTTTAGATGTCGCAACAACATTCTAAAATGGTATGGCTGCAAACTTTAATTGCTAATTGCATGAAAATATCCCTAAATTCTATTATAAAAACTGTCTGCAATAATGAAAGGCAGTAGGTCAATACATGAAAATATGACTGGTTTGCGTACTGAATGACAGTTGAAAAATACAGGCACAATCCAAAGAAGAGTAACAGAGAAGTCTGTGTGTAAAGTGCAATCAAGTCGCAGCTGACTTAGGGCGACCCCTAAGGGAAAGAAATGAACAAAGGTTGGTTGCCATTGCCTGCCTCTGCATTGCAACCCTGGAATTCCTCGATGGACTCTCAACTAAATACTAACCAGGGCCAACCCCGCTTAGCTTCTAATGTTAAGGGAAATGCTTATATCTCTTTTTTTTATATGGGAAAATTAGCAATATGGAGACTAGGTAGAGCGACTTAGGAGCAAAGGATCTTTTCTTCAATAATACGGAAGTCAAGTTTTCAAGCAAGAATACGCCAGGCAAATATATTTTCTAATGTTTACTTAAAATATGTAAAAAGAATACATTCACACACACACACAAATACACAATACAGGCAATCAAGAAACTAGGAAGGGTAGAAGTTATCAATAGAGGAATTGAGGGGGCCTTGAGGAAGGCAATATTACCTGATCCAGATGTTGTGAGGTCCAGTTACAACTTGAAGATGCAGATATGCCCTACCATGTGCCATGTCTGATGACCCCCTTACTTAGAGTAATGGGAGGGGGCACCAATCTGGCTACATTTGCTCAGACTGAGAAAGCAGGGGGAAGAGATGAAGCTTTCTTTCATGTTATAATCTTTTGGAAGGTATGAGGTCCTCCCAGAAAAGGGGCTGGCTTGTGGTGGGCAGTGATGAGTCTTTTTTGGGTACCTGACTGGGTGCTCATCTCAAGCCAATGAGCAGAGCTGACTCTGGTCACCTGAATGGATCTTCAGGTAATCATAGATAGTGTTTATCATAGTAATTACTAGAAGAATGGATCAGAATACAGTTGATGGGTTTAAATTGGTTTGGTTGACACCCAGGAAGGAAATCAGTGTAGTACACAAAGACATGATAGATATTATTATAGGAGTGAATAGAAGTAACTAGGTAGGAGTATTGGGCCTGAAGGTTAGGCCACTGATCAGTAGCTGAGGATTAGGGTGTGAGTAATACTTACCAGCAGTCCCCATTGTTATTATGCATTCTGTTTGGGCGGGGAAGAGGACCATTTCCAGAGGGTGTCTTTAGGTGGGGACCAGAACAAGCTCTCTGCTCTACTCCATTCTGAATGAAGTATTTCTTGGCCTGTTTCTGATCCAACTCCATTTTGTTTAGCTTGGGGTCCCCTTGGCTCAAGTGGGGTACTCCTAGAGGCAGGCAACGCCTCTTGGTCACACCAAGATCTGATAAGATCAGGCTAGCCTGAGCCATCCAAGTCAAGCCTTAGAAGTGTATAACTCTGTGTAGAATACCACTGTTTGTGTGGTACAGAATAGCCCATGCTCCAAACTGAAAATCTGACTTTCATAAGGATACACTCTCTAAGCAGGTTATCAATGACACGTTCTTTCCTTCATTATCTACTTCCTATTGTGCACACACAAATGGTTTGGAGAGACATTCTTTGTGTTCAGGGCAAATACACTGCAAAAATTCTTTAATTCTTTTAAATAGGGAAAACATTCCTCCAAGCAATATGCCAACAAAGATGGTGTGTTTATGGCATTGCCCTATGTGTGCAGGTGAAAAGAGAATCCCATTCACATAGAATCTCAGTAGACACATTAGAATTCACACAGAATTCTGGATTGAGAGACCTTGAGCTACCAGATATCATCCTGCAAGACATGCCTTTCCCTTTTAAAGTCCTAGAGCAGTATTCCTCCCTCTCCCAAACTTACTTCTCATGAACTGCAGCAGTAAATAGGATTTTGATTTTTGTTCCATACTGCTGGGACAAAGGATGACCAAAGAACCTTATTGAGAGGTACTTTGGCAGTGCTTAACAGCTAGGGATGGGCACAGACTGGCAGATGAACTAAAATGTATCGTGAATTTTGGACTATTCAGGGTTTGTGAACAGAAGATCATGAACTGAAGAACTGCAATCAACTACCACAAATTTTGACACAATTTGTTGGGCTCATAGTCCATGAAGCTCGGTTTACCTCAGCTTTCAGCTTTTCACAAGAAACAGCTGAGCAGCTGAGAGATTCCCACTGCTCATCTGTTCAGCTGGGAGCCATTACAACCACCGCTGCTTTCTGTTCCCTGCAGCTTTCCATAGGGATCAGAAAACAAGGGTTTAAATAGCCCTGCTTTCTGCTCTGCATAAAAAAAAACCTGCAGGAAGCAGGGCTTAAATGAAAGTGGTGAAGTGTCTTCTGGGGGCATTTCACCCCTACCTTTCTGCTGGCTGTGGCTTGCCACAGGGAAAGCTGTGACCAACAGAAAGGAGTGGGTGAAATGTCCCCCTGAGAGACACTTCACTCCCATGTTAAACTTTTTGGTTTTGCTCCTCCCTGCTTCAAATCAATGGGGAGTAAAACCAGAGTGTTAACTGTCTGTGAGCCATTTAAACTCTCCCAGTCTGCTTCTTACCACTTTGCAGGGGGAGCAGTTTTGCTTCCCACCACTTTGAACCTATTTAACCTATCAGCTGAGTGGCAGGATTCACTGCTCAGCTGTTTAATTTAAATGGCCCTGCTTTCTGCTCCCCGCCACTTTCATGGGGAACAGAAAGCAGTGGTTTAAAGTTTAAATGTCTCATGAACCTATATGAATGATTCAGTTCATGAACTAGCATATTATTCGAGTACGTTTGTGCTTCAGCTACAAACCACAGACTAAGCTGAACTGCAAAAATGTGGTTTGTGCACATTTGTATTAACTACATCCTTTGTCAGCTCAGTGCCTTGCAAGCCAGGTCCAACACTTTATAGCATGGCTCCTTCCTAAACAAAGTGCTTCACAGTGGGCATACAAAAAGTGAAATGAACTTCTTAGAAGAGTTGCAGCACTGAAATTTTCCTCAGAAATGGCATCAACTGTGCTTTACATCCATTTTTCTCTACTTTTCTCTCAAGAAATGTGGAAAACATTAGCCAAAATTGTATTGGTCTGTACAATTTTAGTCAGTTAAAGACAGGTTTTATGATACATTTAGCCTTTTAAATGACACTAATAGTCTCAGGAGACACATGGGTTTTCCTCCAGCTCAACAATTAAGTCTATTTCAATGTTATTTTGATAAGTTGAAACAATTCAGTTACTGTAGGTCTATTCAGTGGCATGTACTGTAAGACCAATAGAAAGGCACCTTAGAGTAACCTAAATAATAACCTTTTAGCCAAATTTAGACATAAAACAGCTCTCCCCCCCACCCCCGTATTTTTACCCCTTATTTTTTCAACCAGAAAAATAAATACTTTCAAATTTGAGTAGGTCAGGAGTCCGACTAGGTAATGAACACTATTAATCTCAATTGTGTTGCCTTTCCCCTTTCAAGCCATGGTTTAGAAATGTGTTTCTCACTAGAGTGTAGTAGCAAGGTTTATATGTTTATAAAGACAGAGAAGAATGTGTGCTAATGAATGACCTATATGTCAGTATTTGTCTTCATGTAATATGCACATTGTGTTAATCAATATATCATAGGGTTTATTTCGCCTATATGCTTCTAATTGAGTGTTTATAGAACTATATGCTGGTTTCAAATTGGACTTATTCCATCTAATCATAATCAAGTCCTTACCTCATGGTTAAAAAAAGAGAAGCAAGAGGAAGCAATTATGTGGGCCACAGTTCTCAAATCTTTATTCCAGTGAAATCCTGCAAGTGAAATATAGGTAAATACAGCCATGAAGCTAGCCCAGCTGGAAAATATCCACGAAATGCCAATGAATGGGCTAATATCTACTGGATACATGGTGGATTTATGTGCAAGCTAAGGAAGCTACTCTTTAGGCCCTCAGATTATAGGGAGCATCTACATATTCCACAATGACAAAAATGACTAATAATGCAGGGGTTTTTAGGGGGGGCAAAAGCACCCAGGGAGCTGAGTAGCCATATGGCAATGTCAGAGGTGCCCATGTGGCAATGCTGAGAATATTTGCCAGAGCACTGTCCATGCAACCCTCTGCACCAGGAAGTGACAAGACAGGCCTAGTGGCATGGCCAGAGTTAGTCAGCTCCCAAAGCTACCCCAGCCTGGGGGGGCGGGAATGGTGTAAAGATATGCCAGAAAAAAACTGAAGCATAGTGCATAGGTGCCCATGTAACAGAAAAGGCAAAACTTCCCCCCTTTACAGGTGTGGTGCTGCCCACAAACCCTGAAATAGATCAGGATGCCAAGGTCAATCATACCCAGGGTGGCCAAATCTCCCCTGCACACAATCACAACCTCCCTCAGCACAATATAAACCTGGACTAGGATCCCCCCATAGCTCAAATGATAGGGTACATGGCACCACCTGTGGTCTTTCACATGCATACTTAGAGTGCATAGCATTGTACTCTGGCAGTAGAAAAGGCACCATGAAGGCAAATAGTGCCATGGAGGGAGCACTTAGTATTCCATGGAGGAAACTACTGACTCTTACTGGGTCTCCACTGGCATTGCTAAAATGGTCACTACTCCTGTCCTGTTCTTCATAATTTCAAATGTCTCTGGGGTTTTTTTTATTTGCATCTGTGCAGGCAGTGACTCAATGGGAAAGAGACCAGGGATAACATTTCCAATGCAGTATGGATGGCTGCAGAGACCAGTGTGGATCCTGCCATTCTGCCATGGGGCTGCCATCTCACTTGTTCCATTCCAGCTCCTGAGTCATCCCTACTCAGGCAACCATCCATCTGGTCAGCCCACCCTGCACACAGGCATGCTGTGATGGGGGGCGGGGCGGGGTGTTTGCCTCCAATGCTTTCCAAGCATGGGAGTGAGCTCTGATTCAGGGAAGCTCATGTAGGGACTGGTGTTGCTGTTCTTGTGTGTGCATGTATGTCATGGTAAAAGTTCAATTTTCTCAAAAATTAGGGATCCTGCAATTTTTGGGAACCACCTCCAAAAGCTGGGCATTTTTAGCCTGGAGAGGAGGTGACTGAGAGGTGATATGATCACCATCTTCAAGTACTTGAAGGCCTGTCATATAGAGGATGGTGTGGAATTGTTTTCTGTGGCCCCAGAAGGTAGGACCAGAACCAGTGGGTTGAAATTAAATCAAAAGAGTTTCTGGCTCAACATTAGGAAGAACTTCCTGGTCGTTAGAGTGATTCTTCAGTGGAACAGGCTTTCTTGGGAGGTGGTGGGCTCTCCTTCCTTGGAGGTTTTTAAACAGAGGCCAGATGGCCATCTGACAGCAATGAAGATCCTGTGAATTTAGGGGGAAGTGTTTGTGAGTTTCCTGCATTGTGCAGGGGGTTGGACTAGATGACCCTAGAGGTTCCTTCCAACTCTATGATTCTATGACCATAGCTAAGATGGCATTTACCATCCATAAATAAATACTCATTATTAGTGAACAAAATCTGCATGAACTTCCCTGAATCAGAGTTCACTCCCATGGATGAATGAAGAGGAGATCATTCTGGGAAGCATTGTGGGGGAAAGGTCAGATCTAAAAGGTGGCTTTGATAGTTTGATCACAAAGCCTGTTTAACAGAATCTCAGATGGAGAAAATGAAAAGAAAAAAAAGCTATGAGTGCAAGTTCCAGTAAAGTAGGTTTTGATTCTCTATCAGAAAATACTCAGTTGAAGAATGAATCAGTCTTGCAGTAATGTGGGGTTTTCTTTGTTGAAATTTAAATGCACCTGCTGGATATACTTCAAATCTACCATGCAAAATTAATTCTCCCTCTCCAGTTTTTAGCCACCATCCTTCCAACACATTGATGCACACCTGCACATTACAAGATGACTTGATCAATGAGGTCTGGCAAGTAAGTTCCTGGGTCAGTCACATCTGGCCACAGTGATTCATGCCTTATTTACTTAGTTAAACTGGACTATTGCAATGCACACTATTTGGGTCTACCCTTGAAGAGCATTTAGAAACTGCAGCTAGTGCAAAACGTTGCAGCTAGAGCGCTTGTTGGGGGCAACTATCTGAGCATGTGACCCCAAAATTACAGCACTAGCTATTGATCCACTCCCAAGCCCAATTAAAGGTGTTCATTTTGACTTTTAAAGACCTATGTGGCTTGAGACCAGGATATCTGAGGGAAAGTCTTCTCCCATATGTTCCTGTCTGGGAGTACGTTCACAGGGAGAGATTCCGATGAATGTTCCACCAATCAAGCTCTTTTGGTGGGTGCATGGCACCCCCATGGTTATGGAACAGCCTTCCCCATGAGGTATACCTGGCTTCCTCACTTTCAGTCTTTAGGAGGCAGTTGAAGATGGTTTTATTTCTTACATTTGGTTAAGTTATTAGAAGTTTGGGGTTGTGATTTTAAACCTTCGTTTTTATGTTTTTAATGTATTGTATGTGTTTTATCTATGCTATATCTATGCCTTGAGCTTCATAAGAAAGAAAGGTGGCTAATAAATGTTCTAAATAAATCATTGTCACCTGGAAGTTATTGTTATTTGCCCTATTTGTGTAGACAAGCAGTTGAAAGTGAGTTAATTCTAGAAAGTTACTGTCAGAAATGTATGTGAAATGTACATAAAATGTAATTGTTGTTAATTTTAAAAAAAAATAAAAAGAAGAAATGATTCCCTCCAAACTTTTTGAGATTCACGCAAAAAAACCCACAACCAACCCCCTAAAACACTGACATTTTAAGGGAAACTACCAAAGGAAAATCACTGAGGGTCTGTTATTTGGCTTGAAATATACAGTCTACTGAATCTGCAAGCTGCAAAGGTACATTTTAATTACCACTCTGAAAGTGGATGTAAAATCAATAACCTGTTTTATTTCTCTCATTGATATGTATAAATACATACTTTAAACCAAGGTTAAACTGAGTTTGCTATCATTAAGTAGTAGGATTAATTCTGGCCATTCTAACTAGGTTAAAGCATCAAAGAATAGCATGACCCACCCCAAGCAAAAACTTGCCCCAATGCTCCTGAAAGAGATCATTTGGAACATTTGCAATCAGATCTTCAATTTTATTGTACTATCTATGTCAAGCCCCTGATACACAGTTGACACTACAAGCAACTGTGAGATCTATTCCATTGCTTATAAAATATGCAAATACATCTTTAACATTTACATGGTTAACCCGAAGGGGCAGAACGGATTCAAAGGAGTGTGACCCAATCTCCACATAAGGACTGCAATTCCAAGCAAAGTGGAATTCTCCTCATCAAAACTTGGGTTTATTATGAGGCATGATGTTCTCTGTTTTGCACTGTATCTATCCATTACAAGCAATGAGTTTTCTTTAAATCTGTAAGATGAGCTGTGAAAATCCGATTTACCACCCAAGTATGAGGTGGATTGTTTTGCCAACTTTATGGGGTTGGTTTCATTAATCTCCAGGCAGAAACTATTAAACCTGGCTATGCAGTTACCAGAACATAATGTCTTGCATCCACTGTAGAATTTCGATACTTGTGTGCAGGGGTGAGAGGGGTGATTTTTACCAATTTCCCTCAAGTGGCAAAGTTCCTACTCATCCTCTTCCTGTTCCTGAGAATGTTCTGTACTTCCAGAACTGCATTTTGGACTGTAGTAGGAGGGAAGAAAAGTCATGTTCCATGGACAGAAATCCCTTCAATGCAAGGAAACTTCTATTTATGTATTTTATCCCTTCAATACAAGGAAGCTTCTATTTATGCATTTTATTTCTTTCATTTATACCCCACCTTGCTTCCCAGTGCAGACCCAAAGTGGTTTACACCATTCTCCTCTCCTCGATTTTATCTTCACAATAACCCTGTGAGGCAGGTTAGACTGAAAGCATGTGTGACCCAAAGTTCACCCAGCAAGCTTCCATGACAGAGTAAGGATCTGAATCCCCCAGATCCTGGCCTGACACTTTACAACACTCTGGGACTGATTTCCCACTAGCCTTATGCCACTCTCATGCTCCTCTTCTCCATGGGGCTTCTGTCCTATTTCACACTATCTGCTCCAGGGATGCAACTAGCTTCACCTTTTTCATGCAGCAAACAGAACTGGTTTTTAGAGGATCTTGTTTGCTGCGTGAAAGAGGCGGAATGAGCTGCAGCCCCAGGGCAGATAGTGTGAAATCTGAAGGAAATCCCACTGAGAAGAGGAGAGTGAAAGTGGCATAAGGCTAGTGGGAAGAAGAAGAAGAACTGAAGAACTGCATATTTATACCCTGCCCTTCTCTCTGAAGCAGAGACTCAGAGCAGCTTACAATCTCCTATATCTTCTCCCCCCACAACAGACACCCTGTGAGGTGGGTGGGGCTGAGAGGGCTCTCACAGCAGCTGCCCTTTCAAGGACAACCTCTGCCAAAGCTATGGTTGACCCAAGGCCATTCCAGCAGGTGCAAGTGGAGGAGTGGGGAATCAAACCTGGTTCTCCCAGATAAGAGTTCACGCACTTAACCACTACACCAAACTGGCTCTCTCAAACAGGAATAGGTCTGGGTCTGCTAGAGGATCCAAGCTAATTAGTATTTATTTCAACCTAAGATGTACCACAAAGAGAAGCAATCAACATGGCACCAAAAGCAGAGGAATGCAATGGTCTATAACAGTAAGTGTAAACCCATGAGCTACAACCTTCAGGTGCAGTTATGTCCACCCCTATGCATAGCTCCCAAGTCTAATGCATTTTGCAATGTACCTCTGCATCCTGACTCCAACTGACCCTTCTAAGTAGCACCCATCCTACCTTCTGACCAGGATATGAGAACTGGTGGATTTTTATTCTTTTTAGTATCTGACAAAGTAAACTTTCATTCACAAAAGCTTGTACCCTAGAAAATTGTGTTGGTCTCTAAGGTGATAGCGGCCCTTGGCGCGTGGTAAAGCAGCAGTACTGGCTTCGATTCTGGCAGAAGCTGGATTCAGGTAGCCGGCCCAAGGTTGACTCAGCCTTCCATCCTTCTGAGGTCGGTAAAACGAGTACCCAGCTTGCTGGGGGGGGAAGTGTAAAAGACTGGGGAAGGCAATGGCAAACCACCACGTAAAAAGTCTGCCGTGAAAATGTTGTGAAAGCAACATTACCCCAGAGTTGGAAATGACTGGTGCTTGCACAAGGGACCTTTCCTTTCCTAAGGTGCTACTGGACTCTATTGCTAGCAGAAACTAACATGGCTACCAGTCTGAAACAATCTTCAGGTGAGTGGCAGAAGACTTACTACTTGTGCGTGTGGAGAGAAAAAGCACTATGCTGCTTTTCTTTTTGCAAGCCCTCTCAGAGAAATAACAGGATGGCAAGGCAAAGTCACTTACAGACCAATTCTTAGCAGAGTTAACACCTTTCTAAGTTCATTGACTTCAGTGGACTTAGAAGGACGTAACTGATTAAGAATGTGCTGTTGGTGATCAAGAGAATTCCTCCATAGCAATTGAACTGAGGAAACAATTCATTGTAACTTGTATAAAATACTTTATGCCCCCTTTCTATTCAGCTTAGTGTCCCCAAGGCAGCAGTCAAAGCCACTAAAACAACCTTTTAAAAAAGCAGAATATAAAAACAATTAAAAACAACAATTAAGTAAAGCACATAAATAGTGCAACAAAAGAATTAAACAAAACATATAGACAGGAAAGAGGGTCACTGAGGGAACACGATTTTAAACTGTTAAGACTTCACCTGCTCAGTGAAGACAATGATAGTGGGGACAGACAAATCTCTCTGTGGAAAGAATTCCCTAATTATGGTGCTACGACTACAAAGGCGCTTTCTCAGGTTGCCACCCATATACCCTCAGACAACAATGGCACCCATAGAAGGACTCCTGCAGATAACAGTAGGGGTTGGGCAGGTTCATATGGGAATATCCCATTTGAAAGTGCACAGCAGAGATCCTTGGATTTTCCCCAGTATGCCATATTCTGATACCCATAGGATCAACTTTTCCCTGCTGTACCTCTATCAAAGAGATCATGTTCAGATAAATACAAAAATGCTTCAAACAGCAGAATGTTTGGATGTGGGTTGTTGGGAAATATCCTTCTCCCCCCTACTTTTCTTTAGAATTTTAAAATACATTAAAATTGATATCTGGAGGGAAAACTCTCCTCATCTAATACTTGCACATGCTTCATTTGTAAAGTAGTTCACTTGAATTTGGTTCTTCACTTACATTTTGCAGTGATGGCTCTTTTAAAAATCTGCCGCCTGGTTATTTCTCGGTTGTTGTCTGTGAAGGGATACAAACAACAAAACATCTGGTGAGCCTGTTATAGGCAGGGGAGAGGAGTACAAGAAGTGTTCAGCAGTGGCAAAATGCCAACCATGGATAAATTAGATGGACAACTCCTTCTCTGCATAGATGTTGCAAATATAAGATAAACAAGTCACTCCATGAGCAGAGAAAAACAACAGTTACATGGGTCCATAGTATTATTAACTGTCTAGTTTCACACACTGAAACTCTGCTCTAGGCAACTGAATTGACACTCATTCCATGTTGGTCAGTTAATCAACATGCAAAGAATTCTGGTGGGTGCAGAAGGATGCCAGAGACTATGCACAATGCTTTATGTTGCACTGTAGCAATGTTATACTTTGTGCCAGTGTTGTGACACAAGAAATGTTTCAACCAATTTAGGATGGCTTATGACATTAATGGCAGAAAAAGGGATTTATACCCTGTCATTCCATTGATGTGTTCAAGGTGCTAACAACATGACAAGAATTTATATGAAATCCATGACAATCATAAACCATTGTAATCCATGCAATGGTCACCTCCAGGCTGGATTACTGTAACTCTCCTTACATGAGCCTACCCTTGAGGCTGATCTGGAAACTCCAACTGGTGCAGAATGTAGCAGTGCAGATCCTTACAGGGACCTGGCACAGAGCACATATTCAACCTATGCTATATGAGCTGCACTGGCTTCTAGTGGAGTACCAGATCCAAAGTTTTGCTGCTGACCTCTAAGGCCCTAAAAAGTCTGGGATTCATATACCTTTGGGACCACCTCTCCTGATATTCCCCCAGAAGAGCATTATCCTTGGTAGACCAAAACCTACTGGTGGTCCCTGGCCCAAGGGATGTCCAGCTGTCCTTGACTAAAGCCAGGGGTTTTTTCCCGCCCTGACTCCAATCTATTGGAACTCTTTGCTGAATAACATCTGGACCATGCAGGATGTGAAGCAGTTCTGCAGGGCCTGTAAGGCAGAGATGTTGTGACAGGTCTTTGGTTGGGGACAGGGATGGCTGCATCCTCTGGCACTTCCACCCTCTGCCCCCCCCCCCCCGGTGAGCGGCCCTTTCTGGATTTTTATCACCATCTTTTAGTAGTACTGATTTTTATGGTTTTAAATTATATTTCTATTGTATTAATTATTATGTTGTACACTGTCCTGGCAGGGCAGTATAAAATCAAATAAATAAATAAATTAGAATCTTATGGTGACAATAATCTGCTAGAAATTTGAGGCCTTTTTGCCTGCTGCTGGCAATTGGCACTGCATGGCATTATCTTGTCCCCCTTCCCTCTGTTGTGGTAACTGACATTCCCTATATCAGCTGCAGAAATACCAAGTAGAGTGTGCTCTTTAGGAGAAACTGCTAACACCCACTAACCTCATTTTACATTCTCTTGTCCGGATGACTAGATTGGTCTTGAGAATTTGATTAACATTGAAATGTATTTAATTTATTTAAATCTACATGATCTAGAAAATGGTGTGCTATAAATCCTGATGTCCGGACCTGGTTAACCCAGGCTAGCTTGATCTAATCAGATCTCAGAAGTTAAGCAGGGTCAGCCCAGGTTAGCACTTGAAAGGGAGACCGCAAAGGAAATCAAGGGTTGCTACACAGAAGCAGGCAATGGCAAACCTCTATTCATCTCTTGTCTTGAAGACCTATTGGATCATCAGAAAAATTGACTATGACATACTGGCAAAAAACCCAAAACACTGATGGTGATTTAGCTGTAAACAATTATGCATAACTGCTTCTTATCAATACAGACCAACAATAGAAATTTCTTCACATATATTAGAAGCAGGAAACCAGCCAGGGAGGCAGTGGGGCCCTTGGATGACCAAGGGGTCAAAGGATTACTGAAGGAGGATAGGGAAATGGCTGAGAAGCTGAAGACATTTTTTGCCTCTGTCTTCACTGTGGAAGATGAGAAGTGTTTGCCTGCTCCAGAACCACTTATATTGGAAGGGGTGTTGAAAGACCTGAGTCAGATTGAGGTGACAAGAGAGGAGGTCCTACAACTGATAGACGAATTAAAAACTAATAAGTCACCAGGTCCGGATGGCATACATCCAAGAGTTCTGAAAGAACTCAAAGTTGAACTTGTGGATCTTCTGACAAAAATATGTAATCTTTCATTGAAATCTGCCTCTGTTCCTGAGGACTGGAAGGTAGCAAATGTCACCCCCATCTTTAAAAGGGGTTCCAGAGGAGATCTGGAAAACTACAGGCCAGTCAGTCTGACTTCAATACCAAGAAAGTTGGTAGAAACCATTATCAAGGAGAGAATGAGTAGGCACATTGATGAACACGAGTTATTGAGGAAGACTCAGCATGGGTTCTGTAAGGGAAGATCTTGCCTCACTAACCTGTTACATTTCTTTGAGGGGGTGCACAAACATGTGGACAAAGGAGACCCGATAGATATTGCTTACCTTGACTTCCAGAAAGCTTTTGATCAAGTTCCTCATCGAAGGCTCCATAGTAAGCTCGAGAGTCATGGAGTAAAAGGACAGGTCCTCTTGTGGATCAAAAACTGGCTAATTAATAGGAAGCAGAGAGTGAGTATAAATAGGCAGTCTTCGCAGTGGAGGACAGTAAGCAGTGGAGTGCCACAGGGCTCAGTACTGGGTCCCATGCTCTTTAACTTGTTCATAAATGATTTGGAGTTGAGAGTAAGCAGTGAAGTGGCCAAGTTTGCAGATGACACTAAATTGTTCAGGGTGGTGAGAACGAGAGAGGATTGTGAGGAACTCCAAAGGGATCTGTTGAGACTGGGAGAGTGGGCGTCAACGTGGCAGATGAGGTTCAATGTGGCCAAGTGCAAAGTAATGCACATTGGGGCCAAGAATCCCAGCTACAAATACAAGTTGATGGGGTGTGAACTGGCAGAGACTGACAAAGAGAGGGATCTTAGGGTCATGGTAGATAACTCACTGAAACAGTGTGCGATTGCAATAAAAAAGGCCAACGCCATGCTGGGAATTATTAAGAAGGGAATGGAAAACAAATCAGCCAGTATCATAATGCCCCTGTATAAATTGATGGTGTGGTCTCATTTGGAATACTGTGTGCAAGTCTGGTCACCGCACCTCAAAAAGGATATTATAGCATTGAAAAAAGTCCAGAAAAGGGCAACTAGAATGATTAAAGGGTTGGAACACTTTCCCTATGAAGAAAGGTTAAAATGCTTGGGGCTCTTTAGCTTGGAGAAACATCGACTGCGGGGTGACATGATAGAGGTTTACAAGATAATGCATGGGATGGAGAAGGTGGAGAAAGAAGTACTTTTCTCCCTTTCTCACAATACAAGAACTCATTGGCATTCGATGAAATTGCTGAGCAGTCAGGTTAGAACGGAAAAAAGGAAGTACTTCTTCACCCAAGGGGTGATTACCATGTGGAATTCACTGCCACAGGAGGTGGTAGCAGCTACAAGCATAGCCAGCTTCAAGAGGGGGTTAGATAAAAATATGGAGCAGAGGTCCATCAGTGGCTGTTATATAATTTTTTGGCCACTGTGTGATACAGAGTGTTGGACTGGATGGGCCATTGGCCTGATCCAACATGGCTTCTCTTATGTTCTTATGTTCTTCAAGCTGTATGTGATTTCTGTGTCCTGTAACATCAACTGGTATAACTAGAAAGATATTGGAAAAAATACAGATGATATTTGATAAAGGTTGCCATAGTTCAGTCTGAATGAAGAGTTCTCTTTCACTGAATGAATATTCCTCACTTAGGGGACAGGAGCCACTGAACCAAAGAAAACAACTATCCCAAGCTGACACAAATTCCTCTTGCTACCTTGTTGGCAGTATAGTGTAGGGTTAGAAGTGGCAGAGTCTAATCTGGAACACCAGGTTTGATTCTCCACTTCTCCACATGAAGCCTGCTGAGTGACCTTCAGCCAGTCACAGCTCTCTCAGCCCCACCTACCTCACAAAGTGTCTGCAGTAGAGAGAGGAAGGGGAGGCAATTGTAAGATGCTTTGAGACTCCTTAAGGTAAAGAGAAGCAGAGTTATAAAAACCTACTCTCCTTCTAAACAGTACCAACCTACTATAAATCTGCTCCATTGATTAAAAATTAAATTGTTAGAAAATGCAGTTTATTTCTATACAATATAAAAACAACAACACAAACTTTTGACAGAGCCAAAAAGTAGAAGAGAAAAGAGAGATAGATAATGACATAAATGAAAGGAAAGGAAACTATTGAAAACCTGGGCAGACAAGTATGAATCAATTATTCTTTTTAAAAAGAAGATGTAAAATGAAGCTTAAACATATAAGGCACTTCTACATTGTATTAAAATAATGCTGAAATTATAGAGCTGTCATTTGCAAACTTGTCGAGGGTGCCTTTCTTATCACATTGCAATTTAGCATTTCTCTTGGAAGGTTATAGCAATTTTGACATTCAAGTCATTTGGGCAGAAAAGCCATAATATGCACCTGGAGCACCACCTTTCTTTTAAAATTTGTGGCCTTATAAAAATTCCTCGAGAGCCCTCAGGGGGAAAAGGAGAGGAGGGAGTGATCTGGTAGCAACAAATAAGCCAAAATGTGTGAATGTCAGTCCCAAGAGATAAAGCTGGATCACACACGTATCTCAGGAATGACTGTTGCTATAAAGATTTCAATAATCTGGCGACGCTTGACATGGCAGTAGGCTAATTTACTGCAAATTGCTACATTTTTATAGAAAAAGAATACTCAGAGTAGATTCTTATGTGCAAATGCCAAATAGAATCTGTTGTTTCCTGTTATGTGGTTAAGGGCAACCTCTGCAGTTCAATTGGTTCAATATATGTGGTCAGGTGCCAATCAAGTGCCATTCAACATTCAGGCAAAGGCTGTGTGGAATGGTATCAATAGCCAACAAAATAAATTGCCATATCTGGGTGTGTGAATGTGTGCATGGTACATTGGAGGCCACCCTCCCATGTGCAGGAGTGGTAATTTACAAAAGGCAGCAGGTTTCCCTTTGTAAACAAGCATAGAAACAAAAGAGCAGCTTGTAGAAACAAAAGAGCAAAAGTGACAAACTAGCTCAACAGGCATCACATTTTCCATTATTAATGTAACTACCCTCAAGGTAAACAAAACACATAAACGTAGGATACATTTTTTTAAGTGTTACACATTATACTTAGCAGACCTTTTGAAACTCTTGAAGGCCTAATATATCAACCTGCCAAACCTTAATTCCATTAACTATTGTAAGTCACGCCTTGGTCTTTAACAGTTCTGCCCTTATATCTGCCTATGATGTCCTTAGGTATGGTAGTAGCAACAGTACTGATTGCTGAAGCTTTTCCAGTGTCATCCTATGCAGAGCTGTACCTGATAAGTCCATGGAAGTCTTGAGGGCTTAGAAGGGTATGACACTGTTTAGGATGACACCGATAGTCTGACAAAACAGGAGTCCTGAACTAGAAGGAAGGTGTTAGTGCCTTGGCTTGTGCTGTGCTGCTGTGTAGGCTGCTGATATGAAGTAGATTCCATGTCCTGAACTATGACGGAAATGTAGACATGGATGATGTCTGTAAAAAGCATCAGCTTTCTATGTGCTGGTGATTTTTTTTTTTAAACCCTCATCATTTAGCATGGCCCAGAAACTGGGAAACTAAAATAGCTAATGTCTCCTCCTTCTACCTCCACATCAGGGAAAGGGATCTGGAGCCAAAGCAGGTGGAATGCCCAGCCAGCTCCCAATCCTGCTCCTGCCCAACTCAGCCAAAGTGCCTGCTGGACAGGAACGAGACCTGTTTCCTGGCTCGGTCATTACCCTCTACAGGATTCCACCCCTTCTGCTTCTCCCAGAACCACGTTGTCCCTGGCAACCATGACAGTGCACTTGTGTCTCCTTTGGCTCATTCCAAGTGATTGCTAGGGTGATAGCTGAGTCAGGAATTGGTCTCTTTCTCTTCCAGCTGTCTCTTGGATCGCACCAGGTGGGGAATATGATCCTTACCTGATCAATTAGAAGCTGCCCAGATGGTCTACCTGCCTTAGCTCCAGAGCCTGTGTCCCACTGTACCCTCACCCCAGCTGCATCATGTCCCAGCCAGGGAATGTAGGTAGAAGCACCACTGCAAAATGTGGTGTACTGCAGCTCCTGGTTCAGCCATGATTCCTCCTGCCACCTGCAGCAGCCACAGCTAGCCCCGGTCCCACCTCTCACTTGCAGTCAGTGGTGGTGGGGAGAGCAAGGCTGAGGTAGCATTAGCTAGGACTGCTGTTGAGATAAGAAGTATGGCAGGAGGTATAGGAAAATGGGAAGAGGATATCTCTGGATGAGAAGATAGACAGGGATAGACAGTCCTGCAGGCAGCAGCCCAACAGGAATTTTCTCAGTTACCTTTATGGCCAGCCCATTCCACAATATTCTGAGTAAGTAAGTACCTGTAGGGTGACCAGATGCAAAAGAGAAAAATGATCCTATATCTTTGATTCATGGACACTCAGCAGATGTAGCTTTTCTCAATCTTAAGAGCAAAGCCAAGTCCACCTTTAGCAAATAATTATTTAAAATATTTATAAGACACAGGGAGTTTAAAAAAAAATCACCCAAGGTGGTTTCTAGAATAGAATAAAATGTATGAGTACAAAAATACAGCATTTTTAAAAAAATTAGTTGAACTAAATTCAGTAGAATAATCTTTGAACAGCAGCAAAGGTAAATAACAGCAGTGAAATGTACTAAATGAACCCAGCAATGAAGGCAGCAAAGAAAAAACATACAACAAGTTTTAACAAGCATGTCTACCACCTAAGAATACCTTAGTAAACACACAAAATCTAAATCTGACTCTCCAACCACATTGTAGGCACCAGGTCAAAAGTTCTAGGGAGGTCATTCCATACCCAAGGTGGCCCAGCAGACAAATTTCTGTCCTCAGGCCACCACTTCCCCACCTTAGGTGTGATACAGCACAGTCCCTGCAACAAAGATGGGGACTCTCAAATGTGTTTGTTTGTTATACGTGGCATGAGAGTGGCTGGTGACCTTCCAAAAGCATTAAGTGCAGTAGAATATTCCAAATTCCTACATGTGTAATAAAAGCCAAAGATGGCTCTACCACTAAGCATCAGAAAACTGTTCTTGTTCCAAAATTTCAGTACCTTGCAAACTGCAATGCCTTGCAAGCACTGGGAATAAATAGGTCCAGATTGTAGTTATAAATAAAAGGGAAAATTTCTGCTAGGTGCCAGAGAAGGCAGCATCTTATTCTACACAGATTGATGGAGAATGGAGCCAATTCTGTGACTGACAAAGGGGCACAACCTTTCCCTGAGCAACATGCTTCCCTTTTGTACTGTGTTAGGTGAACTTTCGGATTATCAGAGATATTGTTGTTACAGGAAGAGCTGGTTTGCAGATAAAGGTGGTGCTGTCAGAAGTTCCGAATAGCTCAGAGCTAATTGCTGACCCTAACAGGCCCAATTAACTGTTACAAGCACTGCAAGACGGGCCAGGGGACCAATCTTTATACACACAGATTGGAAACTCTTATTGCACTGGTACCTTGGTTACAAGCTCTGTAGTTGCCTTTCAACAAATCAAAAGGGTTTATTAAGAAGAATGACTGCCGTACTAGCTCCAAACATGAACAGACATATACCTATACATGTTAATCATCAAAAGGAGAAGGGAGATTCCAACTACAACCTGCTTCTGATCCATTTTTTCAAATACATATGCAGCATTTTGGGAAGAAAGGACAATGACAAGTTGATTCTCTTGCTGGTATAAGTTAATTAATTTGACATAATCATTTACAAAGGCCTAACGTCCACTCCTATTGTTGCTTGTAACTACAGAAGTAAGCACTTCACCTAGCTCTTGAAAATGGGAATTGGGGTTTCTTATGGCACTTGGGCAGGATATTCTTAAAAAAAAAATTCCTCAGTCTCTCATTCAACATCAGTTGCCATCTGGATGAAATTCAGCAGTCCTGACACCTGTGCGAAGAATAAGATGCTGATCAGATGGAATGGGCCAGAGCTTTGTCTCGAGAGCCGAAAGAGGGGATTGTTGTTTAACACAATCGCTTAAAAGGTTTATAAATTATGTGCCTTCAGAGCAGCATATGGCTCGCGTGAAATATGGATTGGTAAACTTTTCGCTAAACTTGGAGGCTCAGATGGTGGCTTTATACATGCACATGAATAAATGAAGTTTTGAGGACACACTGTGTAAAGGGTGGGAATGGCTTTCTTGAAATAGTAACCATTCTTCGAGCCTTTGTGGCATCTTAATCCCCACAACCCAAATACCAAAAAAGTTGCCCATAATAAAAAATGTTGTTGCCTAAAAACAAAGCCACCTGGATAGCAGTAAAGGCACAATGGAAGTGGCTTAGTTTATGAATATTTGATCATTACGATTTTGCCTCTGATGCAGCAGCAACTGTAATGGCAGCTAGGCAGAAGGGTATCATTCCGCTGCCCCACAGATGTAGTATGGATGCAGTCACATCCCACCTACCTTCTGAGAGCTCAAAGAAATATTTTATGTACTTGAGTTCAAGTAAAGGAAGAACAAGAATAAATATCCTAACACTTGTTACATGTGACAGGCACAACAGTGACTTCCTGAAGGTGTTTCCTTTGACCCCAGAGAACTGAATGGTAAGAAGCAGTTTTTGAAGCTGGAGGGGATTGGGAGAGAGGGAAGGGAGAGGGTCGTACCTGGCTCCTCAGCAGTGGTTCATGGGCAGTGGCAATCAGACCTGTGCTCCAAGGCATGAGCCAATCAACAGCAGTCCAGTTGGGCGAGGGTGGGGCCCACTAGGCAAAACAGGAAGCCCAAGGTTCAAAGAAGGTTTAAGAAGCCATCTCTAGGGATCAGGCCACTCAGTCTGTGCAGGCTTCTGGGCTCAATGCTGCACAATCAGGGCTGGTCCTGCCACTAGGCAAACTAGGTGACTGCCTAGGGTGCTAGCCTTCTTGGGGTATCGAATTGGGTGCCCCATGTGATTTGGTGATGTTATCAGTGCAGGGGCGTGCAGCAGAAGTTAGCCTTGCCTAGTGTGCCAGACAGTCTAGGGCCAGCTCTGTGCACAATACTCTTGTCATCGTACTCAGTAAAAGCTGTGGTCTATTTTCCTCCAGCAAGGTGTCGATGGTCTATCATCCCTGCACTCTTGCTTTCACCCTTGCCCCAGGACTGCAAGGAGCCACAAAGAAAAGGGCAGGATGCAAATGGAATAAATAAATAAATAAAATAATACAATAAATACTGTTGAAACTATGATTACCTTTAGCAGTAAAGTGCAATGAAGAGTCTTTCCTATGCCCTATGTTAACTTAATGAAAAAAGGTAAAGTGCAAGCACCAATCATTTCCAACTCTGGCGTGACATCGCATCATGATGTTTTCATGGCAGACTTTTTTACAGGGTGGTTTGCCATTGCCTTCCCCAGTCATCTACACTTCATGAAACGTGCAATGAAATGCAAAGAAAATCAGAAAAGACCTTTTAAACTACATATGAACTTAAAGAATGCTGATTCCTTTTCTGGTAAACTGTAGCCATGCTTCAAGAAATCTTGCTCCTGTTGTAATGAATGCTAAAACAGTGGTCAATTGTTGAAGATGGTGTTAAGGAAAATACAGCACTGTATATAAAATTCACAGACAAGCAGAATAGGTTTACACAGTGTTAGTGCGGATAAATGACATGTACAACGTATCTAGCAGCCATTTAATTAGATTAATTAGATCAATATAATTAGTAGTGCTATATTACACTATCTAGATTGAGCCCCGCAAAGCACATTGCTTAAAATGGTTTACAGCACTAAAATTCCATAACTGTGCATGCCATATCAATGCTATCACGCATCAATATAACCACTAACACACCATTAATAATGAAAGTTTAAAAGACACCCAGGGGACAAATAAAACACTATCCTTGCAAGGGAAAATTTTGATAACATAGCCTGCAAAATCATTTCACCTGTCAAAAAGTGCTTATTTGAAATTTATACCAAACTGAAGGCTGGTTATGATTATATAGCAAATTAATTTAACAAACAGTTGCAGCAACCGACATAATGAGCAAAACAGAGCAAGTTAACATAGTTTGTCAATGAATGAACCTTGCATTAAAGTTCTGCACATGCTTCATTCCCAAAGTAAATCACCATAGTCGCATACCTCCTTCACTTGAACATTGACCAGATCCATAGTCTCTGAAAGATTCCTGTTTTTAGAAAAAAATGTGTGTTCTTTACCTAGTGAAACAAAAGTTAAATGCATCCAAAGTATAAATGGTACAAACAAATACGAAGACCAAACTTTTCCACTATTGGCTTGTTAAATTCAATCTAACTAACTGATAGGGGAAATATGGTTGGAATCATGACAGGAGGTGGGAGCTGTTCCAACAGCAGGAGATGGCTCCTCTTCTGATAGGCAGTAGTTCCTAGGGATGGGCAAGAACCAGCTCACAAACTAAAGTTCATGATGAATTTTGGCTGGTCTGTGGTTCATAATATGAAGTTTGTGGTAGATCAACCAGCTCAAACTTTTCATGAACTTTCATGCTGTTCATGGAGGTTCATCTCAGTTTGTGAATGGATACTGTCTCCACTCAATCTAAATGTTTACCCAACTTCAAAGCAACAGGGATGTGGAACTTGAAGTGCATGTAGAGGAGCATCCAGAAGAGGTCCTCTGCAACTTTGTCTTTAGCTTGCACAAGATCTTTTCTATATACTCTTGAACCTTCTAAGCCTGCACCTGTCAAAATGACTGCCTGTCATCACAGGTGGACATTTCCCTTGAAAGCACTTTCCTTGGGCACCTTCTTTGGGGGGCTGTAACTCAGATCCCAGAAATCCAACCCTCACCAAACTTGGAGGACAGGTAGAGGACAGGTAGTTGAGGAAACCTTGCAAGTCTGGTGTATCTAGAACATTGGAGGGCCATTCTACTAGGTCATGAACCTCATGAACTGAACTGGTCCATTTAGCCCCTAAAAGTTCATGACAGCTCATGGTTTGCAAACCAGGCCCCCCACAAACCAAACCACATTTTCCTGGTTTGTGCCCATTCCTAGTGGCTCCTTCTCCCATGCCACCAATTTCTCCTCCCTGCATATGGTGTCACTGTCACAAAGGTTGGAAAGGCTATCAGCAATGCTGGAGTTGACAGCATTTGTTGCAGTGGTTCTTTCTCTGCTCCCTCCCTGCAGCACCACTGCCAGTTTCCATGCATACAGTGTTACTGCCTCATCTCAGAGACTGATGGTAGGACATGTGCTGAGAGATTCCTTTTGATGGAGGATTAACACATCCCTATTTTGGGTTCCATTTGAGTTGTGGTGTTGGAGAAGATTCCTGTGCATTCTGGGGACAGCAAAGGTGACAAATAAGCATGTAAAGCCAAATATGCCATTGGAAGGAGAAATCACAAAAGTACAACTAATTTATTTTGGTCATGTGGAAGAAAAAGTAATTATGCTTGGATTGGTTAGTGGCAAAAGGAAATTGGGCCACCCAAGAGCATGGTGGCTAGATACCATAAACGTTGATACCAGACTGAGCATGGAACAACTCAAACAGTACAAGATCAGAAAAATGTGGAGAAAGATGGCTCATAGAATTGACAAGGGTGGGACATTACTGAACGTTGGGTAGATTTTTAGATTATTCTGCAAACTTGGAGAGTCCCCCATTTGCTGAAAAATCTTTCCACCTAGCTTCAATCTGCAGATTTAAGTATCTACAAATTGGGCCAGGTTGATTATTAGATAATTCAGATTCTTCACAATAGGGCTTGTAAAGTTGCCTTATGCGAAAACTCTGTTACTCTCTTACAGTGCCATTCTAAGCAGATTTATTTAGATCTTATGTAAATTTAGTTAGGCTAAGAAAGTGTTCTTATGAATGAACTGTTAGAGTCACATCAAGGAATCATACTTATATTGAAATCCCATGCCAATAAATTTAAATAATAGTGTACATTCACCTCATAAGATCCATACCCAGAGATCCCGCGGGGGAGGGCGGGATACAAAAATAAACTTATTATTATTATTATTAGTCTATTCAATGCTAACAGTCTGTCTTTTGAAGCAGTGGGAGATGCTTGTAGAGTCCAGGTTCCTGATCATTTGGGGAACATGATACATTGCCTGAATCCTGGAAAGATCAGACGATAGAGAGAGCTGAGCCTCACTGGCTCTGTCCACTCTGTCCACTTCTCTCTTTTCCCTGTGCATCCTGCTGGCTTTTCAAACTTATTTGAGATTGGGGAGTGCCACCCCTCCAGTTCATGGTAGCACTCCATCACTTGTAACATCTGGTTCAGCCATTGGTGTTCAGAAGCCACCATTTGACACTTGTGGACTGGTCACCACCCTAGATTATTAATTTTCTTATACTGTCCCTCTGATATTTGTCTCCAAAGGAAGTAGTTACTCATACAAAGCTTAATAAATTTGTGGAACAGGATGTGATGACCTCTTATTTAAATGGCTTCAAAAAAGGATTAGGCAGATTAATGAAAGAAAGGTCTGTCAAAATCATGATAACTGAGTGGGACCTCCATGTTCAGAGAGAATGTACCTCTGAACACAGGTAACTAAGGTGAAGAGCCTTTTTTATTGGCTGTTGGGACAACAGATTGTCCACTTTTGGGGTGGTGGTGGTATTTTAATGTATTATTAATGTTTTATTTTATTAATGTTTTATGTGTTACAATATGCTTTACTACATATTTTCTAACTGTTTTTAGTTCCTCAACAGAAAGGCAGTAAAGGATCCAAAGCTGGAAGAGAACTTGCAGAGTGTGACTTTCTTACCTCCCCCTGTCACTATATCCACTGAGCCCCATAACGTTCTGTTCTTGGGGGTCGAGAAATCCACTTCTTTTGTGTAGGCAGTGCTTCAGAACAATCCAGGAGGTATCACTTTTGTGTTTTTGAGGAGCAACTTTTATGAAGCAGTTGCTTCCATCCATCCCAGGAGAACCCCTCATAGCATTTTGTGATTGGTCCTGTCCCTGTGGTAGCCATTGTATAAATGGTACTCATCTATCTATCACTCTGATTTTTTTCACCCTATGGCAGAGTTTGTTGCCCAAATTAACCATCATCTGAATTCCAAAAATAGCCATAGGTTTGAAAAGATTGGGGACCCTTGGATTATGCCATAATAATTTTTTTTTAGGCTTTAAGGTTCCACAAGAGCCAATTTTTTTTGCTGCTGCAGATTAACATAGCTACTCCTCTGAACCCTGTTTGGAAGAGAACCACTACAGGATGCCCATCTTAACCCATTAACTCTAAGCAGCATGTACATGCAATGGTAAAAAAAAAAACCTCCAAAATAAATGTAGTTGTTGCTTTTCAAGTGGGACTGTTGAAGAGTAGGGGCTTTCCTCTGAAAAAGGCTTTCCAGGTCAGTTGATGTTGGCCCAGGTAAATTGGGGTCGTTGGAGTGCAACAGCAAGTGCCTTCTGTTTTAATGTATGACTCTTCAACATAATGAAAATTGAGTATTTTGCAGGCCTAGGATGAAAAAAAGAACAAAAATAGCACCCTTTCCACTCATCCACTGAATCTCTCAGAAGATTGTCTTTGGAAAATATCAGGACCTGTTTACAGTGAAGCATCTGCTTCTCCCCAGCAGGAGGTCCTCTTCTCTGCAGGGCCTTTGCCATTATACGGGTTGCATTTTCCCTTCACGTGCTTCAAGGAATAGTGTCTTTATTTAGCTTTTCAAGGCACCAGGAAGTCATCTTTCTGGTTTGCCATTCTGGGCACTCATTTTTCCACTGAGCAAGATTTCAGTTCCAATTTCCCAAACACTGCATGAGATTGACCTGAGCTCTCTTAGAAGCAGCTTTTGCTCTTTTTTTAGCATGACTTTCCACAAGACCTTTGAACAGCTGGAAAGCTTACTGTTAACTATTCCTGAAGGCTTGTGAATCTGAGACATGGGTCCTTTGAATGATACACTGTTTAAGGAATTCAGCACTATCCAAAATATGAATGGCCATACAGTGTTCTATCTTCAGATAGTTCTATTCTCTCCACTGGTGCAGCATTTGATTGGAAGAAGCTTGTTCCAGTGTTTTTATTCTTATCTTACATTTTCCCTTTTTCATTAGAAATTTCAAACTGGTTTTACAAAATAAATTATACCTTCTTGAATAAAAATCTTTAAGCATAACGGGTATAATCCAGGACACAATATTTAGAACACTTTAATTTCTGTGAGACTAATAGTTCATTCTAAGGAACCACCTCATTCACAGAGTACATGGTTTCTCCAATCAGGATTGGCTTTCTTAGTAACCAAGTAGCAGGACTTATACATGAGTTTTGATTACTTGAGGAATGGACACTATTTTTTCTTCTCTCACTCACTTCTATCAGTTTGTTTTGATAGTTGCTATTACACTAGAAGCTAGGCACCCTCCAGAATTATTTTTTTCAGAGTGAAGCTAAACAATTCCAATGTGGTATAGCCTCGCGTATGCAATCAATCAATCAATAATTTCAGTAATTGAGATGCAGAGGGTTTTTTGTGACTATTTAAATAAATGATGCCTTCATCCCTGAGGGTCCACTGAGGAAGATATTTTGGAACGGGCTTAGTACCCAGGAATCCCGTGTGGACTTTTGCTCCCTATTGTGATGTAATGTGCTTAAGTGCTTTGTAAACCTTGTGACGTTTCTAGATCCAGTAGGATTTAGGTTTCATATCACTGAATGACTGTATTATGAGAATATACATGGACAAAAAATAATAATAAGCACACACATGTGAATTGGTGTTTAAAAGTTTATTAGGTGCTATTGGAGCAATTCATTATTTTTCTTTCATGCTCTACCAGCTGTAATCCTTCTTAGCCTAAGACATGAGACAACAGAGCCCTATAAACTGGGTTCATCTCTTTATGCTGAACACCTTTCACCATCCTGAAAACCCACCAATTATCAACCCACATTGTTGCTGGTCACCTCAAGGCCAAGCTGGATTTTTTACAAAATATATTTATCCAAATTGGTCTGGGGTGGAGTCTTCTTGGACTGCTCTGTATTGCCCATGGGCAGGAGTATTTAATTGGCTTTGTTATTAATTCATTTAGTTTATTTCAAGGAAGACTCTAACGACTTACTGTAAAAAAACAGTTCAAGTTATAGATTGTAGTGTAAGATTTTTATAATGGTGAGCACCCTGAAGCATTGAAAGAGTAAAGAGGGATTTCCCAAGCCAGCTGTATTTGGAAGGAAAACACAACAATTCAGCTGTTCATCCTAAAGTCTGTGACAGTCACCTTTCAGTGTGGGGCAGGGTAGAATGTTGAAGGGGAGCACAGTAGAATAGTTCAGGTCTGCCTCAGCGGAGAGATCAGTGATAGTCTGGTCTGCCTCAGCAAAAGAGTGGAAAGTTTGAAGGGTCGCTTAATTGTGTAGCAGAGTGATTAACTCTACCTCTATTAGAGGACAGAGTAGACCTGTTAGGCCTGTCTCTGGTGATAAACAAATCTTGCACCATTTAGTCTGACTCTTGGGAAAGGGTGGGAAAGGAGCAGGGGGTGTGGGTAGAATCTTGTGTGTGTGAAGGAATCCAGCCTAATGGGCTGTCAGTAGAGTTGCCAGGTCTTACCTGGCTCCTGGTGGGGGAAATTCCTGCTCCGTGTGCGTGTGTAGGGGGAATTTAAGCTAGTTATGGTTTCAGAGTGTGGCTTGAATTCCCTTTAATGTTTGCAGGTACAAATAGGCTTGTATCTTATGAGTATGCTTCCCAGCCTCCTTCTGGAGGCAGGGATTCCCCTGGTTTTGGGGGCCCCAACCTGCCAGCATAGAGCTGGCTGATGGGAGGATCCCCAACCCCCAAAGAGCTCCATCGCACCCGATGTGCCCAACACAATGATGTCACCCAGATGTGAGCACTCACTTGCAAAAGCCATTTAAAGGGAATATTCCAAGCAGGGGTAGAGAGCGAAAAGGATAATTGAAATGACTTGCATCTATTTCAGCCTAACATTTCAGCAATCCCTCTCACTCCATCCCCCCACTTCCCAACACAAATCCTATGAACAGGTGATATTCGTCATGAAATTAGGTTTGTGACAAGGTTCGTGCCCATCCCTATGGAGAGCTACTACCAGACAGGCAGCTGTGTTAGTTTGTAGCAGAAAGAAAACCCAGAGAGGCGTCTTGTGTTTTTCTTGATTGGGTTTGAATTTTATATGATAGCATTTAACCCTTTATGGCTTTGAATGTTAGGGACTCTTATCTCGCTGCTTGTTTGCTTTTTCATACCTCCTACCTAAAATGCCTGCATATTAAGGAAACAGGTGAATGGGCAAAAATGTTTCTGGCCTTCCTCCCCTGCTAGAAAAGCCTCTGGCCACACCCAGGCAAAATACCTGTAACATACCACATCAAGTTCTCCTATATTCTTATTTTCCAAGCGTCCACTAAATTGTAGTTCTTGGAAGTAGCAAAAACAACTCTCTTCTGCAATATCTAAATCCCATTCCATAGATTATTTTGATTTAGTTTTTACAGATAGCATATTAAATCATCCTAATGAGCCATTTCTATGCTTACATCAATATGAGGTCATTAGGTGTAAGACTACATCTTTCTTTATTTGTGCCATTATTTCATGTAGCAGGTGTCAAGAATGACTTTGATGGTTTTTCACTGTCAAAAATTTGAAACAATAGCTCTGAGAGGCAGCAAAGTAAGAAACAAGGGATCAGCTGAGAAACTTGAGTGATCATCCTTGTTCTGACACAAACATCCTGTGTGTCCATGGAAGACATCTATATTATCTGAATGAAATATGAGATCTTTTGATTTCAAGGAAGCAAAAGTTTTAACTGACATCTGAATGTCCCCATCTGATTAAAAAAAGGGGGGAGGTGGAAAAGCATACAAATATCCATTTGGAAAATGACCAAATGAAATGATATTCATTATAATAATTCTTAGGGGAAAATGCATATTTGCTACAGATAATGTATGTGTTCTGTCAGTACAAAACGCTCCAAACTCTTAGCCATTTAATAGAGCAGTGATTGACAAATAGCATTCCAGCCAACCCTGGAATTCCTTGAAATTTTATCCTAAGTCTTTAAGAGAAGGTCAGTTAGGCTGATGAAGTTAGGCTGAAAGAGAGCTTGCCCCCTTCCTCCTGGCAATCCACAGCTTTTAAGGGGTGCCTCTTGGTCTAAAGTAAGATGGTAGTAATTCTGATGGGCATGGCAAGTGCCTCAGAAGGACTGGGTATATGTGATGGTGTGCTAGCATTATCTCTTTGAATCCTCTGCTCCACCTTGGGGTGGGAGGGGCTTCTGTACTTCAAGAGCCAGGAGAGGACAAGAGTGCCTGGTCCCACCGCACTGTTGGCCCAATTAGGATTGGGCTCTTGCAGCTTTTTAAAATTTCCCACTAGGCACTAAAATGATGCTGGTGTCCTCAGGATCAACCATGGATGTCATCACATCTAGTTGAGTCCAGAAATTCAGAGGTTCCTTAGCAGGAACCTAGAAGCAAGTCAACTTATGAAGAGTTCATTTAGTCTGAAAACCATTAACAACCTGCTTACCATATTCTAGCTAGAGCTATCATCAGGTGAAAAGGTAAAACTTGTTAGCATTCTTTTATGTCTCAAAGAACCAGAATGACCAGATTACAATATGGATGTTGTGAATTTTACCATAAAACTTATTGAGTTTGAATGTGTTGACAAGACATGAGCTGATCACACAGCGTGTTTGGTTCTTGCTGAACAGCCACAAACACCATCTGAACAAGTTTGCAAAACTGCACATGTGCAATGATGCTGCCGATTCAAGCTGATCAGCAGCCATTAGGGCCACTAGGGACTACTTAGACAAACACCAAAGTGTAAGATTTCATTAATACATATAATTTATTTATGAGAGATTGTATGATTTGTGACTGATTGAATAAATAGTCTATTGAAACAATTGCCTGCTGAGTAGAGCAGGACATTCTAACTCAACTGGGCTGAGTGAGAATGTGCATGTGTGATAAGCCAGCTGTGCTGTTCAGTATGATTAAGAAGAAGTGAAGTGTGATTCAGTGTGATTAAGAAGTGAAGCAACCTTCCAAACAACCACAAACAACTGAACTGATTATCAAAAAATCAACTCCTTGTTTGTGAACAGGATGTAAGCCCAGCTGGTCGGTGTTCAGGTGTCCTTAATCACAACCCAGAAGTCAAGAATGGCTGAATATATTTATAAAAGTTCTTAGGTGATGGGGGAGAACTTAGCTGCCTTAACTCATTCTCACCATTCCTCTACCAACCTCATTGTTGATCCCTTCCTGCTGTGGTGTTATACTGGAGTTCTGCTTACTGCAGAAGGTACGGGAAGCATGAAGCAGCCAGTAATGAAACAAGATTCTTTGGATGCATATTCTCTAGCTTGTGAAAATTAAATTCTTTTATAGGCTAGAGTCGTATGGAAGACAGACTTTACAGTTAAAACTGAAATGAATTAAGGTTTATTGTGAGAAAGGAAAACAGTAAAAGACTTCAAGGAAGCATAGGAAGAAATGAGAAAAGGTTATGTTTGTTTGTTTATTTGTTTATTTCATTTATACCCCTCCTTTTTTCTCATTGGGAACTTAAGATTGCCAAGTCAACTCAAAAAATATATGGGGACTTTGGGGGTGCAGCCAGAAGACTTTGTGGGTGGAACCAAGAGCAAGCACGAATGAACTCCAAAAGGAGTTCTGGCAATAACATTCAAAGGGTCTGTGCTCCTTTTAAATGCCTTCCTTCCAAAGGAAATAATGGAGGATAGGAACACCTTCTTTCAGGGCTCATAGAATTGGACTCCCTGGTCCAATCGTTTTGAAACTTGGAAAGTGTTTTGAGGAGAGGCACTGGATGCTATGCTGAGAATTTGGTGCCTCTACCTAAAACTTCAGCCCCTCTGGAGCCCCAGATACTCCAGATCAATTATCCATTATACTCTATGGGGAATGGATCTCCATAGGGTATATTTGAGTGACCAGCAGATATTCCACCCACCACACACACTTTCTGCTAACCCTGAAGCAGGGGGAGGGTCTCCAAACCGGGGGATTCCCTGCCCCCATCTGGGGATTGGCAACCCTATTGGGAATCCAAAATGTCTTACGTTATTCTTCCCTCCTCCAGTACACAGTAATACAGCCAAACTGAATTTGCCAGTTCTGTTTTTGCCTCCATATATATCATCCTGCCCATTCTACTTTAAAGCTAAGGTACTAAATTATTCTATGCCTATAAAGGATAGGAAACCATAGTTTCCTATTGTGATGGCTCAGCAGAAAACCAGGACTTCAGAATTGGTATGGTGGATTTTCAGCCAAGGTACCCTACTTGCTTGACTAGACCCAAGCCTTTTATTAATTTTGTCTTGCCTAGGGGCAGGAATGTGGCAGCTTGATACCCAAGCTTTCTAATATGCTTTATCATACTTGGCACCTCCACAGAAGCAGGGGTTTTTCAAGAAATCCGTTCTATGTGAAAACCTCTGAGGTAACCTTTCTTCAAACCCTATGGTCTTCTCAAGGCTTTTTTTATAGTAGGAACTCCTTTGCATATTAGGCCACACACCCCTGATGTAGCCTGAGGAGAAATGCGATTTTAGGCTAAGGTTATCTGTGAGTTGGCAGGAAGAGGCTGTCAAAGAAGGTTTTAGGCTTAGTCTCTTCCTCCCTCCGCCTCCCCTCCTGTCTGGAAGAACAATTCTGAGGAGGTCTCCTAGAGAGACAAGAAATCTTTCAAGCTGGTCTTCCAGAAAGCTGCAGGAGGCTAAACCAGTTCCTGGGCGGGAACTGGATTTTATATTGGAGATTTTGAGCAGGAAAACAGTTTGAGTTGGAGTCCAGTCTTGGAGATCAGTTAGTTGAGAAGGTACGGTCAGGCTTGCAACAGTCCAAGTAAGGTGCCTGCCCTGTAGGTCATCTAGTAAGGGCAAGTAGTATAATAGGGAGAGAAGGAGTGATTTTTCTTCCTACTATGATTTGTTGCTTCTGTTCACTTTTTAAAAATGCCTGTAAATAGTTGTATGTTGTAAATAAATGTTATGTTTGTTAAAAGTGGAGTCCCTCTGCACCACATAGTTTCCCCAACCGCCTTAGACTATGCTACTGTAAGAGGACAGTCCAGGGAAGGGGGAAGGCATGCTATTGGCAAGGGTGCCAATCCTCTAAGGGTCTCCCAAAGAAGGACTTTGGTCTCTGTGATAACCAGGTGCTGGGTTGGCAGAGGACCTTGAGGCCAGATCTCAGAACTGGCAAGGGGGATTGGGAGTCCTGTTCCTCTCAGTCAGGAACCCCTAAATTGAGCAGTTGGTGGCAGCACGCCCAAGTAGCAGGAAAATTAGCTCCCTCCAGGAGTTGGCAACCCAAACAGGAGTTGACAGGACTGGATCTGAAGGTCAAATTGGGCCGGATCTGTCACATAGCCAATCCTCCAAGAGTTTACAGGGCTCTTAGTACAGGGCCTACTGTAAGCTCCAGGAGGACTGGCTGCATCAGGGCTGTGTGGACTAATATGCAACGAAGTTCCTGCTACAAAAACAGCCCTGGACTGCCTTCTATATTTCTAGGAGCATTTCTTGGTGTTCTGCATAATCCAGATCCAAGTAACAGCAAGTCTAGATGTGATGGGCTTCACAAGCCATCCGTTGAATATAAAAGTTCACCCCATACTGCTCTTGATAGCTTTTAATCCTCTTTGTTATTCTTTCACTCCATTGACAGACTATCAGCTAGCCTTGCCTTGCCTTGTCTCCAACCTTCAAACTTCCATTAGTTCACTGCTTTCATGCTTCAAGAAACGCACTGGCAAATTGCTTAGATGCTTAACATTTCAACCCAAGTACTTTGTAACATCATTTGCAATGCACTTGAAAATCCAAAAACTTATATTCTTTAATTCAAATCAGTCGTTTAATTCATAATTGTATTTTGTGAAACTGGACACTATTTTTCAAGGTTCCATAGAATGCATTGTCAGCATATCAAAGATAGTTCACTTACAAGGCCTCTGACCATATATCTATACATTGAAATTCCATATTTAAATTAATGTCATTCTGATGTTATCTGGAAAGGAAAGCCATCTTCATATTTATAGAATATGGTGTCTTTATAGGATTGACCCTGTCACAATTTATGCTGCCTGTTCCTTGGCTCCCAGAAGAACTTTCACAAACTCATGCCTTCTCATTGCCTAATATCCATCTTTGCCCTTGGACAATTCAGTTTTCATGAGGCAGAAGTACTGTCGTGCCAGGGAGGCTTTAATAGCTTGCAATCTGGCAATCATAAGAAAAGAGATTCTGGGAAATCCAGTGATGACGAATGATTACAACATTGTAAAATGGCTATGAATCAATGGCCTCCAATATTATAACTAAAACTAATTACCAGGAAATTTTAGACAAGAAAGAAAGAAAGAAAGAAAGAAAGAAAGAAAGAAAGAAAGAAAGAAAGAAAGAAAGAAAGAAAGAAAGAAAGAAAGAAAGAAAGGAAGGAAGGAAGGAAGGAAGGAAGGAAGGAAGGAAGGAAGGAAGGAAAGAAAGAAAGAAAGAAAGAAAGAAAGAAAGGAAGGAAGGAAGGAAGGAAGGAAGGAAGGAAGGAAGGAAGGAAGAAAGAAAGAAAGAAAGAAAGAAAGAAAGAAAGAAAGAAAGAAAGAAAGAAAGAAAGAAAGAAAGAAAGAAAGAAAGAAAGAAAGAAAGAAAGAAGAGGGAGAGAGAGAGAGAGGGAGGGAAGGAAGGAGTACAATTTTGTATTTAATATACACTCATGCATAACCAAATGATATATATCTGTATAATAATTGGTGTGTGCCAGTTCTTATTGTTTGTCTAAATTATGGGCTGAATCCTATGCTTTTGTTCAAGTGACACCAGCACATACTGCTGGTGCTGGTGCATTTCCCCACGAGGTGCTTTTTGATTGCACAGGAAGCCACCAAAGTATCTTGTCTGGGAGAATGTGCCAACGGAAAATAAGTATTGAATACAACCCTAGACATGTGTACATGTGTATTTCCAGTATACATACTATAGCCCTCCATAATACAGTATATTCTCTTTATCCTGGAAACAGATATATTGTGAGTTAGTTTAGTTCACTTTGGGGCATTTTGGCAGGAGAGGTAATTGTTGTTGTCAACAAGATTAAATATCCGGAAAATTTGTCTGATCATTTTATGTAGCGATGGAATATTAATAAATTTGTTCTTTTCCTGCTCTTCCTCTCTAAAAAAAAGAGAAAGATAGCTTAATTATCTATATTCAAATAGGAAGGAACAAAGTATAACATCAGGAGTGACTTTGGCACAGATTTTTGGCTACCATCTGGGAACTTTGTTCTACTCTATTGTCTTGGCTTTGTAACACTTGACACCTTTTCAGATTTTTAAAAGCACCTGTAAATGTTTAGTGAAGTGCTTCATTTTGTTAGAGACAGATTGCAGTGCATCACCCTGACTTCTACAGTGTTTTTTTTTTCCCTTGCAAGTTTTATTTACCTCCTTATGCCTGGATTCATATAGCTGGAGGGTTGCTGTGGGTTAATAAACCATTTACCTGCTTTACGCCCTTAAGCCTCCATGTGAATCTTGCTTTTTGGTTACAATGTAAAGATATTAGCATTGATCCAGAAGTTCCAGTGAGCATAATTAGATTGCTGTGCCCTATTCACAAGTACTGAGGTTGCATCATTTATGCCCTACACAGAGGGCTTAAGAAGGGACACATATAACTTTAGGAGGCTCACATTGAAATTAATACTTCCCCACAGAGAAAACAAGCTCCTGCACATCTGAGCTTCAAGATACCGTGTTTCCCCAAAAATAAGACACTGTCTTATATTTGTTTTTTTCTCAAGAAGACACACTAGGGCTTATTTTCAGGCGATGTCTTATTTTTTATAAAGTATGATACAACAATCTACATTTATTCAAATACAGTTAAGTCATCTTCTGGAACATTGTCATAACTCTCCAGACCCGGAATTACATCCTGAATTTTTAGCGACGCCCATCTCTAGGTCTTATTATCGGGGTAGGGCTTATATTTAACAAATGCATAGAAATCCTGCTAGGGCTTATTTTGGGGGTAGGTCTTATTTTCAGGGAAACAGGGTACTGGGGGTGACTAAATCAAATGTGGCATAATCACACATGCAATTGGAGTCCTGCTATTGTCAGTCAAGGACAAGAAAAATTCCAGATGCCCTTTCAGTAGGAACCCATGGGAATCCTGTGGGGTATTCCAGGCTGTGATCATGAGATATAACTATACCTTTCATTAGGTGTGAACAAACCCTATTACATTCAAAGGGACTTTTTGCAAAAGTAAACTAGAAACAAGGATTACAGCTGAAGTAGCTGAAAAGACACTCAAGGTAGGAGGTGTAATCATCTTGGGAGATAGCTAGTGACCTTGATAACTCTAACATGCTGCATGTAGAGCTGCCTTTGAAAATGGCTTGGCTTTTCAGCTAGTGCAGAATTTGGCTTTCTGGGGGGTTTTGGATCTGGGAAAACATGAACATATTCAGCGTGCATTGTATAAGCACCCACTGTCAATATGCTTCTAGTCCCAAGTAAAGGAGCTGACTGTGACCTTTTTACAAATACATAAAGTTGTACAACATCCAGACATTTTGTATTCAAGTATTCAGTTAGTAATATCCAATTCTTTACAAATTTATTACTCTGATTAGTCTAGGGGTGGCCAAGCCATATAGTGTGACTCTCAAAGCCCCCACCACCCTGTCAATCAGCTTGGAGAAGGAATTTCTCTCTTTAAATCACTTTTCCAAGCCAAGCCAGCTGGAGGCTTGGAGAATGTATTTAAAGTTGCTTTCTTACCATGTCTCCCCATCTTCCTTCCTTCCTTCCTTCCTTCCTTCCTTCCTTCCTTCCTTCCTTCCTTCCTTCCTTCCTTCCTTCCTTCCTTCCTTCCTTCCTTCCTTCCTTCCTTCCTTCCTTCCTTCCTTCCTTCTGTCCTGTGGCTTTCAAACATCTGATGTTCATGCCTTATGGCTCTCAAACATCTGACATTTATTCTATGTGGCTCTTGCATTAATTAAGTTTGACCATCCCTGGATTAGTCTTTCCTTCTTATCATTAGACAATGTTGTTAATAATGCTATGTTGCAGATTTGTCTGTGCCATTCCATCACTGATGGTAGACTAGCAGAATTTCACTTTGCAGTGATACAGATCTCTGTGGTTGCTACCAAAGCTGTTACCTATTCTGTGTTGTCAATTCCAACATAATTTTTAAAAATAGCCTAACAGTATTACTTTTGAATATCTTGGTATTCCACAGCCTGTCATTGATTTAATTACCATTAAAATCTGTTCCCAAAAAAGGGATCATTATTGGGCTATTCCAGAATGCATGTCCTAATACTGAGAACATTTTTCTGTGTCTGGATCATAAATATTTTTCAGCCTTAAAGGTGTTAAGTACCAATAGAAGTGTCATTTATAATAGCTTTCCTTCACATAGATATAGATTAATCACATATCTATTGATATTGCCCCAAATCTATTTCCACTCATGCTGCAGGACAAAATCACCTATATCTTTTTACCTCTTCTGCTCATTAATTTTTTTCAAAAGTCTCCTATTCATCCTTTATCTACATCTCTCTCTTTTAACAATCCAAATTCTGTCTCATTCCTACTTAGTAAATATTTTTTTATCCCCTGAGTGATAGCCCCAAGCTGAAAAAAATTGACCTTTGAAGTTCCATATGGTCTAAAGAACCTCACAGTGCAGAAACCACCTATGACTCCTATAAATTCCTATAAATCATTCATGCACACTTTCAAATCAGGCTTCCTATTTGAATTCCAACAGTACATAGTGTGAGAATCTCTGCACAGCTGTACTTCCTCAGTTGTACTGACCCAGGCTCCCCCAGGCTAGTCCAATCTTGTCAAATCTCGGAAGCTAAGCAGTATAGGCCCTATATTGGATTTGGATGGGAGACCTCCAAGGAATACTAGGGTCATGACACAGAGGCAGGCAATGACAAACCATCTCTGAACATCTCTTACCTCGAAAACCTCAAGGATCACTGTAAGTCAGCTGTGACTTGATGGCACTTGCCATCACACAGTCACCTGAGACCACCTATTTCCTCTATGTCCAGGCTCAGACTGCTCCCAAAGCTCTCCAAAAAAGCTCTTCTAATTTCTGAGATTGAGTCTCCTAGTCTCTTCTTGAAGGCTGTTCCAGAGGCTTGGGGAGGCCACTGAAAAGGCTTCAGACTATATTGTTGCCCAAATGTGCCTTGGCCAAGAGGGGTACTGATAGTAGACACTGATGAGGAAAGAAAAGCTGTTCATTTGGCTTGCTCATTTGGCTTTTTGGTCTGTCCATCAATTGAACAGTTGTGTTAGGCTTCTTTTTGTTGTTTGTTTTCCATTGTTTTCTTCTTTTTAATGGAATGTTAACATTTCTTTTTTTTCCCCCAAAGCACTTTAAGATGCTGACAAGCAGCACAGAGATATTTTAAACAAACAAATAGCTAGCATGGGTGACTGGCTTCCTGCCAAACCTGAGTGAGTTGCTGAACAATGCTTTACAGTTCACCAGAAAACTAACTCAAAACAATAAATGTTTGTGTCTTTTGCAAGAGGGCAAAGACTTCTATGGAATATTATACAAAAATCAGAGTGGGGCTTAATAGGGAAGGAAAAAAGAAATTAGTACCACCAGCAGCCTTATGCGGTGATTTTCTCAACAGGGCTTTGCAAACGTGTGTCAGTTCTTACTGAAACATGTCCGGATGGGCCTAACCTAGTGTTGTTCCAAAAAATTCCCAACATGAAAAATAAGCCCTTTTTGGAATACTTATCATGTAAAGCATTGTTCGACAATTCATTCAAATAGTCATAATAGCTGCAATTTTAGAGATACTTGTTTATGTACCTTTCAGAGCTTGCCAGCATGAAGATCTAATGGGCATGTGCTGCAGCTGGGTGGTCATTCGGCTGCTTCAGCAGTCACACAAATCTCCATTGAATGCATTAATGAAATGAAGAGGAAGTATTCATTCACCACATGCTGAATGGCCAGCTTAGCAAGCACCAAAACAATCCAGAATTGCTTTGTCACATGACCAGCTGCACCGTCTGTCTGCTGGGCCATCTTACATTGGCTGAATTAACCTGGACGAGAACTCTTTGTGTTGTGGGAAAATAGCTGTGAGGAATTCTAATGACACTGTTGTGTGTGATAGAGCAAGCTTGCCAAGACAGCTGTTATGCAACCGCTTTCCCCAATATTGCAATAGTACTTTGAGTAAATTCAGGTTGTTCATGTCACAATGCAAGAAACACCTTAAAACAGGTCCTTTTTTGTAGAAAAAGCCCAGCAAGAACTTGTTTGCATATTAGGCCACACCCCCTGACATCACAATTGTTTCACACAGGGCTTTTTTGTAGGAAAAAGCCCAGCAGGAACTCATTTGCATATTAGGCCACTCCCCCCAATGCCAAGCCAGCTGAAACTGCATTCCTGTGCATTCCTGCTAAAAAAAACCCTGCCTTTATATGGGGGTGGGGTTCGAAGGGGGACATTTGAGGGAGCAAAGTTTCATGCTGAGCACCAGTTTAAAACAAAAATCCCAGACTCTATACAAGTTCAGAATACAGAATCCCATAGCTAGTATAATTAGCTGGAACACTGTTGGGCATATTTATTTTTTTTAGAGAAGCTATATTGAAAATAAGATAATGAACCATAAATATCAGATGATGTTCAGGCATTTTTGTCAGTGGTCCTAGTTCCTGGTTCATTCCCTAAAGTGCAATATACTGGATATTATACTAAGAGTCTCCTGCATGGTTTTCCATCACTCAGAATTGCTACCATTTAAACCAGAACATGTAAATGAAATATTTTACATGGCAATTCTAACTTCTGGAATGGTGTAATGCAGCTCTCTGATTGACTGCCCTCTCTAGTACTATTGAAGGTGAGAGTCTTTTAACTTAGGTTAATGAAAAATATCAATCCTGGCTTTACTAAGGTACCTTATAATAATTCAGAGCATAGAGAAAAAAAGATTAGCCAACCACCAAAACCAAAGCAACAGAAAAGGAAAGAATACAACAAAAGTTGCACTGAACATCTGTTTATGAATAGCTCTGTTTTTTCGCTCTGATTGCATGTTTGAAGTCCACTTTCCATAAATTATCTAATAATTGCGTGTATAATATTTGTTTTGCATGCTAAGAGGGGAAAATAAAAGTAAACAAGCTATTTTCTCTAGAGCTAAAGCTAGTAGTCATGGTAATGCATAAAGCATTCAAGTGGTTTTGGATTACAGAGATTATTCCTAAGGACATTATTCCTTAAGCAGTATAAATGGACCCAATTCACCTACCCAGAAATATAGTTGTCAAGAAACTACCCTGGGAAATCTGGAAGATGATCTCAGGACCTCTCTGTCATTTTGAATACAGTCCTGCTTGGCACTCTCTCCCTGTAATTATCAAAAGAGAGAGTCTTTTAGGGGATGAATAACTATCCTGTGTCTAATATGGAGCAGCATTCTTCATATCCACAAACGAGTACAGGTTGTCAGGAAAATTGTGACTTTACAGATAAATCTAATTAGGGATGGGCATGAGCCAGTTCAGAAACAAAAGTTCATCATAATTTTTGACTGGTTCATGGTTCGCGAAGCAATGTTCATGTAACTGTACCCAGCACAAACATTTCATGAACTTTGGTGCTGTTCATGGCAATTCGTGAATGGATACATTTCTGAACAGACTGTCTCCAGGTTCTCCACTCATATGGTTTACAAAACTCCAAGGCAAGGGGGGAGCAAAATTCTCCAGCCTTGGAAACACCAATAGAGCCTCCAGAGCTTAACAGGCATTGCTGTTAGGTGGCCTCAGGGCTCTGAACCATGCCATCTCTCTGCCCATAGTGAGCAGAGAGGCTTAGCTATTGGGTAGCATGGCCATGTGAGTATCCATGTTTTATACCTGCCTGATGGTGAACCGGTCTCCCTGATGGGCTTTGGGTGTTGAGTGGACTCAGGGCTCTTTGCCACCTTTTCTCTCTTATCATGCTGAGTGGTAGGGCTTAGCTACTGGGTGCCTTGGCTGAGTGAGGACCTACATTTTATACCCTGCTGGGATTTGGATATTAGGTGGACTCAGGACTCTGAGCCAATCCTTTCTCTCCGTTCATGCTGAATGCCTTGGCTGAGGACCCATGTTTTATGCTATCCTGATTATGAACTCCTACCTTCTGGTGAGTTATGGGTATTAGGTGGACTAAGGCACATGGCCATGAAAGAGAGGTCAGGCCAGATGACAGCCTTGAATGACCAGTACTCCGGGGAATCAGCATTGGCAGTCTCAGGGGACGCAGTAAGGTAATTTCTTACCATCACCTTCACCATTGCACACCTGGCATCCCTCCCACTGCTGGTGTCCCAGTTCACTACTGACAACTAGAATCATAAGAGTTGGAAGGGATCTCCAGGGTCATCTAGTCCAACCCCCTGCACAATGCAGGAAATTCACAACTACCTCCCCCACATACATACATCCCCAGTGACCCCTGCTCCATGTCCAGACAATTGTAAAAACCTCCAGGATCTCTTGCTAAATTGGACAGGAGAAAAATTACTGACTGACCCCAAAATGTCAATCAGGAGTTCCCTTGGCATGTAAGAAAGGGCCACAAGAACAAAGCACTGATGCAACCCTTCCTGCCTTCGTTCTCATGATCTGTCTAATTCACAGAATCACCGTTGCTGTCAGATGGCCATCTAGCCTCTGTTTAAAAACCTCCAAGGAAGAGAGCCTACCACATCCCAAGAAAGCCTGTTCCACTGAGGAACCACTCTGTCAGGACGTTCTTCCTAATATTTAGCTGGAAACTCTTTTGATTTAATTTCAACCTGTTGGTTCTTGCCTGATCTTCTGAGGCAAAAGAAAACAATTCTGCACAATCCTCTATATGACAGCCCTTTAAGTACTTGATGGTGATTATATTTTATTTATTTATTTATTTATTTGGGATTTATATCCCGCCCTTCCCACGAATGGCTCAGGGCGGCTTCCAACAATTAAACAAACTTAAAATTAAACAATTTCAAATATAAAACAGTTAAATAGTTAAACAGTTAAAACATTAAAACAGAGTAATTCAGTTTCCTGTAAACAGATGGCTGGCCAGTTTCCTCAAGTTGTTATCCTAGGTAAATGTAGGCTAGGTATAGGCTAGCCGGAAGAGGGTCGTCTTACAGGCCCTGCGGAACTGCGCCAAGTCCCGCAGGGCCCTCACCTCTTCCGGCAGCTGATTCCACCATACGGGGGCCATAACGGAGAAAGCCCTTTCCCTGGTGGCTTTCAGACAGGCTTCTTTTGGCCTCTCAGTCGTCTCCTTTCCAGATTAAACATACCCAGCTCCTTCAATCTTTCCTCATAGGACTTAGTCTCCAGACCCTCACCATCCTCGTTACCCTCCACTGGACACATTCCAGCTTGTCTATATCCTTCTGAAATGGTGGTGCCCAAAACTGAACACAATACTCTAGGTGAGGTCTATCCAGAGAATAGTAAAGCAATATCATTCACTCCACATGATCTGGACACTATACTTCTGTTGGTACAGCACAAAACAGAATTTGCCTTTTTAGCCACTGCATCATACAGCTGACTCAAGGTAGCATGTCAGAGGTACCAATGCATATTCAAATACACCAGGACAACTTGGCTCATAGACCACTGCTTTCACCTAATAAGTATGTCAGGTTTTTTTTCTTATCCTGCATATCTGCAGGATGAGGAAGAAGCAACAGTCAAAAGATATCAGTAGACTTCTATGGTGATTACAATATTGGGTAGAACTGCATTTCATCATTGGAGGGGAGGGGACTGAAAATCAGACCATTGTTTTCTAGGATTGAGCAAAAGGGCTGGGGGTTGGATACAGTCAGCATTTCTGCTAGTAGGTCCCCTCTGACCATCAAAAAAGATTATATTTACAGTCATGGGAACTGAATGAACAAAAGCCATGTAGTTGGTGGTTGTGGTATGAAGGGCAATTGGGAGTGAAAAGTTACTTGGATCCAAGAGTAACTATTTTTTTTTTTAGAAGAAGAAGGGTCGGCGCTTGTTTCCCGCCTTTCGCCGCCGATAGGAGCCTCAAAGCGGGTCACAACCACCTCCCCCTCCTCTCCCCACAACAAGCACCCTGTGAGGTAGGTGGGGCTGAGAGAACGTGACTGGCCCGTGACTGGCCCATGGTCACCCAGCAGGTTTCGTGGGGTAGGAGACGAGGATTCAAACCCGGTTGATCACGCCAGATCCAAAGCCGCCGCTTTTCCCCACTACGCCACGCCGGCTCTCCTTGCTGAGGATTCTAACATTCACAAAATCTATCAAAATGCATAGTCAACGAGGCTTAGTTGACTATTCATATTAGTCCATCAGTCAAATTTTGTAATTCCATCAAATTTTGTAATTCCAGGATGTTTATTACTTTCTGGACAGATCTCAGCCTATCCTAAGAATGTTCTTCAAGTGAACACATGCAAAGCTGGATTTTGATTTCTTTTGAAAACGCATGCTAGATGAGTTTGTCAAAGGAGAGAACAAAGCACAGTCCTTGGAAACAGATGGTTTATTACATGACAATAAATCTTGTATCAGAATTGCTATGACATACTTCAGATAAACTTATTTTTAAGTTACAAGCTGTGAATGATGTTTTCTCCTCAAATGCATACAAGCACGAACTTCCAACTTCAGAGAAATCTTTGGCATGCTCAAGGACAGTATTCACTTTTTTTTCTAGTACACTAATTGCAATTTTTTTTTCTCTAAGTGCAGAGTTTGAAACCATAATTCAGCAAATAGAATGTACATGTTGAGCCATTGCCAATAAACCCTTCAGTTCTGCGACAAGCAGGACTGGCAATATTTCCCTACAAACTGATGAGGAAAACAGGAAACAGAATATGGTCCTTTGACTCCGTAAGCACACTGGAGGAAAGAGTTACAATGGCTACAATGCTGTAGCAGTCATGTGGACTTCAACGATTCCATTGGAATTATCAACCAAACTTAAATTGAATTAAGATGAAAGATCCATCGAGTTTAGGAGAAATGTAATCTTTATACAGACTGAGAGCTTCATTTGTACAATACATGTTCAAAAGCAATTCCTAGTACAATCTGAGCATTTCCTTGTATGTTTGATATCAGTAAATTAATTGAATTTAATGCATTCCACAAAAGAAATCATTCAGAGTCAAAAGGGCATTTGTTTCTCTTTAGCAGTAGCAACATTTGTTGTTGTTATTGCTAGAATACCTACAAAGACTAAATGCTTTACATAAAACAAACATGATATGCAGGCCCTGAGAGGGCAGATAAGGATGACTTTCAACATGCTTCAAGTTATGCATTGATAGTAGGGATGCTGGGAACTTTGTGGCAAGCAGGTTCAGCAGGTAAACATAATGTGCTTGGACTTCAACAGCTATGATACCTCATGCACCAAGCCTTTGGTTTGCTAGGGTTGCTGGCATCTGAGTCAATCAACTATAAAATAGCTTTGCACTTGTGCACTAGCTGTGGTGATGGAGTTTCCTTTCCTTTCCTTGCAGGTGTTCTTGCATCTGTGCAGCAGATGACATTGATTCCCTCCCCCTTCCAGGTCATGGATGATCAGGTCAAGTCATTACATGACATGGGAGATGAACTCCTTGTAAGGCTGTGCAAAAATGCGCATGTACAAAGTGATCTTGATAAATTGGACTCCAAATGGATAACACTTTTTTTCTTTTTAAAATAATGTTTATGTTCACTGGCTGACTGATGGATATGGTCACCATTGGTATGATTATGCAGACTGATGTGCAGTGGTGACTGATCTGGAAGGGAGATGACCACTAGAACTCTCGCCAGGCTATGTGAGAAATATGCATGCATGAAGCACTGCAAATTGCACTGCTCTATACTGTACTCTTTTAATATGTGAAAAGTAACTGAATGAAGAGGCTCAACCTGTTTGCAAACAAGTGAACAATCAATGGAACTTTGGCTGTTCCATTGGATGTTCCAATGTCCCTAACTAATATATGATGCAAGGTGGTTATCACCTAACAATTGTTGGTAAAGACAGATGGAATTTTTTTGTTTGTTTGTTTTGCTGTGTGTGTGCGCGTGTGTGTGTGAGTGCGAGTGCATATTTCTAAAGGAAACAGGCATGGACTGGAAGAGACTGTGCTCCCCAAAACTCAATAATTGTATTGCAGCTGTGCAGCTCTGTGCCTGGGTAGAAGAGCACGTAGAAACTCCAGGTGCCTTAATTTCCATGGACAAAATCAGGATATAAATGTAATAAATACATAACCATGAATTCAAGAGATAGAAAGTTCAATATTGCATAATCTGCATCAAGAAAAGAATAACTCTGTACTAAACTGGAACCAGTGGGTTGAATCCAGACAGCCTTTTGTCACAGAAAAGGGGAAGGGAGACACACAATTTTGATTAGACACACAAAAAAAGCTATGCTGGGGATCATGGGACCTGCATGGACCCATACAATTGGTTCAAGACTGTAATAAAGACTATAATTAGGTGAAATTGAGTGGAAAATATGGGTACATCCCACTCATTATATATATATGGCAGTAGGAAAGGTCCCCTGTGCAAGTACCAGTCATTTCCAACTCTGGGGTGACGTTGCTATCACAACGTTTTCATGGCAGACTTTTTACAGGGTGGTTTGCCATTGCCTTCCCCAGTCATCTACGCTTTCCCCCCAGCAAGCTGGGTACTCATTTTACCAACCTCAGAAGGATGGAAGGCTGAGTCAACCCCAATATATGGCAGTAAGACTGAATAAATCATTACCATACTTCGTATCAACATCCAATTCTACAGTAGAAAAGTAAAATCATTAAACAGTATGCTCGTTGAGTATTCCATGAAACAATAACAAAAACATACCCACCATTATATTTTTTAAGAACAAAGGGAGCAGACACATGGTATATAGTGATGAGAAATAAGTCCTGTGAAAAGTATTTTTTATACCACTTTTGTTATTGTGTTGCAGGCTCTTCTGACCTGAAGGAAGTCACCTGGCTCACAGAGTATTCTCCAGCCCAAGAGGAATAAATCTGGATAAATAATTAGATGTCTCAGGAAGGCTTTTTTTATAAACTCTGGCTTTAGCATGGTATTCAAAATTGCTTTCCCATGCCTTGCTGAATCATTATGAGTGGGGAAACAGCTACAGGGGATAAGACTGAATTTGTACTGAAGCATGTTAAACAGGGAGGAATCATGCCACAAACTGAGATGCTTGTGAACACACTGCTCAAGAAAAGACTGCTACTTTCCAAAGTAAGCTGAGGTGAAATTGCATTTATCTTTCCCCACACTAACTATACTAACTAAAGAAGAGCCAAATACATTAAGAACTCTGGCAAGAAAAACAAGCAGTGTCTTAAGTGGGACGGAAGTGCAAGGAAAGTAGCTGTCAATGGGAACAGACTTGAAATTTGGAGTGGGAGAAAAGGACTGGTTTAGGAGTTCTGGTCATTGACAGATGTTTGATGGATCTGTGCAGAGTTCATGATTTTTCTGGCGGGTTGAGCAAGTGTTGAAGGTGGTGGCTCCAGTCCCTTGGAAAGTTTATATTATATGTGTACGTTTTGGAGTAGACCTCTCTAAGTGTGGGAGAAACCCTGCTTCACACACAAAAATGCTTCCAGGTTTGCAGGAAAAAAGTTGCTGTCTAGTGTAGTGAAGAAGTGTATTTTTAGAGAAGAAAGAGGATCCTAGGATTACTTGTACTGGGGGGGGCATGGACAGGTAAAGTTTCCCTAAGGTGGGAGGCTCACTCAAGGTAGATTACACACAGTGAATCAGTAGAGTGGACAATATGGGGCATTCATATTATTTTTTACCTACCAAGGAAAGAATATTATCAATTGCAAGTAGGTGGGGGAGCAGTGTAATGCTGTACTGAATGATTAAGCTTTATGAAGTTGGCATTAGTAAAGTTTACCAGTTTTGGGGTTCAAATTACCCCTAGCTTGTTTTTGCTTCTAAAATTCTGTCAGCGTTTGGGACAACATACATCTGTGAACAACCCTTTTTGTAATAAATGTCAATATATCAAAAGTACATTCTCACTTTACAGATACACACCTGAACAGCATACTCAAGATTGCTACAGCACAGATGTTGATTCCAGTTTTTGATGCAATAATTTAGAGAGAGATATGTCAGTTATCAAAGATTGTTATATAACAGAAATACTGTAAGTGTTAAAATTTTAAGCATGTTTGTATTTTGAGTAAAAAAATAATATTGTTTATTGGGTTTACTTATGTCCTTTATAAGAGCCCTGTGGCGCAGAGTGTTAAAGCTGCAGTACTGCAGACCTAAGCTCTGCTCACGACCTGAGTTCGATCCCTGGTGGAAGCTGGGTTTTCAGGTAGCCGGCTTGAGGTTGACTCAGCTTTCCTTCCGAGGTCGGTAAAATGAGTACCCAGCTTGCTGGGGAGAAAGTGTAGATGACTGGGGAAGGCAATGACAAACCATCCCGTAAAAAGTCTGCCGTGAAAACATTGTAAAAGCAATGTCACCCCAGAGTCGGAAACGACTGGTACTTGCACAGGGGACCTTTCCTTTCCTATGTCCTTTATAATGTTTCTATCTCTAGTCCGTGGCATTATATTTTATGGCATACATGGCATATCCTGAAAAAGTGACATTTATGTCAGATCTGGCTCTTGTAACAAATGAGTTAGACACCTCTGTCCTAATCTTTATCGAGTTCTACCAGTAGCACTAACACTTTGTGACCATTGACAAGAATTTCTCTGTGAGCCTTCTATCTGCTCTCTGCAGTTTCTTGTGAGTTCTGTGACTCTGTGGGGACTTTGTGCATAGATCTGTGACTCCAGAGGGACTCTGTATACAGATCCTCTCTCAGGCTATTTGGGTGATACATCATATCCTTCACAGCCCAAAACTTGAAGCTGTTCTTTTCCTCAGATATTTTAAGAATCATTTGAAAGTCCCCTCAAACTTTCTCCACAAGATTAACAGCAATACTTGTGAATAACGAACTAATTTATTATTGCATTATAACATATCGCTGTCTTATCACCTTCATTCTTGAAATCAGTTGTAATCTAGAATGGCACATAGACCCTCCCTAACAACAACAACAAAACAAAAACAACACTTTGATTGTGAGCCCATGGTCTTTTGGGGGAAAGATCATGTGGAAGAAAACATAGCACAACAAAACATTTTGTGGAAGAAAACTGGCCACAGCTTTATTGAGTACAAACAAAGGAGCATCGGCACAGCATGTTGACAAATCCAGTATCAGACAACTCATCTGTTACCCAATAAACCCATCCCCCAGCCCACCTGCTGGGGAAAAACCAAGGGGTGGAATGCAGTGGGTAACCACAAGGGTGCCAGCCACTGTGTGGTTCCCTGGATACCTGGTAGTTAGAGCCGAACAACAACCCCCAAGCTGAGTGTGCTGCTTAATGGCTCCACCCTTAAAGGGGTCCCCAAATGAAGGGGGTGGGTATGCAGGCTTAGACACCCCCCTCCCAAAAAAATGAATTCATCCCAATGCCCACAAGAGCAAAGGACTCCTGTCAATGCTTCTAAGCCTGTAGCCAACAAAGCAAACCGTCATAAATACTGTGGAGCCCTTTTTCCATTCCTTACTCTGAGAAATTAACCCTGCCATCCCTAACCAATGCAGTTTGACAAAATGAGATGTCTACATATTTAATAATAAGTCCACCAAAAAGATGGGATAACAGGCCCTTAGCCAGGATTATTTTATCCTGGGGGGGAAGCCAGGGTTCCAGGAGGCTGCTGTTGGGGGGGGGGCTCTGAGTGGGAAGAAGATTCATCTTAGCCAGCAGTGAGGAGGCTGTGTGGCCATCACTTCCTCCATTTGGTGGGTTTTCTGAAGACCCAGTGAGCTGAGGGAGAGTCCGCACTTCATTGCCTGCCAACTCTGAGTCTGGTTCCTGCTTGCTAGCAGGAAAAAGACTCAGCCACCAGCAACAAGGAGGCCAGGGAGTTGGTGACTGCCACCCCCTCCTCTTACCAAGTCTTCAGAAGACCTGGAAAGGGAAGGAGATGGTAGCTGGCCTTGTTGCCAGCCAAACAAGTCTTCTCCCTGCTTGCTAGGAGGAAGAAGACTCAGTGGCGAGCAATGGAGCCATGCATTGCTCCCTGTCTTCCCACACCAGCCAGCTGAGCAGAGAAGAGTTCTTTAAAAACCCTCTCTGCTCAGCTGGCAGGCAGGGGGAAGAGAGGGGAAGCGCAGACTCTTGCTGGTGGAGTCCTTCCAGGCTAGCAGGAAGAAGACACAGTGGACAAGGAGGCCATGCAGCTGCCTCATCTTTCCCCTCTCTTACCCCAACCTACCAGCTGAGCAGAGAGGGGGTTTAACCTTTAAACCCCCTGTCTGGAGTCATGCTGCAGCTGCTTCCTGGGTTTCAGCACCTTGAGCTAGGAGGTGGTCGGGGGAGCTTGGCTCCAATGACCCCCCTAATTGGGTGGTAGGAGAGGTGCTACAGCTGTAGCATCCTGAGGGGGGCCTTGGGGAGGCCCCCTGCTAGCAAGGAACTCGACAGGATTCAGAGAAACAACGGCAGTTGTTCCCTGTTTTTCCTGTCTGCTCCAGTGCTCCCACCACCAAGATCGCCATGATGGCAGCAAGAGGTGATTGCCCGACTGCTCTTCTCTTTCAATAAGCTTCTGATGCATCATTCTTCTGCCTTAATCACTGAAATTCTACCATGAAAGTAGGTCAGCTTTCTAACAATACCAGTTAATGTATCTTTTAACATAACAACAATTGGAACTGTTCCAAAAGAAAGGTGAAGAGGAGGGAAATCCCCCCCCCTTTTTTTTTCTCCACAAGGAAGGCTTCAGAAAGCAAAGAACAAACTGGAAACTTTCAACAATTTAAACTGGACTGAACAAAGATATTTGAATTGATTTGGTTTATAAATAAATAAGCGTCAATGAGATCACTTTCTGGTTACAATACGGTCTGAACAAAAACGGGATATGCTTACAAGAGAAATGTAATTAGGACTTAAATGGTTATAATTGAAATGCAGGAGGAGAATTTGAAGCTGAAGGAAGGTTAACTGGGTCTTTGAACTATTCTCTAACTTTGATTAACAGACTGAGTTTTTTGTTTATGAAGGAAATGGCAGCTCAAATCAAAGCACGTGATATTATGATTAACATAACCTCCTTAAAGCAGGAACTTGATCATTTAGCAGAGTTGGTGCAACAACTGACGGGGACTTTTATTTTGAAATACAGCGAAAATGAAAATCTACATGAGCAGAGAAATAAAGAGTTCCCAGTGATGTCTGTCAAGCTAAGAAAAAAAAACTAAAGATTTGTTGGGAAAGGTCTGGAAGAAAAGCAAAATGGAGACATATAACTGCATAGTTATAAAGTTGAAACGGAAATCAACATCGACTATATCCTGCATGGGAGGATATGACGAAGTGGTGATTGTACCACTTTCAGCAAAAGGAAGGGAGATATCAAGAGGAGAAAAGGCAAATTTCAGCTAGATGATCAAATTTTGGAAACCGTTCAAAAAGAAGAAATTATAAACTGTTTTGGGGTTGGGTTTTTTTGCTCCACCTTTTTTTTACATTTAGCTGGTTAAAATTGAATCAATAAAAAGGGCTAATAAGTGATTCCGTAATAGCAAATTAGGCTTTAAGAATTGGGATGCCTTTCTTCAGTTTGTAATAATTATCTATGGAAGTTAAATAGAATAATGTAATTAAGAGTGGGCTAAAGAGATTGCATGGGTTTTTATTTACCTAAAAATAATGAAGTATGGGAGATGAGGTAACTATTGCATATTAACTTGTGTTTTTCAGAGCATTATGAAAATAGGATTTACAGTCTCCAAAATTTTTAAAGAATTCTAAATGTTTAAAGTAGATAAAAAGTCAATCTGGGTAAATTTGTAATAAGACAGGGTACACAAATATTTTGTAATCTTAACTCTGCTCTTGGTATCTATAACAAAACAGATAAACTACTGTGTTTTCTGTTTTTGCTTTCTCTCTCTACTATAAATAAATAAATTAACATTAAGGATTAAGGAACTATATTTACCTTTTATGCTTATGTTAACTGCTAATATTGTTAAACCAACTAGGTAGCTTTTATTTTAAATGATGTTGAATTTAACCAGTCAGCTCTTTTTCAGGGTTTGTTCTGCTTTTCTCATTTGTATGTACTGAAGATTAAAAGTTTAGATTTACATCATAAACTACAGAATAGCTAAAAATATATAACAAAATAAGAACTGTAGAATTAAAGGGTTATAATGGGCAAAACTTTAAGACTTTCAAGTAGAAAGAATCTGGTATTTGTCTTGAGGTAGCAATGTAACAATGTAGCAATGTATATATGCTGCTTCTCTTTTTATTTTTGTTTATGTTTTTCTATCTTGTATCCCCTTTCCTTTTTTGCTTCTGTAACCCCCCATTTCTTACCCTTTTTATATTCAAACTTAATAAAAAAATTTAAAATTGGAGTCATGCTGCAGCTGTGGCACAATTTCTTCATTGTATCCACTGTGGCACAATGCCAGAAAGGGGTTTAAAGTTTATACCTTCTCTCTGGTCAGCTAGCAGGTGGGAGGAAGAGAAGGGAGGTATAGAGGGAGCCAATGTGGGGTCAACAATGGTCATCCCAAAGTTACCCCAGGCTCCCTCACTCTCTAGGGGAGGGAGGAATAGCAGGCTGGGGGGAGTGGAACCCCTAACCCAAGAGCGGGCACTGCCCCTAATGCCCCTCCACTGGCTATGGTCCTGTATGATAAGCTTCCCTGCCAATCTGCAGAACTCTTTCTGCTACTCTGGCAGGAATCTGTGCAGTTTTGGGGTGCCAAACTGGACTTCAGACATCCACCAGCCTTGTAGATGGGATACCCCAGGAAGCATTTTTAGGTGGTTTGGAGGCAGTGGACTTTATGCTATACTGTATCCTTGCTTTGGCCTTATTAGAGGGCCCTGCCTTAGAGCCTATGGAGCTTTCCCCCTTGTTCACAGTGCACTTGAGAGGCATGCTATGCTGCTATGAAAATCTGCCTTAAATTAGGTTCCAATCTGCAACCATACCCCAATTACCTTAACAAAGATTAGCCGTTGTGAGAAATCACCATTAAATTTACTTCTGCTAAGTCACCCAAAAAAGACGATTCACAGGAAGCTAAGTAAAATTAAATTGCCAGTAATGCTTTAACCCAGGGGTATCAAACATGCAGTTTGGGGACTGAATCAGGCCCCCAGAAGGCTCCTATCAGGTCCCTGAGCGACTGGCTGTCATTTGCTTCCTCTCTCTTGCTTTCTTCTGCATAACAGCTTGCTTTGCAAGGCTTGCTCAATTGCACAGGAGCTACAAAACAAAACCTCTGTTTTCTCCATTGGCTGAGGCTCTTCCCTTGCAGAAAGAAGGAAAGAGCCAGAGCTTCCTTTGCCCAGTTCCCTGGATCCCATGGGAGAAATACAAATGAAGCATCTTTAAGACCAATGAGTGCTAACGTTTTACGTATGTTTTAAGTTTTTAAAATATATATATTTGTGTTTGTGTTCTTTATAAAATTTAAATCTCTGCTACCTAATCTGAAATAGGTACACACATGGCCCGGCCTGACATGGCTTGGCCCAACCAGACATGGCCCGGCCCAACAAGGTTTCTTTTATGTCAGATCCAGCCCTCATAACAAATGAGTTTGACACCCCTGCTTTAACCCACACAGCACCAAGTAACACAGGATGTAAAATGTAAAAAAAAAAAAAAATGGGAATGGGCAACACACAAGATTGAAGCTTACCCCAGCTGCATACAGGGAGGGGAGTTGCCAAAACCCCAAGAATCTGGTAGCCCCACGTGGGAAGCGACTCGCAGCCACACAAGCCTCCTCCCAGATGACCAATATTGCCTGGAATCTCACCCCATTTACTCCACCACAAAAACCAGTTCAAAAACAGGCCAAATTAATACCATCTCTGTGATGCTGATCCACCAGCCCCTCACTGCTGAAGGCTCTGCTAATAGAAGAAAAAGGCAACCAGAACTGAAAGTGCTGAGCAGTCCACTTGCTAAACACCAGTGCCCCTCAACCCCACACATCTCTGATTTCCTTGCAGAACCAGAAGAGTCAGATTTGGCCCTTCTTGACAGTCCTTGAAGTTCAGTATGCTGGATCTTTTCAGCTTCTTATGCAATAATAGGATTGTGATCCAAACTTTCTAGAAGAATAGAACTCAGAGAGCCCTGACTACATATTGATGTAGAGTCAAAAACACAGAAGCATAGAGAAAGATTGATCCAGTAAGATGAAAAGAATACATAGCTGTGCACTAATGACTCTACAGTAAGCATGAACTGTGAATATACTGTATATGCCCTTGCAAGTAAGTTCATTTATGAGAGTTACTTTGTAAATGAACCCAAGGGATAAGTGGAAACGTGATCTGTCCTTAGCTCATTTTCTATGTTTGTTTTGTTTGTTTTTATATGTCGTCATATTGTTTGACTTGTGAGCTGCCTTAAAGATGGGGAAAGGATACCTATTTTAAATTAAATTAAATGCGTGTCATTCTGAAACCTCATCAAATCCCATGGCTTTCAGTAGTAAATTTACTAGTTCTGCTTCTTCATCTTTAAAGTGTCTTCCTCAGTTCTGTTTGACATCTCCAACAGCCTATCCAATGTCTCCTTTTGGATATCTTACTGCCCTCTCGGATTCAATAGGTCCAATCATGAAGATCTCATCTTTCCTTCCAAGTCCTCCTTTCTTCATATAGTCTCCATATCTCTCTGCCAAGAATGTCACCATTCAACCTGATGAAAATGCACAAAGCCATTCTATTGTACTGTTGGTTTTTATCCTTTGGTTATATGCTGTGGTTTTACATTTCATGCTGCTATATTACTAATAATATTTTATTGTGTTTATGGATTTTAGATGTCACAAGTTGTTCATTGCCTCAGAAGCCTCACTTGGAGGTGGTATATAAGTACTTTGAATAAGTACATGAATAAATAATGATGGTGACAAACATGTTTAATTGCTTGATTGATTAATACTCAAAAGCCTTTTTTGCACTGACACTTAACTCCACAGAATCCGAGCATTCAAGCCTTAAAGCTTGACTTTGGACATGCGTGCATGTCTTCTGCACCATTCCCTCCCCACTCCAGTTTATTTATTGTGCATTTTGCATCCACATCCCAAATCTGCATTTTTTGCTTAATTGTGGTTTCCACATTACTTGTGACATGGCGGGGGAGGGAGGGGTGTTGTCCAAAGGTTTTTTAAAAAATTTTTACAGAATTCTCCTATTGTGGCCACGCAGTGCCATTCTACAACCGCCTTCCGTTTAAATCCTCATGATTCAGGTTTTGTATATGCCTTTTAGCAGTATTTCATGAATGAAAGGGAACTGAACTCCAGCAAAAGGGGGGAAACCCTCTTGAAACTGACCATACTTTTTTCTGAAACTTACAAGCAGCTAAGGGCACATTGCTGAGGACAAGGGGATTCTCTGCTGTAAAAAAATTGGGAAGAGTCACACACTCTCACAATTTGGGGAAACATACAGAATGCACAGTAGAATCCACTGACATCGCTATGATCATTGGCTGTGGGGGTGTGCATGCATGTGTGCCTGCTGCAAAGTCAGATACAACTCCACTATGCTTTGCACAAGGCTGCACAGTCCTTGCCTTTGCCATTGCTATTCCAAATCATGTGAGGGGCCTTTCTTTTTTTGCAGGAAACCCTGAGGGGGAGTGCTGCCAGTGCCCACTTTCCTCAGTACGTCTCTGCTACTCTGTCCAGTAGCCACCTTCCATTTAAATCCCCCTTGTTCAGTTCCATGAATGAAACTGACTAGAGTTGCTTCTAAACTGCCCTTTCTTATTGCCAAGCTCTGTTTCTGCTGATGAGTTACCTTCAGCTTGGAGGTGAGACCAGGGGAAAGTCCCCAGCAAAACCTCTTTCAGAAAAGTCGGGCATACCGTGAAAGGAAAGCAAGCTGGGAACTGAATGGGTGAAAAGCAATGCAGAATGAGAAACCTGGCAGACATGCAATGTGAAGCAGGAGGAAATACAGAATGAAATTTTAAAAGTGACAGAGATATGCGGAGAAAGCGAGGGAAACCACTAGTGCAGAAAGAGCCTCACAAAGCAGCTCACTGCATTGTCCTGTGGTTCCTTGGCTCTGTGCTGCAGCAAGCCCTAGGTACAGCATCAAGCTTTACAATGACTGTCAATGACATGGAGAGTGATGGGAAAATCACAATTGTTCATACCCACAAATCCAGCCTTCTTGAAAATCTTTCCCTGGAGCCAATGCAATGATTCTAAACAGCTGAAAAGGATAGTGCTGGTATGTCCGGTCAAGAGCTTCAACTACCTAACCTTGCTTTTTTAGATTGATATGAACATTAGTGGGTTTTTAAAAAATAATTTTGGCCATTTGATGAAAGAGAAAGCATGAATGACATCTTTCCTCTGTTTCTCAACCTTGCATCAATAATTTTTTTTAAAAAAATTCTGCCAATTAGTGATGGGTCATGTTTCCTTGGGATTGTCTTAGAACCAGTTTTGGACTAATCAGCAAATAGTTTGGGATTATTCTGAGACTGAAATACAGCGGTGCTTGTGATGATGACATCAGGCAAGCAATAAGGCTCTGCAAATTCTTTTAAGGATTCCTACAGTGCTGACACCAGCAACTGATCATGAACTGGCCAGCAGCAGGTTTTTCTAACCACTCACTTCTGTACTGTGCACCTTCATGGTGCTGGAGGCCTGGCAATTCTGTCTACACCTCTTAGTGCCTTTTGCTAAGGACATCTTTCCCCCACCCCCACCCCCACCCCTTGTCTTCAGTGGTGTTCCATAAACTGCTGCTGTACAAGTCAGGGGAAACAGAGTTTGCTGAGACACTGATCTTGCTTTGAAGAAGGGATGACCATTGTGAGCAGGAAGCCAATTATTCAAGGAGCAATCTGGATTGCTAACAGTGGCTCAGGCTTGCTCATTGGGCTGCATAAGCAATCAATAATACACACCACATATTAACCCTTGCTGTTACCACTTGCTCACCAGTGCCAATTCTTTAAATGAAGACACAGTCAGTCACAAAGAAATAAACACTGTGTAATTTTTTAAAAACGTCTTAGGTGTAGGTTGCCAGGTCCTTCCAGCTACTGGTGGGAGGTGGGGGGTAGAGCTGCCAAATCCAGGTTGGGAAACTCTTGGAGATTTGGGGATGGCGCCTGGGGAGAACAGTGGCCTCAGTGGGCTATAATGCCATAGAGACCATAATCCAAAGCATCCATTTTCTCCCAGAGACCTGACATCTATACTCTGGAGATGAGCTGTAACTCCAAGGTATCTGCAGGTCCCACCTGGAGGCTGGAATCCCTAATCTGGTGTTCATCTGCCTAGTTCTACAGCAGTTTGTACATGCATGGTTGCACACAATCCCATGAGAGTTACAGTTTCCCTACTGGCATTATTTGATTACTATGAACTCTGCTGGCATCTTTGCAAATTTTGTGTCTGCATCTGGAGAACATCTCTATCCTTTGGTGGATATGTGCATCTTTCTCTTTGGACCAGACTGTCTTTTTAGCCTTCAAAAAAGATTACAATTTGTTGTTCTTTGCCCCATCTCTGATAATAAGGAGATTGTTTCTCTTATATCTAAAGTGGGGTCCTCAATATAGTGCCTGGGGGATTTTTAAAACATTACCTTGTAAGCAGCAGCTGCCACAGTACAAGGATCTCCACCGTGTGACTAAAGGAAAGCTGCGGCAGCCATTCTGTGGTTGGTTCCACCTGCTGCTGCAGCTATTTTGTGGCAATCATTTTGTGGCTATACCTACAATGGTGTGTCAGAATTCCACAGATGTCCACAGGTGGAAAAAAGTTCAGGAACCCCTGCTCCAAAGATTGACCGTTTTTGCACACAGCTTACCTCGCAGTCATAATCCTGTTCCCTCCGCAGCATCTGTCAGATTTCCCACCATCTGCGCCAGAATTACAGGAAGTGCCGCGGCTTTTGCGTAGCAAACTTAAACTGGGTTTTAGCGGTTTACGTTTGCTACGCAAAAGCTGCGGCACTTCCTGTAACTTCGGCGCAGATGGTGGGAAATCCGACCAGACGTTGCAGAGGGAACAGGATTGTGACTGCAAGGTGAGCTGTGTGCGAAAATGGTCATTCTCTCTGGTGAGATTTCAGAATGCCAGGGTCATCTTTTAACAGGTAAGCAGTGTTATGTAAGCTGGGAATTTTACTTGGACATTCTGATTGTTCTCTATTACGTCTAGCACACCAACATGGCCATTTACAAAACACAGGAAGTTTCCTGCTCCGATTAGCTTACAATCTAAACTTTGATACCAGACAGGCAACAGAGAAAGAAGATTGAAGGAGGTAGAAAGGGAAGAATAGGAGTTCATTCCAGTGGTTTCAGTAGAGATGGAAGATGGATCATTGTGACAAAGCCCTCATGTTTAGCAGAATTCAATAAGCCTGATCATGTACCTCTCTTGTTCTACTACATATTCTTTTTATATATAAATACTCACCCAGAGAAAGTATTAACTAGGAAAACAAAGTGTAATATGTAAAACCAAGAGACCCTGTGGCTATTTATTGAATGGCTGTAAATCTTGATCCTGGCAGCCACGTACAAAGCATTGTACGAACTACTGTGTAGATGCCAAACCGCAGGTCCATGTGGTATTACTTAGAGTTGCGCAGGCTTGTGGTCCAATAGCATGCTCAGTCAGTCGTGAGGCATGAAACAGGAAAGAGATTGATTGCCTTTGCAACGTTATCTTCTTACATCTTCTTGGAGCTCAGGTTTCCCATTCCTGTCTATCCCTTTCCATTTTGAAATCCAGTCAATAGAGGTGCAAGTATACACACAGGTGCTGCTCTTTACCAAGCATTGGGCTACACCTATTGCTTGAATAAATCTGAACGGCATCTTAAAGTAAAGGAGACACTGCTGCAGTAACATTGACAGAAGACCTAGCTATTAAGCTGTCTACAGAGTCTAGTATCAGTGAAATGTTTGACAGCCACAGGGACAAATATGTATTAGCAACATTGCTTAATCTATGTTTCAAGGGCAGAATTGAAACCATGTTTTCCCCCTATGCAGGCACAGATTGCTGGAAGGATACTGTCATAAATAATAGTGCTGGAGGCCATACCATTATGCACTTCCTTTCTCCCTCATCTTTCCACTCTGGTCCCCTAGGCCAAGTATATCTCATAAAGCAGGAGATGCACAAGTTCCTGGAACAACACAGAGTGCAAAAGTAGTGATTACAGCTATACACATAGTTCTGAGTCTTAAGTTATCAGCTCAGAGTTCGCACCATCCAAGAGAACTCATTTTGTCCGTATCACTGAAAGAAACTATCCATTATGATAGGTCTATAGGCATCATGGGAGATCCTTTCATATTGCTAGAATAGGGAAGTTGATTTTTGAAGGCCAGCAATGGTGAAGGAGAAGGAACACTGTTTTCAAAATATCACCATCTATTATGTAACTCAGATTTCATTTGTTGTTTTCCTGGAGGTAGGCTTGCCAACTCACCTGCTATAGTGGGTGAACTCCCACTGCTGTCTCCTATCTGTATCACTGTTTGGCTTCCAATAGATCGGGCTAGCCTGGGCCATCCAAGGCATGTCACCGTTACTTCTTGCAAAAAAATGACATTTTAAAAAGTGACATCACCAACACTTTAGGATCTCAGTTAAATCCTAGAGCATCTCCGATGTCACTTTTGGGGTTTTGCCAGAAGTGATGTTGACATGTACACAGGGCTTTTGTAATGGCAGGAACTCCTTTGCATATTAGGCCACACACCCCTGATGTAGCCAGTCTTCCTGGAGCGTACAGTAGGACCTATACTAAGTGCCCTGTAAGTTCTTGGAGGATTGGCTACATCATGGGTAGGTGGCCTAATATGCAAAGGAGTTCCTGCTACAGAAAAAGCCCTTCACATACACATCTTTTTCCCCCTATGCCCCACTCCCTAAAATCTCATGGCAGTTGTAGGCATGCTTCTAGGCAACCCTACCAACAGGTGATTTTTCTAACTGGAGAAGTGAATGTAAATACTAATCACAAGCAATGTGGCCTCACTTTCTTAAGGGACGATCAGGAAAGTTCTGTAAGATATACGGGAGGCTATTAATTTGGAGAGAGGCCAAAGGCTAACTCTTGTAATACAGCCATTATGAGGATGTCTCTTTAAATTGCCTTTTTGTAGTGGCTGCTTCAGGTAAGAAGCCATTTGTGTATACTAATTACTTATCAAATTAAGCAAATAAACTCCCCCATATGATTGTTGAATTTATGAAAACTAACCGGGAGATGGAGGGGAGGCAAAGATATCAGAGAACACAAGTCTCATAGTTCAGCTCATTTAATTCAGACACGTTCCTAAAGCCTATCAATTGAGTTTCAAAGTGTTTATTTTCTTCCTTGTATGGCACATTAAGCATATCATAAAAAGGCATTAGCAGCTTCACCTCTGAAAGCATTCTATGTTTTCTCCTACACAGTATACCTAGTAACAGGACAGTTGCCTCCCATATAAGAATGAGAAATCGTGTGGGCTCCCTGTATTTTGTCTTTCTCTTTCTTCGCTACACAAAGGGAAAATGTCTGTGTGTGATGGGAGGGGGAGATGCTGGAAGAGTAGTGCCTTATTTTCCTCCTATGGAAGGATGCTTTAAATCAATATTCAGATGCTGGATACATTGGTAGCCTGTTTTTTCTAGCATTTACTCATTGTTCCTCTAAACTTAACCCAAGAGCAAATGAACGCCCATCGAATTTTCTAAGGGATATCTGTCTTTGGGAGGCTTTTCCATTGTATTAAAGTCACCAGGGAGAATAAGCTGGCAAACACTCTTAGAGCTTCACCAACTGGCACTGGTTACTGGGTTTGGCACAGTTCTGGCCAAACCCCTCCAACACAAGGGGCCAGAGCAATGTAGGAAGCCCTTGCCCAGCAGTGGGCTGGGAGAGGCTGATAATGAATGACTGATGATGATTATATGAAAGTTTTCAAAACATTAGTGCAAAAGGATGAATAGTAACTAATCCAACAACACACAGGGAAAGCTTTGTACAGCCATGCTGGAAGACACATTTGACAACAGACCAACAGTGTTTTTCCCCCCTAGGCAAGCAGAGAGATGTACCAACTGGAAAGATGTTAGCACTCCCTGAAGCTTTCAGTGACACTTTTCATTAGACAGCTCATGGTACCAGTTCTGTTGCCACATGCTCCAGGAATAGAGCAGCAGAATGGAGCAAAACTTGCACAACAACTTATTTGCAGGGAAACCTTATAGTAAGATGAAGCTTTTAAAATCAAGGTGGGTAGCCATGTTGGTCTGAAACAACAGAACAAATTTTGAGTCCAGTAGCACTTTTAAGACCAACAAAGTTTCATTCTGGGTATAAGCTTTCATGTGTATGGACACTTCTTCAGATAAATAGTTTTCTGCAAGCCTTACATAAAGGTAGAGAGAGCGTAGGGGCTTACTTACCAGAAAGGGCTAGTTAGAGTCAAGATGCATAAGAAGAGATTGGATTTATACCCCACCCTTCACTACCCAAAGGAGTCTCGGAATGGCTTACCATCTCCTTTCACTTTGCCTCCCCACAACAGAAAGAAGCTGAGAGAGTTCTGACAGGAACTGCTCTTGAGAGGAACAGCTTTGTGAGAACTTGTGACTGACTCAAGGTCACATCGGCAGGTGCGTGTGGAGGACTGGGGTATCAAAGCTGGTTCTCACAGATAAAAGTCCGCACATTCAACCACTACACCAAACCGGGCAATAAGTATAACTGAGATTGGATTAAAGCAATTGGATTAAAGACCTGTGAATGGCAGCAATTTAACATACAAATACAAGAATTAACAAATGTGAGAACTAAGTTTGAGTCCAGTGGCACTTCCAAGTTCATTTCTGGGTATAAGCAAGAACTGAGAGGCTTTGCATATGGAAATACATGCTTCTTCAGAGACACTTCTTCAGGAAACAGATTTCCTCAAGCATTACATATGGGGAAGGGGTAGCTGCCTGGAAGAGCTAATTAGAGTCAAGATGCATAAGTACAGCTAAGATTGGAATAATGTCATTGGTAGGGTCTGTGAATAGCAGCAAATTAACACAGAGATAGTAAAAGAGTTAACAACAGATGTAAGAACTAAGTTTGAGTCCAGAGGCACTTTTAAGACCAACATTGTTTAATTCTGGATATAAGTGAGAACTGAATAACTTGGCTTGTGTAGTGAGATAAGAAGCCGATAACTCTATTAAGCCCAGGGGACACAATTGTCCTGAGTGTTATAACAGATTTATTGGGTTCCAACCATTCAACATTTATATTGGTATGACATCAGAGTCTAGCTCTTGCTCCAGTTCTAGTTAAATGCATGTAAATATTCAAGAGGAAAAAGTATGTCATGGCGGAGACTTTTTCTTTAGCCTTTCATGCTGATAAATGTTTTTCTGAGTAGATCAGGACCAGCCTTTGCCAATTGGCTTCTCCTTGCAAATTCTTTGCTAAGTTTTAGAACAGCTGTCCAGAATATGATCTGTGGCACAGAGGAAGTTATAGCATGAGTGGGTTTCCTCATTAACTTTAATGAACACAGAACTGCCCATTTCATTGAACATTCCATTGTCTCTGTGGACAACTACTTTGTTATGACTCAAAATGGTAAGCTAAGGTTTCTCAATGGGCAGTAAATTGTTAGGAGAAAATTCTCTGGTAACATATAATTGTGGAGTGTTCACGTGGTTTTTTCATATTATTTTATCATTCATTGCATTAAAAACTGTAATTTATACATTAATTATTACAATCAATGAGAAGAATGATAAACACCAGGGCTTTCCCACACCAGCTTTTGATGCTGTATCTGAAATTTCTACAATTCCTAGTGCTATAACTTTGCATATTAGATTTATCATCCTATTGATTGCATTGATTCACACTGAGCAAAAGATCAGTCGGTGGGTGGGAAGGAGAAAAGCAAGCAGGGAAAGATGAAGATAGAAGGCTGCCAGGAGATTGGAAAGAAGAAACAGTGAGAGGAGGGAGATAAAGGGGAAAGTGAGGTACCCACTGAAAGTCCTTGCAGGTTCCCTATTGCACAACTCCCAAGCCCAGTAGCCAGCAATGTCCAGAGTTTTGCCAGGGAAAAGGCAGAAGGAAAAGCTAAGGACAGGGAAGCAAATTATAGAATCATACAGTCAGAAGGAACCTCCATGATCACCCAGTCCAACCTCCTGCACAATGCAGGAAACCACAAATACCTCCCCGCCCCACCCACACCTATCCTCATTACATGCCCAGAAGATGACTAAAAACCTCCCAACCCTCAGGATCCTGGGCCAAACTGGCCTGAAGAAAAATTGTTGCCTGACCCCAAAGTGGTGAACAGTATTTCCTTGGGCATGTAAGAAGGGGCCCCACAAGAACTAAGCACAGATACAACCCTTACTGCCCCCCCATTATCTGCCCAAATTCACAGAATCAGCATTGCTGTCAGATGGTCATCTAGCCTCTGTTTGAAAACTTCCAAAGAAGGAGACCCCACCACCTCCAGAGGAAGTCTGTTCCACTGAGGAACTGCTCTAATTGTCAGGAAGTTCTTCCTAATGTTTATCCAAAAACTCTTTTGATTAAATTTCAACCCATTGGTTCTGGTCTGTTCTTCTGAGGCAACAGAAAACATCTCTACACCATCCAGATAAAGGTAGGCTGACTGGGGAGTGAGAGAGAAGGAAGCAGGAAAAGGCGAGAAATGATGGGGCTTTCAGGAAATGGAAAGAGGAAATCATGGTGGAGGGGAAAACATATCCCCCCCAAAGTCCTTCTGGTTCCCTCTCCTCCTTGTAATTATCTAAATGAATAATAACTGTTGGTGGCAAATAGAGAGTGTGCTTTGCCTCTTAGTGAAGCCCTTAGTGTCTCAGTTTGACATCTGCAGAATTAGAGCAGAGATTTTTATCTCAGCTGTAACTTTTTCTTCACATTAGACTCCCTCTCAGGTGGCCTGGCTGGCTTGTGTTTATAATTAGCCCATCCCTCTTAGCCACCTAGTCAATTCTATTCTCACTCATAAGGATGAGAGAGATTTTCAGCCACAATATGAATAAAATCCTTCATGCACCTTTTTCAGCAGCAACTGCATCTAGCCAGGCTGTAGCTTCCAAGAATGGCCACCTGCCAGTCAAACAAATTCCACCCTACCGAGTCCCCCAAAGAGCAATATAATCTTTTCTTAACTGTTGTTTAGGGGTGCCTACGGAGCAGTGATTAATAGCTCCATGCAACATGCAGTACTTGGAATATGCATTTCTTACTAGGCAGGACAGTTTTTTTGCCTTCATGTTTTTATTGGTTATGTTTTATTAGTCACATTGCTCTTCAACCTCTCTGCAGCATTGGCAGCAATACCATTCGCTTTAGATGAAAGTGTGCACCCTCTCCCTTCATAGCTGAGGTGAAGTACCACAATAAAAGCAATATCAATAAACAGTGCAGTGTGGGGACAAATTAATAAGCAATTTCAGGGTGACTTACTGACAGCCAGGGGTGGTTGCTGAATAAGTAAGCTTAATAAAGTCATTTCTTGTCTTCTGGGCTAACTAAGGATAGAGCATGGCTTCATGGCATGTGAAGTCATGGGAGCAGTGGGTCAGAAGTCAACATAAGTCTTTCAGCGCTACTTCAGACTTAAAAAGAGGATTGTTCACTCACTAGCCTCACAGAGTCAACCAGGTCCTTTTTGGTTTTTTTAGCAGGAACTCACAAGAATGCAGTTCCAGCTGGCTTGGCACCAGGGGTGTGGCTTAATATGCAAATGAGTTCCTGGTAGGCTTTTTAAAAAAAAAAGCCCTGTGTGAAACAACGGTGATGTCAGGGGATGTAACCTAAAATGCAAAAAAAGCCCTGGAGTCAACTATTCACAACAGAGTATAAGCAGAGTGTGACTGCCAATCAGGCAACTTGTAAAACCAAGGAAAGGCAAGGGGAAATCTATCTGGCACTATGAATTTTGAAGAGTAATAGCCTTTGCAACCAAAAAAGCGTACGCCAATACAAATTGAACCCAGGAGATTGCTTCCTTTCCCTGCTCCAAGTAGTGGGTACAGATGCAAGCAACACTTGAAGGAGAAATGGTGGTGGAAAGTGCTGTCAAATCATATCCGACTTATGGCAACCATATAGGGTTTTCAAGGCAGGAGAGGTTCAGGGGTGGTTTGCCCTTGCCTGCCTTTGTGTCACAACTCTCGAAAACCTTGGAGGTCTCCCATCCAAATATTAGCCAGGACTGACCCTGCTTAGTTTCCAAGATCTGATGAGACTGGGCTATCTGGGTCAAGGCGGAAGAAGAAATAGATCCAATCATTTCAGTGAAGCTCTGGCTAACGAACTGATTGGAGCATCAAAGGAAGTAGGGGAAGGACCAGATGCATCAGGTCAGGAACCAGAAAAAGGCCAAGGTACACTCCCTCCCCCTTCAAAATCCAATTTAAACATCTTGTTCTCCCTTGTGATGGTATTTTAAATTGATACATACCATATACTGATCTGAGCATATATAGTGTTAAGGTCTTGTCAGGTCTCCATGGAGTTTCTGTCAAGCATCACACAAATTATTGACCTAACTAGGTTTAGGACATTATGCTCTGTAAAGAGCTGCTATGCCTATAGTTGCTACTGCATGCCTCAACCACTACCTTTCCCCTATCATATTTATATTAGTGAAAAGTAGTGGGTCAGATGCTATAGTGATTCCAGCATAGTTCCTTTATTAACAAAAACTTTACTGAAAACACACACGGCTAGTTGCAACTATATACACAGAAACTCCACCCATAACATATTAGCAATGAACAACCCAATAGAAAAACAGGTGCTCAGAACCTCATTTGCATGGGTTTCATTCATATTGATATTACCTAACTGGCTAGCTCAGCAAGAGTGGCCACTCTGAATTTAGCTGCAAGGAGCCTCTCAAACAATGGGCTTCATTCAAAGGGACATTACCTGATTGGCTGGCTCAGCAAGGGTGGCCAATCTGAATGCAGCTGCAAGGAACGCCTCCAACAAAGGGTCTTCATTTGAAGTTCCCAGTACACTAGTTAGTCTTGCAGATGCCAAGGCATGTGAAAAAAGGGGTACGGGTGATATGAACATGTATAATAGATGGTGGTAAACAATTAACAATTACATGACAGGGATTGTATATGTCAGCAAGTATAATAATGATTTTGTATTTGAGAGTGTTTTGGAGGCCTAAGTAGAAAGAGGTTTAAATGGGGTAGGGGGGCGGGGAGGGAGAAATAAAGGAAGGCTCAAGGACAGCAGAGAGTTTGCTTTCAAGAATGAGAGTGCTGTTCATTTAGAATATTGACTAGAAAGTTAATTGGGTGGCTCACTATGATTGGAGAGCAAGGCTGTTTATTAAACACCAGAACTACTGCCAGCCCATAGTCCATTACGTCTGCTGAGAACTTCAAGAATACATCTGGCAAATGAGTATTCCTTCTCTGAAAGCCACGCCTTACCCATGAGTTAAACTTTGGACTGATTCATCTTGCCACCGCTGCTCACCACTCAGCTTGCACAGTTGACAGGAATTGAGAGGAATGGAAGTTGGGAAGTTACAGCTAGCTTAGTAGCAGTAACTGAATATCATTGGGACTGAGTTCGTTTTCTCTTCTGCTTTCATGTACTCAGCCTAGGCATGAAACCTTGGCTTGCAGCTCACAGGAAGGACATTGCATTGACCATGAGTCAAGACTCACCCAGGATGTGTTTGTTTTCTTTGTATTATTTATTGTAGTATTAGAATTTGTTGTTTTACTTTTAGAAAGTTGCTTTGGGTCACCTTGGGAAGAAAAGTAGCATAGAAGCAAGCAAATGTGTTCCTTTGTATCTTGAAGCCACTTATGCCCAGGCACGGTAGGGAAAATAAGTTTTTCCCCCAGAGTAATGGTTGGGTCAGGTCATTAAAATGCATGGATCAAAATTTCAAAACCATTTTTAAATGGCATGGGTTGGTGAAATATATGACTCCTATGAGACTGAGTGAAAGCATGCACATGGAAACTGCTCTTCATCTAGGCAGACTGGTAGTCATTTCTGTAGCAATCAGAGAAACCAGATAAACACCAAACAGTAAGACTCCCCCCACCACCACCACCAATAAGTATTTCTGTCTGTTTATGTGTGATTGTATTCTTCCTTTGAACAATTGGCAGCAGTGCATATCAGCAGCAGTGATGGCAGGGATCGATTCGTACCTCAAATCGATAGCAGAAGATGCTGTATACTGCACATGCATGTGAGAGAAAGCAATCTGCCAAAGAGGCTCAAATGATTTGTGAGCAAGCCAAGCTGCCCAATGGACAATGTTCCCTATGACTGCCATATGCAAGGAAACCAGGGGGTTGCTCAAGCAGGCTTACATCCCACCGACTTATCAGTGCAATGATATGGTTGTGGATTCGGTTGTCTGATGTGTGAATGGCAGATGTGTGAATTCGGTTGTCTGATGTGTGAATGGCTCTCTAACCATTGGTTTCACAACAACTTTTGGACACAATTGCTCTATAAGAGCATTGATTTATTTGGAGTATGGGGATGTAATCATATTTCTGCCTGTCCATAAAGAAACCATTTGATTCCCACAAGAACTTTACCAAAGGAAACATTAGAGACAAAACATCTCCTTTGCAACATCCCATCCAGATGGCAGTTCAAATGTTTTATGGCCAGTGTGTTTATTAATGAACATCTGTTTTTGCTACAGAACACAGAGTGGACATTTTATCATAAAGCTTCCTCTCCAGTTTTTCAGACAAACATCACATTAGGCAATTTATTATTACACAGGAACCTCCTAAATTTCTGCTTTATTTCAGCAAACGCATATGAGCTCCTCTTATTCTAACATCATCTTTAACAAGTTGCTGATATAAGGAGTGTGAAGAAGAAAATTGAATTATTGATTGATAATTTGTATGTGCTTGGTTTGAAGTGACAAATGTTACCTACAGCTCTGACACATGATAATAGCTGCACATGAACTGGTTATTAAGTTCAAACAGTGGCCCTTCAGATAATCAATGGAACTATGTTGAAATAAGAAAATCTTTAGCAAATGGCCTTATAACTCTACAAAACCCTACGTTCTCACTGGTATGATTATTACTATGTTTCATTTAAATAATATTTTATTATCAAAACGAGTGTAGCATGTTCATAGACAATTTGCTGCCATATTACACCTATATCTATCCATATGCATAGTTATTTCAGAATAAGCCATTCTGCATAAGCATACACACTTAGGTAAAAAGCAACTGGGAAGCTTGGACATGTGTTGTCTTTACATGGAGTAAAAGAGACATATAATGCTACCATGGAAGATGGGTGCTTCAGGTAAAGGACTGACTCTTCATTCTTACCACATTTCCTATCTCTTTTCATTCCACTTATCCCATTATCTTCAATACATGTTGACCTGCTACTGGCTTATTTTACTGTGCTCTTTCCAAATCCCCATCAGTATAGCCTGTGACTCCTGCAACTATACAGAAAAGCTAAACAGAACCTGTAATGATCCTAATTTTTAGAATAAACAACAGAAACCTTATTAGTGGTTTAAAAAAACCTCCTGAAAGTATAACTATCATTATTGACTAGAGATGGGCATGAACCAATAAACAAATTGTGATTCATGCATGGATCAGGCTGACTTTATTTCGAACTGAATTGTGAAATTTCATTGTCCTGATCCAAAAACAAAATAACATTTTTTCCATGTATCCTTTGTTTCATTTTTGCGGTTCATTTGCAAGACTGCCTGGTGCTGATTCAACAAATTCCTAGGCAACGGTGGAGGTGGAGCCCTAAAAACACCCATAGAAGTTGTCCATAGTTTGATAGGCAGCTCTAGGAGCCAACTGTGGAGCTCCCATTCTGCTCTATGGAAGCAGACACCCTGACTCAGCTGCTTTCACTTTAAAGCACAAAGAGAGAAGAGATAGTTGTTGTGAGGAAGCTGGTTCACCTGCTTTGAGGGGCTATAATTCAGACATTCCAAATCCAAATCAAATATTTTCGAAACTTGGAGGGTTGGTGGAGGACAGCCAGCTGAAGACTCCTGGTGAGTTTGGCATCTCTAACTTACAAGGGGGCTGTTCTACACCTCCTGAGCCAAATGAACCACAAAACAGTTTGGGAAATCAAACAAACCATAAACCAACATGTCCCACTGGTTCAGGCAATCAAATGAAACAACCAAACCACCAATTTTTTGGTTTGTGCCCATCTCTATTTATGACATAAGATGTAGAACTGTAAATAAAAGAGCAATGATGGTACCTACTAATAACTTTACTTGGAAAGAAGAGAGAGAAGAAGAAACACTGTACATCTGAAATATATTTTAAGTTTCAACATACATGTGAAAACTCATAGTTTTAAGAAAAAATAAAAACTTCGACAACAAGGAAGGCTTCAAACAACAGAAAACAATTGATTTCTTCACTGTATTGGATAACAAAACTTGGAAAAGCTTCTATCATTTAAAAATCCTTTCCAAACACTGTGACCCACCCCCAACCAATTTACAGGAAGGACCAAGTGATCATCCAACTGCTTTTAATCTCTTTATATAGTAAGCATTTTCCTTTCCTGAAATCTAGGTTTTTCTCTCCATTTTTTGCCTTTCTTCATTTTTCCTTAACAGACATTCATCAATATATTTAATTCTCAACATGGCTGCTTAAAGTTAAAGACTGCAGCCATGAATAGACAAGGTGAATGTAAACTGCTTTGGTTCTCCATTGGGGAGAAAAGTGGGGTGGGATTTATACATGAAGTAAGTAAGTAATATAGATGAAGAGGAGAAGAAGAAGATGAAGAAGAAGAAATTGGATTTATACCTTACCCTCCACTCTGAATCTCAGAGTCTCAGAGCGGCTCAGGAGCAGATAAAAGGTAGGTTGGTGGACTGGTGGGTGGGAAGGAGAGATGGAAGCAGGAAAGGTGGAATGTGGGGGCCACCATGAGGGAAGAGGAAATCATGTAGGGAAGGGGATACAGGGAGAGTATGATTGCTGCACATCCTTGCAGATTTAGCCGAATGACTGAAACAGTGCAACTAGACCAGACTTTTCCCAGAGGAAGGCTACCAGGGGGAGGGAAGAGAGAAAGCTGAAGACAGGCTGGCAGATAAAGGAAATTTGCTGGTGAATGTGAAGGAGAGAAATACAGGGGAGCTTATAGGGTTTTCAGGAAAGGAAACAATGAAAGAGATGAAAATGAGATGTCTCCTACAAGCCCTGCTTATTGCTTTACAATTTCAGTATGTAGATTTAATTATTATTTTTTTTATGTTGGGAAAGAAGGGTGCCCATTTATAAATAAGGAAGAGATATATGCTTCAGATTCCTATATGTGCAAAGTTAGTTCTTGGCAGATGACTTGTAAGCACTTTTTTGTTTCATAATTATAACTAGAATGTTCTTTAATATGAGATAATAAGGTTCAAGCTGTGCTATTTTGCAGCTAATAATTATACACAACAGCATGAGGCATGATAGCTAACAGAAATTTTTCCAGCTAAATATATTACTTCTATCTACCTGCTTGATGTGTTATACCTCCACTTGCTAATCCATCTCAATTGTCTTAATACAAGACTGAACAAAGCTTGAGTTACTTCACTTTCTAAGAAAATAGCATGAGACTAAATTGCTGATTCACCCAAATGGTTCCTATAAAGAGAAGCATTTGATAGATTTCCCAAGACTGTTTGCTAAAATCTCAGGAATTGTGGCTGCTTGACTCAAGATTTATTCCAGTGTACAGAACAGTTCTCCAAACAACACCAAAAACTGATACCAACCAAGGCAAGTTGTCAGGATGGTTTAGACAGGAATGAACACATGTATTATTTCACAGTTGAATAGAAAGACAATGATAGATAGATAGATAGATAGATAGATAGATAGATAGATAGATAGATAGATAGATAGATAGATAGATAGATAGATAGACAGACAGACAGACAGACAGACAGACATTTTGCACTGAGTGTGTAATAAAGTTCAGTGTCCTAAGAAGCATTTTTAGTATAAATTGGCTTAATAGAATGTCAGTTGTTGGAAAGACTGATATGGGTTACCTATTAATCTACAAGGAAACAGTTTTGATAATATCAGGATTTTCCTAAGCAAGATTTATGATACTGCCCTTTCCCTTCTTTCAGATGACCTAAGGGACAGAGTGTCACTGTTTGTGCCAGGGGGATTACTGAGGCACATATTAGCAGTACAATCCAGGGGTGAGGCGGAAAGTCTTTTGAGAGCAGATGAGCCACTGCGTGGGCACAGGAAGGTGTACGACTGGCGCTGCCACAGTGAAGGGGAGTTACATGAGCGGGGGGCCGCCCGAGCGCCACTCCGCCCAAGGGCAGCAGCACCTGAGGGCTGCGTCCAAGCATGGGCGCAAGTGAGGTGGAGTGCAGCATTCAGGCAGAGGAGGGGGTGGAGTTGGGGGCACGGCCAGGCTTTGGCGGCTTCCTGAGCAGTTTGGGCTATGACATGCCCTCCCGAGAGGCGTAACGTTACACCTTAAAAACAGTGGCGTGTCATTGAAACCAAAAACAAAGGTCGCCTCTGCCACTTCAGAAGCTCGCAAAACCCTTAGGGAGCTGTATGATTGCCTTGCCAATCCCCTTGCGCCTTGGGCTGATGAGCCCTCTCCCCAGCACCCAATTGCAGTCTCAACCCTCCTAGAAATACTTCTGCTCTGGCCTTGCACAACTCAGTTGTTAGGGACAGCTTCGCGTGGCGGGAAGTTCTGCTGGTGAGCTCCCGGCCATGCAGACTTAGAATGAGGGACAGGCAGGCACATTGGTGACGGGTTGTGCACTTCGCGGGTGCTTTGGCAGTATCTTTGACTTGCAAAGGGGAGATAGAGGTCTCTCCCCTGGGGCTAACTGCTCTTGTTTCCAAGTCTCCACAGGTTCCGGGCTCCCGGAGGCTCTACATGTGAGGACTATCGCCCATAGCGGGGTAAGTTCCACTGCCCCCCCCCCGGCCTCCCCCTCCCCTCGCTCTCAACCGCTCGGTGTGTGAGTGTCTCTGGCACTTGAACCTGGCAGTAGGCTCCATCAGGGGGCATTTGCTGACCCCGCTACCCTGTGCTGCTGTTTGCACCCTTTCCTTCATCTGCCCTCTGCCGTTTTCCCAACCCCTGGCAGGAAATGGGGTGGGGGTGGCAGCTGCCCCATTATGGGGAGGTGGGTCAGAAACTGTCCCTTTAAGACAGAGTCCAGCTGAAACAGCCTGCTCTTCCATCCGCTGCCCCTGCAGGTGCTCTTGATCTCTTGTCTCCGTTTTGCAGGTGGGACTCCAACACCGAGGCTTCAGTGTGTGTCGGTCCACCATCCCCCCACTCCCTCAGCTGTTTCTGCCCGCCGCTCTGAATGGAGCCCCGCCCACGATGAGACTGCCCAGCGCGCACCAGGGAGACTGTTGCACTCTGTTCTGGAAAAATAAAGTCTGAGCTGTGCCCTCTGTTGTCTCTCCTGCTTGGCATCTGCTGCACATTCCCTGGGCAAACCCATCCCTCTGTCAGTGGCCTCTCCAAGGGAATGCCTGGGAGGGTGGGCAGACTTGGTTCAGGGGAGGAACGGTCTACAAGTTGCCACGCTGCCCCCCCACATGGCTGGATGGGGGAGGGGGATGCCACCCCTCAGCCTGCCTGGGCTGACAGCCTACCCAACCGCACAGGGCTGTTGTGCGCAGGGCACTAAGGGGGGGGGGCTGCTGAAGTGGATGCATGCCCAGCAGCTTGCACTCTGAGTTCTGCGGCCCCCAGGGGAGGTGTTCCTTGGACATAGCAGGGGGCGGCAACAGGTCAACACCGGGGGGGGGGCTCCAAGGGGTGGCTTTTGGACTTGGTCTGGCCACTCCCAGACACACATTCCAGCCGCTGTCTAGGACAGTGAACTCCTGCACTTGGGACTTCCTGCTTGTCCATGCATGCCTCTGCCTGCCTGCCATTGTCAGCATCTCTGACAGTGAGAGGGAGTGGGGGAATTGACAGCATCTCAGGCACAGGCTTTCCACCCCCTCGCCCAGTCACATGCAACAGGCTGGTCAATCCCGTGGTCCCACATGAGCCTGTGCCTCCCCCAGCCCTGCCTCGGCAGCGGGTCAATGGGTGGAATCAGCCTGGGTGGAATCACCATGACAACGGGTTCTCTCTCACTCATTGGGCCGCTTTCCCCCCTCCAAGCGTGGCATGCTGTCTTCCCTTTGGGCCGCTGACACTAGTTCTGCACTCAAGCGCAGCTACACCGCGGTTCTCTGGATTGGGCTGCCCGTCAATGAGAAACTGGGCACATTGTGCGGTTTGTGGAGAGGTTGCTTTTTTGAGCATGCTGACCTAGTAGAATATTTATATTTTTTGTGACTGCAATACAGTCTAAACCAGGGGTGGCCAACGGTAGCTCTCCAGATGTTTTTTGCCTACAACTCCCATAAGCCCCAGCCATTGGCCATGCTGGCTGGGGCTGATGGGAGTTGTAGGCAAAAAACATCTGGAGAGCTACCGTTGGCCACCCCTGGTCTAAACCCATTTATCCAATTGACCTGGAAGATATCCAAAACATTCAAATATTCAGCCATTTAAATAAATCAAAATTCATGGAGTTGTTATGTACATGTGATTACAAATGGTAAATTTGATTGTACAGTATTGCCTATTGTTTCCATTCACTGAGAGAAAAAACATAACTTTTAAAATTAAGAAGTTCTGCTTGATGACAATGCATCACATTGTTTAGCCAGTCTCTCACTGTGAAGCTAAAAGAAATGCAGGTAGCCACTAAAGCAAAATCCCCGTACAAAATCCACATAATGCTTTTACTGGGACCAACAACAATGGTACAAAGCAAGGGGAGCATTTTCAAATTCTCCAGTGCTCTTCATTAGACTGGATTTAAAAAAAAAAAAAATTAGAATGCCTGCATTCTTAGGGTGAATGTTTATGACTGAAAACTGAGGCAGAAATTAAAAAGAAACAGAATAAACTTTTAAATTGTAACTATTCGATGTGTCCTTGATAAATATTTAAAAGTGATAGTGATAGGTATAGAGTTGGATCCACATTGTAATGTTGAATTCTTGTTTTTGTTTTCTCTGTTATAGGTATTTAGATTCTATTAATTTTCATGGGTTTCAAACACAGAAGACTATATTGTTTTCTATATAATTTCCATGCAATTAACAGAGACTGTAGCCCTTAAAGGGTCCTCCCTCCCTGTCATATTTCAGGATGATAGAAGAAAGCAAGTCACTTCTCTGCCTAGGTAATACGGTAATTAGATTCTGGCCTTGTCTATTTGGTTCACAAGTTTTGCATTTCCAACCCAGACTGGCAAAATCATCTTGCTTGTTTGCCTTTTTGTCCTGACATGAATAGCCCACTGTAGCCTGATCTCATCAGATATCATAAGCTAAGCGGGGTCAGCCATGGCTACTGTTTGGATGGGTGACCTCCAAGGAATACCAGGGTATGGCACAGAGGCAGGAAATGACAAATCACATCTGAAACATCTCTTGCATTTAAAAAAACTCAGTCTAGCTCACCACCTAGTGGTGCATAATTCTAAAAGATCTAGAGCATGTGACTGCCAGACAATCATAGGATCTCCTAGCTATACTACACACACTGCCATACAATGACAACAGCACCGCTATACGATATTTATTAATTAATCATTATTGTTTGCTTTTTGGTCTCTCCACTGGCCTGCTTCCCTCTGACCTATCACTTTCCTATCTTCTGCTTGCTGTGGCTTCCCTACTCCAGGCTGTGATAGATTCCTTCACTCCGTCTTTGGATTCTGATTGACTCTGCCTGTGGATTGACTCTCCTTTGCTATCTTTAAGCACACTTATTTGCTAACGTCCAAATTAGTACGATGCACTTTCTCCTTTGACTCTGGCCCACATCCTATGAGGACTCACACTTTCAGCACACTATGTGTTTGTCTGCCTATTGCCCAGTAGTAAACATTGCTGAAAGAAACCTCTGCTAAATGCTTCAGCAATCTAGATTTGCCCTGCATGAACCTAAATAAAATCCAGTGGAAGCTACAAAGAAGTGAGAAATCACCTCTGACAACACATTTTACCTGGCAGTCCAACACTGTTTATCAGCATAATAAAAAGTGCCAATACTTACCACCTTGTGTAAAATATGCAGTAATAATAAACACTGTTAGAGGGCGTATTATGGTCAATGCTGAGATATTAATTTATATCTCTGGGAAGGAGTGAAGAACGGAAAGGCTATGATACCTCACACAGGGCAAAGCTTGCAGAAGATGAGGCCAAGGCCTTTTTTATCAGACAAGCATCAATGGAAAATTGTGTCAATTTTTTAAAAAGTTATTAAATAATATTCCTTGTTTTATATGATCAGGTTAGCAAATGCAAATTGTGATGGTATTACCTTTCAGCTGAGGTGGTTGAATATGTTGTGTGCCTTACAATTAGCTGAAAATTAAGTAATTGGAGGGGGGGGTGCTTTATGCCAGAATGCAATATACTGTACTCAGATACCACTGTCCACTTAATGAGCACTTACTAATATTTTCAGCACTTTTCTGATTATCCAAAATTATAATTCATTAGTACTTCCTGGGCTTTGTTTTTCTTTCTTCTCTCTTGGGGCCTGGAGAACTCCCAGGGTTCTGATCTCCAAATAAGAGAAAGCACTTCCTCTGGAGACAATGGCTGTTTTGGAAGGTGGACTTTGGACCTTTCCATACTGGACCTTTAATCCTTATTCAACCCTGTCCCTGAATGGACATTCTACCCTACATTCACCCCTGTTTTTATCTCAGGTGTTGTTGTTTTTTAAAAAATTCCACATTTAACTGAGGTCACCCCAGTTTTGCCCCAGGGTATATGGATGATGAAATAACCAGAGTTAAATGCAAGGTAAATGGCCATTTTGATTTAATTGCAGTTACACACTGAGTCAGCATTTTCAGTGAGTTATCACAACTCCAACTCTCCTGTTCCGTTACTGCCAGTTTGAACCCCATCGACATATGTTTATAGTTAGGATTTTTGACTCCTGTGGCAAAATGTATGTTCCCCTGGGAGGCTGGCAAGCATCAAACCTCCTGTGACAAATGTATGGCAATTGAAGAGAGCTGTTCCGTGGGGTGAGGTCAGGCAGCACCAGCAGGTGATTTAAAGGGACTAGCACAGCAGGCAGGGGCAGTTGGCAGCAAGGAGGCATGAGGTGGGGCACATGCAGTTGGAGCAGGATGAGTAGCTGGAGAGGGGGCACACACTACAAACTTGGTGCCCCTGTTGGCTTGGCCATGGCAGAGAAACCACACCAGCCACCTGACATCTCTGTTCCTCTCAAGGGGCTGCTACCACAATAGAAAGAGCGCTGTTGAGAAGACATTGTAAAAGGTAAAATGAACATTAAAAGCCTGAAAACCTTACTCTGTGTTGGTGTTTATGTTTGGTCCTGTTACACCTCCACTTGGCATTTTAAAAACTTCTCTCTTTTTTTCTTTCCTTAGGGAAAGAGGAAGTCCATCAATGGCTTTCCACGCTCATCTTCATACAGATGCTAACGGATGATGAAGCTTCTCCCTCTTTTCCTCCCTCTTTTCCAAGCAGAGAACAGACGTGTGGAGGTGTCAAATTCTGCATAGGCTGATGAAGTAGATTCATGGAGACAGCAGGAAAAGTCATTTTGACCTGGGCTGACCAGGAGCCAGTGAGAGGGGAGACAGAGATGATAAAATCTCAGTGCAACAGGAATTAGCTCTTTTCTTCTTTAGAATGCTGCCTTAAGGAGAACTCTGATCTCTGGTCTCTGATCTCTGCAAGCAGTTGGCCATTGGTCATGTGATCATCGGGGAGACTGGGAGCAAGCTTTAAAGAAATTGGAAAGTCTATAAAGATCTGTAACTAGCTGAACTTAAAGGGTCTGACCTATTTTAACAGCTGGTAGGGCACATAGAGAGAGAGGGACAGAGGATTTGTGTTTTTTACAAAGTTATTTTGTATTCCTTACTCAAGTCTGATGTTGTGTTATGCAAATAAGCATGCAAATAAACATTTTCATCTGGGGACTTTGGGGTAGAGCCAGGAGACATTGGGGGTGGAACCAGGAGCAAGGTTGTGAACACATAACTGAACTCCAAAGGGAGTTCTGGCCATCACTTTTAAAGGGACTGCACACCTTTTAAATGCCTTCCCTTCATTGGAAATGATAAAGGATAGGGGCACCTTCTTTTGGGGCTCATAGACTTTCCCCCCCTGGTCCAATTGTTTTGATACTTGGTGGGTGTTTTGAGGAGAGATACCAAATGTTATGCTGAAAATTTGGTGCCTCTGCATCAAAAAACAGCCTCCACCCAGAGCCCCAGATACCTGCAGATCAATTCTCTTGATGGGTCATATTATATTTCATGCCCATATTGTAGTTTACTATGTGGTTAGAATTTACAGAATTACCCTTTTCTAACACTGCTTAGGATTGTAGTGTTAGGCTTGTATAGCAATATTAAGTAGCTGCACAGAAATGGTTAAAGCATCCTCCCCTCTCTCTCCCCTACCAAAACTACACCAGTCATCAGCATACATTGGCCTTTGCTTATGCCATTACATTGACTTAGAAAATATAGGAATCAAGTGTTTTTGTTAACATAAATTGTAGGGTTATGTATCCTTAAGGCTAGGGAAAAATAGGTGTATTGTAGTAGGAGTTTTTTAAAGAAAAGATTAGGAAATAATAACTAAAGCTGCTTGCTTTATTACTTCAGGTAAAATATCTTATGAATAATATAATCATTGTTGGTAGCTATTGGTTGGAAAGAAAGAATGTGTAATCAGTGTACTGTGATACAGGAACATTAACATGTTCACACTATCTAGATACAGATTCCAAAATGAGCTAAGCATTCTGGGTCATCTAAGCAGGGAGGCATACACCACACGTAGGCCTTTAGGCCAAAATGGAGTATTTAATTTGTCTCAGGGACTGAAGAATCTAGGCATCCTATTCTTTGTTTTATTTTGTTTTTTTTATCTTCTGTTCACCTAAATCGAATGCTTGGTGATCAGGAGTGACAGACTGAGGCAGGGAAGTATACAGAAAATCCTTGAACTATTGCAGATATTGCAGGTTTAATAGGGAATAGCTGAGGGAAATTACGTAAATTATATCAAGGACATGTTTATAGCACAGCAGCTTTCATAAATCTCTTCTCTCTTCCCCCCTTCCCCCAGGAGTACACTGAAGGTCCCTTTAGTGTTCATTGGTTTGTTACCTGCATTAGAAGAAAGGAAGGTGTATAGCAACTAATTCAGTATGATATCCTGTGTGCATATATATTTCCTCTTGAGTAGAGATTCACTTGGAGCTGTAAAGAAACCTGGTCTCAGTGCACATACGTATACCCAGGTTGTATAATATAGTGTTGATCTAGTAACTCACATTTTATGCAAGTGAAATTCACAGGTAGGGTTGAGATCTCTCCAGCCCATTGGCCAGTTCCTCTTCATATCATTCCTTTCACCTTCCATTCACCTTACCTTAGCTCCTTTTATTCCCTTGCCTCCCCCTTCACTTTCTCCCACTATTTTCATCTAGGAGGACAGAATCATACTGAAGATGACTCTGGGATTATTCTGCATATTTCTGGGATTCCCTCTGTTTGTGATACTATTTTAAAATCTATTGGTAAGTATTTTTATTGTACTTATTAATAAAACTATCCTTTTTTAAAAAATGTGTTGGATGGCTACGATAACAACAAGAATTGATGCCTGCTGTGTAAAGACTGTACAGTTCGTTAATTTACAGTCATCCTTTCTGGTAAATCATGTAGGCCTCACTCTCCCTGAAGTAATAGCACATTTGAGTCCAGTGGCACCTTTAAGACTAACAAAGTTTAATTCTGGATATAAGCTTTAATGTGCACACACACTTCTTCAGATACACTTCAGAAACAAACTTTTTCAAGCCTTACATATAAGTAGATGGTAGTTAGTTCCCAGGAAGGCTAGTTAGAGTCAAGATGCATAAGTAACTGAGCAATAAATATAGCTAAGAGTGGATTAACACACTTGGTAAGACCTGTGGATAGCTGCAAATTAGCATACAGATAATAAAAGAGTATTAAGCCTATTTCTGGGCTGCATTATTTTAGATTGTTGGTTGGCTGAATGTGTGACTGAATATTCCTCAGTATAAAACATCAGTTTTGCTTAGAAAACTCAATGACACACAGAAAAGTTCTGTCATATCACTGACATGCCAGTTTTCTGTATATGGGTGTTAAGTGCCATTCTTTAACATTATTGTCTTTTCAGCTACTCTTGTATTCTCATAATATGACTATGATAGTCACTTAAGCTTTGAAGAGGAGTTCATTTATTTGTCTTTTTGATGGTCCATGGTATCCATAAAACTTTTCTAAAACACTGCTTGAGAGCCAGTTTGGTGTAGTGGTTAAGTGCATGGACTCTTATCTGGGAGAACCGGGTTTGATTCCCCACTTCTCCACTTGCACCTGCTGGAATGGCTTTGGGTTAGCCATAGCTCTGGCAGAGGTTGTCCTTGAAAGGGCAGCTGCTGTGAGAGCCCTCTCAGCCCCACCCACCTCACAGGGTGTCTTTTGTGGGGGGAGAAGACATAGAAGATTGTTAGCCGCTCTGAGTCTCTGATTCAGGGAGAAGGGAGGGTATAAATCTGCGATTCTTCTTCTTCAACATCACATTTCAAAATGCTGCCTCAAAATGCAACATTTTAAAGGAAGTGTCCTGAAAATGATGACTGCTCATCTCCAGCCATCTCATGGTGTTCAAAGTATTTTAAATGTATGGGATGCATATCAGAGATTGTCCTCCTTTTCCAGGAATGACACATAGACTTGAATCTTGATTCTTTCATAAAGGAAAATGGGGTTAGGGGAGGCAGGTTGGGAAAAGGTTTTTGTTTGGATGTACTGTGGGAATTTGCCTCTGTTACTTTGTTAGGGAAGCCTTGTAAACCACATTTCAAATGAAAACTTTCATCCTGTCAGCTTTCTTCATTGTCCAGCATTCATACCCACATATGGGGAATACTGTAGTACAAATTTGCTTGATCTTGGTTATCAGTGATGCATCTGTATACTTCAGAATCTCTTCTAGGTCTTTCATGGCTGCCCTTCCCAGACTCCTCCTGATTTGTTGGTTGCAGTCACCCTTTTGGTTGATGATGGAGCCAAGAAATATAAAACCTTTAATTTTTTCATTGTCAACCTGAAAAGTTATGTAACGGGGCAGGGTGGGTGGGTTATGTGGGAGAGCCTTTGGTCAATTGAACCTTCCCCACAGCCTGAAGAGGTGCAACTTTAAGAACCCAGAATCCTCCTGGAATTCTAACTGATGAATTCTTCTGGTCGTACTGACAGCTTCAGAGGGTGGATTTGGAGACCTTACATACCTGCTGAACTCCCTCCCACCCCAAACTCTGCCCTCCCCAGACACCACCATCAAATCTTTAGGAAATTCCAAAGCTAAAGTTGGCAATCCTATGCAACCTCCCCCTCACATGCTCACAAGTTCAGTGCCTCATTGAGAACTAGTCCCAAATAATATCAGTGACTTGTACTTGTTAGTGTTCTCCAGCCTTTATGTACCCCATTGTTGCTTTTGAACAACAACATTCAATAGCCATCTTCCCACAAAGGCTTGGGATTTTCTCCTCCTTGGCTCCTAAATAAATGGAGGAAACTAAAGTTTATAAACATGCTGGAGCTTGTAACATTAGAAACACTCGGCGTGTTTGCAAATCCCCCAATGCACAGCCTCATTTGCTGCCCAATCAAACTCAGTAGTTGTAATAGTTACCTTGGCAGGTCTTGCTCTGGAGTTTAAAATTCCCAACCTACAATATATATAGTTAGTCTTAATAAATAAATGACTTGGACCATACATTATATATATCACTCAAATCCATGAGGACACAAATTATGTATAATACATTGGCTGTGTAATTTATTTATTAAGCAAAATGTGAATTTTCCATGCTTGTGTTTGGAGGCACAGTTTGTCACACACGGCTAAATGATGTATTCTTATTAGTCCCACTCAATTACCAAGTCATCCCTCTGTGCACTGCGCATTTGTTAATGATAGTGCCACAACGCTTGCGTCCACAATACCTGTGATTTTAGTGATTCATAACCACTCACTAAAACTGTGAAAATGATAAATTGACTGCTGTTGATTAAATGCCGCCAACAGTATGTTTCATGTGTGTTTGTGGTTGGTGAGAAGTTAAAGAAATAGCATTGCTCCAATCATTTAAATATCTAATTAAGCAAACTCATGCTAGATATGGAGGGTGGGGGGAATGCATTCACTGGAATAAAAGAACATAGAAGGCTAGGTGGGAGGAGAGGGCTGTTTTGGTGTAACTTCAGAGGCCATATACCAACAAGAGGGGGTGAAATGGAAAAGGAGCAGGGGGAAATGGAGTGGGGGGGGGGGAAGAGAATAAAGTAGCACATTCTTCTAGGCTCACTGCACAGCTGCTCGTGGTTAATTTGATGGCTTCAGCTGACTGCCAAGATTAGCATTGCTGGGATAAGTGTGTCTTTGCCACTAAAAGTCCAAGTGACAGCTTGAGGAATTGGGGCAAGTTGGGAAATGGGCACATTTCTCATCATGTGAACCAACAAGCCCAACTGCAAGCTCTGTTGCAAAGAACTGGTTTGTGCCTAGGAAAGGGCAGAAAGACAGAAATACCAACTCTGAATAAAGATTAATTATCTCTCTTGCTTCGGCTAATGTCTCATCTTCTTCCCTCCCCCAGTTAATTTTGCTCAAAAGCCTTGGAGCTAATAGAAAGCAGAACAGCACAAGACCAAGTGGAGTAAATACTTCTGTACAAAAAAATTGACTTACAGGTTGTCATAGAGGAGCTTTATCGACTCACAACCAGCTTAATAAAGAATTCAGACAATTTCTATTATTCTCACTTCTGAGCTGAAGGTTTATATCTATTAGAATAAGAATTCTACTTGCAGTGCAACCCTATGCATGCTTATTCAAAAGTAAGTCCCATTATGTTCAGTGGGGTTTACTCCCATGCAGCTTGTCATAAGTTCACAGCTGTAACAGGAAGTATTATTCTGCATATATATTGCAAAGGATGATACTTCTGCCTATTACATTTACACATATGCAGATAATAAAGTTTATACTATCTTGTACAGTATGAGGACCATATCACATACAATTGGCTGTGGTGTATCTTCCTCTTAATCATTATTGTATGATTTTCAGTATCTTGTTGTTAAGTGAGTCAAACAAAGAGCATAAGAAATAGTGAAGTTGCATAATCTGTGTACAAATGGCAAACATCACAAACAATAAATTTGTACATTTCATATTCACCAGGCAATGTTCAAAATCCTCCAAAAAAAATCAGACGAAAGAGGTAGTGCAATCTCACTCCAAAGCTGCTGTTTCCCCATTCACTCACAAGCAGCCAAAATAAACAATGAATCCTTGTTTGCAAGCCCACACTTTTGTGATCTCACTGGGACAATGGTATAAATCACTTTACTCATGAGAGTTGCTGAATGTAACAATCTGCTTTATTTCAACCAACTTCTTCATCCTAACAAATGAAAATGAAAGTAAGGAAGAGAGCCATCTAGGGGGGTGGAGTTTTTCTCTATCCCATAATCAGGTTCTAGTTAACTCTTTGCTATCCTTTTTTTTTTTTGTACTATACAATGACTTCTAAAACAAATGCAAAAAAAACCCAGGGCTCTCTTCCACTCTCACTCACTTCAAACATTCACCGGAGTCACATGGCATGTGCCTGCTTGCCCCCCTCCCATACAGCTTTTGTCCTGCTGAGATTTAAAGGCACACACACATTCCAAAACACAAACAATTAGTTTGCAAGCTTCTTCTAAAATGTCCTGCCAAGATTTAAAAGCACATCATAGCTGTTGGGGCAGGCCTTCCCCCCACTGGCCAGTTGGCCAGGGGCAGGGAGAAGCCTAAAAAAATGGGGGATCCAACACCCAGATTTGGGAGCTGGCAAGCCTAAATATAAATAAATAATATTATGACATTTTTAAAAGGTGTTCAGGAGAATTAATAGGGATGCCAGGGATTGTTTTTAGACCATGGATATCTTTTTAGGAGGTCCAAGGATATCTTTTTAGGAGGTCCAAGGATATCTTTTTAGGAGGTCCAAGGATATCTTTTTAGGAGAAGTCTTACAGTTGCTTCTTTCAAAGATGAGAATTACTTCTTTCTGCCAAGACCCTGCCAGACCCACTTGACCAACCCAGCCCAGCTTGACACTATGAGGAACAAAGGGCAAGGGTTTAGCCTAGATGTGGTGGGCCATATGCTTCAAAGCAGCTTGTTTATTTCATCAGGCCTCACAAAGTGAAAGTCATCCATACAACTAGGATCAGACTGCAACCTTGAAATTTAACTGTACCAACTCTGGCATCTAATTTATTGAGGATATCAACAATCTGTATCTGCAAAATTCATTACAGAGAAGTCACAACACGCCTGTATGTCGACCAAGTCTACATCCTAAGGGGCTCAAATTAAGCTCCCCCACATAACCAGGAAAGACTCCTCCAGAGGGCATTAGGAAGGCACAGTGGTGGCAAAGAAGTGACAGAAGGAAAGAAGATGATCCAGAGCAGTCAAGTCCCCTGCCCCAGCTGTTTCTACTTTCTGTAGGTCAATCAGTGCTGCAACAGGAACAAATACAAAAAGAAATCAAATGAAAATGGTGGAAATATTTGAAATTCAAGTAAAAATGGAGGGGGGGGAATCACACCATTATTTCAAAATTAATCCCACTCTCCATTGCCATTTGCATTTTGTGAGCACTGGCCCCTGATCTCCAATCGGACCTTTTCATTTTATTTCTGAATTATTCAGGTGCTAATAATCTTTTCATGTGCTTTGCATTTGACCATTGGAATAGTATAGCAATGTATTTTTTTTTTAAAAAAAAATGCAGGGCTTCTTTTGAGCAGGAACGTACAGGAACACAGTTCCGAATGGCTTGGCATCAAGGGGTGTGGCCTGATATGCAAATGAGCTTCTGCTGGGCTTTTTCTACAAAAATGTCCTATGCTAAACAATGGTGATGTCAGGGGGTGTGGTTTAATATGAAAATGAGTTCCTGCTGGGCTTTTTCTACAAAAAAAGGCCCTGAAAAAATGTATTAGTAATGTCATTAAAATATAATTACACTGTATTTTTTAAAATCAGATTTTTATTAACAGATTTTCAGTTTACAGTAAGAACAAATTACACTGTATTGACAAAAGATAAAAGGAAAAAAAGAAATTCAATAACACCATTAAAGATCATGTTTTATTTTTGTAATTCTGCAACAAAATTATAAAACATTTTAAAAGTTTATGTCTTGTTTTCAGGTATTCTACAAGATAATGGAAACTATGCCAGAGCATTTGCTGGGCTTGTCTTATTGATCATTTTTGATGCATACAGTATAATAGTCATACTGTAATTAACCATTTCAGTTGTCCTAGAATATGTTCTGTCCTCTATTTTTTTTTTGGCAGCACTATTCTGGTGTAAAGAGATTCCATACAAGTAAGCACAGGGCCAACATCCAGACAATATTAAGGACTTTTATTTCAATGAAAGAGTTAAATTTTAGTCTCTAGTACTCAAAAAAGGGCATTTAGAAATCCTTTGTATGATACCCATAATCACTTAATACATTTAATAAATTATAAATTGCATCAAAAGCTTTTTAAACTGCTCTGTACCACTTACAACTTGCAAACCTACCTACTGTAGTTGTGATATCTGCTGTTTTCAGAACCTGTGCCTCAGTTGAACCCATTATTTATTTATTTCACTCATACTCCACTTTTCTCCCCAAAGAGGATCCGAAGTGGCTTACATTGCTCACCTCTTCTCCATTTTATCATCACAACAACCCTGTGAGGCAGGTTAGACTGAGAGTGTGTGATTGGGCCAGGTTCATTCATCAAGCTTTCATGGCAGAATGGGGATTCAACCCTAGTCTGACACTCTAGCCACTACAACACACTATAAGATCATTGACAGTGGACTGACAACACTTGTGCTGAGTCGCCACCTTCAAACACCAAGCACGGCCAGAAGATAGCCAGCACCTTGAGAAGCAGCACTGACTTCCTCAGTTTGGCCTGACAATGGAAAAAGGTAATGCCCTGGCAAATTGAGCTAATGTAGAGGGGGTAGATGTACAGCCAGTTTGGTGTAGTAGTTTAGTGCGTGGACTCTTATCTTGGAAAACCGGGTTTGATTCCGCACTCCTCCACTTGCACCTGCTGGAATGGCCTTGGGTCAGCCATAGCTCTCACAGAGTTGTCCTTGAAATGGCAGCTGCTGTGGGAGCCCTCTCAGCCCCACCCACCTCACAGGGTGTTTGTTGTTGGGGAGGAAGATAAAGGAGATTGTGACCGCTCTAAGATTCAGAGTATAGGGTGGGATATAAATCCAATATTATCATCATATTCCAATAAAATTGGGGAAAGGTGACAGGACTTGCTGGAGGGAGGAGGCCTGAGGGAGATCCAGCCTGGTCACACTTGCCAGAGCCTCTCACACTCATAAGCTTCTCCAGCAAACCATTCCATAATGCTGATACCACAGTGATGAAGGCATGGGTTTTGAAAGCAGCAGACATAGTAATTCTAGGAGGAGGTTTTGCTCACTGTAACTGGCTTGAGGAATACATCCGGTGAACAAGTAGAGGCTGTAATATTAACGTGTCATGCATTAGGGTTATTATTTTATTGTGGCATCTGCCTTGATTAGTATTAAACACTGCCTTATCTCCATCTCAATCAATTGGGACATTATCAGAGATTTTGCTCCTTATCAAAGGGAACATTCCTACCAAGTTCCAGCTGAATAGGAGAGAGAGTCTCTTTTCTAGAAGCCTCGGAAGGGGGGAGGGGAACCCTTTAAACTATGAGTTTCCTACCGAGTTATGCCCCAGACATCCAATAAAGCTAGATTTGTGCGGGACTGTAGGCATGACCTACCAGATCTTATCTGCCAAAGCAGAGACAACAAGGAGAAGGGGGTCCCCATTTTACTGATCATTAAAATTCTATGTTGCTGAGGATGATATAAAGTTTTCAATAAATAAATGTACAAGGCATTTCTTTTGAATTATTTTCTAGCAATTATTTTTAAAGTGCAAGTATTTTCCCAATGGACCCTGAAATGGAAGCTGTACAGAGAATTGTTGCAGCTCTTCTGCAATATATGTGCCTTTACTAGACTGTCCTCTTTACATCTTGAGTGTTCAGTGACAGCCTCACTCATTCATTTGCTCCCTTCTTGCTTCCATTGTGTTACTACCATTTACACTTACTTTAGCGTTTTTTTAGCAAGTGGTTTCTCAAAAATCAAAGACTATAGCCACACATGTCCATTGTCAAAATTTCCTTTGAAACATAATAGACCCTGAAAACTCTCAAGTACAAATGAATAGGATAAAACAACATTTGTCGAAATAAAGACCCAAAGAACAAGGTGTCATAAAAATGCACCTGTCATATTCCATAAATAAGCTTAAACAGATTTACTGTGAAACAATTTACACAGAAACATGTAAAATGGAGAAATTCATAAAAGATTATCTGGTTGTAAAATGCAAATCTGTGAAAAAATATCCATTTTTATCATCAGCCACATTTTAACAGATGTCTATTTTAATGGTAAATACATAAATAAATAAATAATACCAAACGTGTGGAATACTTTGTCTTTTTATGAAATAAATATATTTTTAAAAAAGTTACTTTAATAAGCCCATACTGAAGTATTTTAGCATTTTTTTAAATTTGCAATGCAAATTCTCCTTAAGTCATATACATGCTTGAAATACAGAGTTTTTAAAAGTTGTGGCTAATATTTTAGATATTTGCAGAGACAGAACAGACCATCCATGGCTAGTTACAGGTGTAATGACAGAAGCAAATATATACCATAAAGTGAGAGGAAGAGGAAGAAGGAAAAACATAGTATAGAAACTTGGAGCAAGACAATACTTTTTAGTACTATTACTTAGTTATTATTACAACTATATTAATGGTTCCAGTTATCTTGCTGTAAAGATATATATGAACAGGGAAAAAGCATTTGTATTTACAACAAAATTACTTTAATTAATCTCCCTCACTTTGATTTAATTAGAATCATAGAGTTGGAAGGGACCTCTAGGGTCATCTAGTCCAACCCCCCTGAACAATGCAGGAAACTCACAAACACCTCCCCCTAAATTCACAGGATATTCATCACTGTCAGCTGGCCATCTAGCCTCTGTTTAAAAATCTCCAAGAAAGGAGAGCCCACCACCTCCCAAGGAAGCCTGTTCCACTGAGGAATCGCTCTAACAGTCAGGAAGTTCTTAATGTTGAGCTGGAAACTCTTTTGAATTAATTTCAACCCATTGGTTCTGGTCCTACCTTCCAGGGCCACAGAAAACAATTCCACACCATCCTCTATATGACTGAAAGCCCGTCAAGTACTTGAAGATAGTGATCATATCACCTCTCAGCTGCCTCCTCTCCAGGCTAAACTTCCCCAGCTCCTCAACCTTTCCTCATAGGACTTGGTCTTCAGACCCCTCACCATCTTCATTGCCCTCCTCTGGACCCATTCCAGCTTGTCTATATCCTTCTTAAAATGTGGTGCCCAAAACTGAACACAGTACTCCAGGTGAGGTCTTACCAGAGCAGAGTAAAGTGATACCATCACATCACATGATCAGGACATGATACTTCTGTTGATACAGCCCAAAATTGCATTTGCCTTTTTAGCCACTGCATCACACTGTTGACTCATGTTCAGCGTATTATCCACTAAGACCCCTAGATCTTTTTCGCACATACTACTGCTAAGACAGGTCTCCCCCATCCTATAACCATGCATTGGATTTTTCCTACCTAAATGCAGAACTTTACATTTATCCCTGTTAAGGTTCATTTTATTGATTTTAGCCCAGTTTTCCAGCCTGTCAAGGTCATCCTGTATCCTGTTTCTGTCTTCTTTTGTGTTTACAACTCCTTCCAATTTAGTATCATCGGCAAATTTAATAAGCATTCCCTCTATTCCCTCATCCAAATCATTGATAAAGATGTTGAACAAAACAGGTCCCAGGACAGATCCTTGAGGCACTCCACTTGTCACTCCTCTCTAAGAGGATGAGGAACCATTCACAAGCACTCTTTGGGTGTGATCTGTCAACCAGTGACAGATCCACCTAACAACAGGATCCAAACCACATTTTACCAACTTGTTAACAAGGATACTATGTGGAACCTTATCAAAAGCCTTACTGAAATCAGGATAAACGATGTTTAGAGCATTCTCCTGATCCAGCAAGGTGGTCACTTTCTCAAAAAAAGAGATCAGGTTAGTCTGACATGACTTGTTCTTGAGAAAACCATGCTGGCTCTTAGTAATCACATCCATTATTTCTAAATGTTCCAAGACTGACTGTTTGATGTTTTGTTCTAAAACTTTTCCAGGTATAGACATCAAGCTGACAGGTCGGTAGTTACCCGGATCATCTTTTTTCCCCTTCTTGAAGATGGGGACAACATTCGCCCACCTCCAATCTTCTGGCACCTCTCCTGTTCTCCACAAATTCTCAAAAATAATAGCCAAAGGCTCAGAAATTACATCCACAAGCTCTTTTAGTACCCTTGGAAGCAATTCATCTGGCCCTGAGGACTTCATTTCATTTAAAGAAACTTGGTGTTTATGTACTACCCCTATGCTGATCCTAGGTTGGAACTTCATACCCTCCTTATATGTTCTGTTTTTGCCATGCTGGGCACCGTTTCCCTCAGAAGAGAAGACTGAGGAAAAGTAGGAATTGAGCAGTTCCGCCCTCTCTTCATTACCTGTTACAATTTCACTTTCTTGCCCTCGCAATGGGCCTACCGTGTCCTTGCTCTTTTTCTTACTCTGAACATAAGAAAAGAACCCTTTTTTGTTGTTTTTAGCATTTTTGGCCAGCCTAAGCTCATACTGAGCTTTAGCTTTCCTAACTTTTTCTCTACAAGCACTGGTGATTTGTTTATATTCATCCTTGGTTATAAGGCCCTCCTTCCAATTCCTAAAGGAGTCTTTTGTATTTCTCAAGTCTTTAGAGAGCTGTTTATGGAGCCACTTCGGCTTCTTTAGGCTTTTTCCATTTTTTCTTCTCATAGGAATCGTCTGTGATTGCACTTTCAGTACTTCGTTTTTAAGAAACTCCCACCCCTCCTGAACCCCCTTCCTCCTAAGTATTTCTGACCATGGGATTTTACCCAGCATAGTTCTAAGTTTATCAAAGTTTGTCTTTCTGAAGTCCAACCTATAAGTCTGACTATGTATAGCTTTTCCATTCCCTAAGACTGTAAATTCCAAAATCACATGGTCACTACTGCCCAGGGTGCCCACTATTTCCACTTCTTCAATCAGTTCTTCCTTGTTGGTGAGAATCAAATCCAAGATAGCAGATCCCCTTGTTTCCTTCCTCACTTTCTGGAAAAGGAAGTTGTCAGCAAGACAAGTCAGGAATCTATTTGACTTTTCATTTTTAGCAGAGTTGGACTTCCAACAAATGTCCAGGTAATTGAAATCTCCCATGATCACTGTACTATGTAAAATTAAAAATATGTCTTTAAAAATCAATTAAAATTAATTAAAATATGTCTTTAAAAAACAGCAAAGCAAAACAAAATTAGTAATGTCTGATTTACAAGCCAGTATGAGGTTCAGTTTGGCAGGGTCATACCCATAGTGTAATATACACTAAGTAGCACTATATGGATACACCATACAAATAATAATAACAACAACAATAAAAAGTTAATGGCACCACAGAGACTTGTACCATACTCAGTTCCAATGTCATCAGGTAGATTAGTGGGGCTGGCAAGGAGCAGCAGCACCCCCAGAATATCACTATGTATTATGTACAAACTAAAATCTACTTGGCATCACTACTTAGTTGTTAAAGATTCTGGCTATCCTTAAGATGCACACAAGTCTATAAACACACAACTTTTCCCAGAGGGATAGCCTTGCTTGTCTGTTACAGCCAGGGGTTTTTATGAGCAGGAACGCAGTTCTGGCCAGCTTGGTGTCAGGGGGTGTAGCCAAATATGCAAATACTGTAAGTCCCTGCTGAGATTTTTCTGCAAAAATGACCTGCGCAAAACAATGGTGATAACAGGGTGTGTGGCCTAATAAGCAAATGAGTTCCTGCTGTGCTTTTTCTACCAAAAAAGCCCTGGTTACAGCAAAACAAAAGAGAGTTTTGAGGCACCTTAAAGACTAACAGATTTATCATGATGTCAGCTTTTGTCTACTAGAGCCCAGTTTCTTCAGTTGTACATAGTATGTTCTAGGTTTGCTTTTACATGGATGCAGAGAGAAAAACCATGGACATTGGGCTTGAATTGTCATGAAACGCAAGAGGTATAGTCAGTAATGTTCACTGAAAAGCTGAAATATATACAAGATAAATACAGTGATGATTTCCAACAGCAATGATACGTGTGATAAGTCTCCCTAATTAAAAACCTGAATCAAGCATCATCTCAATTCAGACCTTGGGTGAACACAATCAGTTTTCCTGGTAAAATGTAATTTAACTATTTTATGCTTTGTTTGCTTTATGCATTCCTTGCTGAAGAGTTAAGTCCTTCAGATGAGCACCAGAGGGCTGGATCCTTCAATGCATGAGTGCAAGGGCATTCAGTGCCGTGGATCTTTTTTGCTGACCCCCTTCCCCAGCAATCCTTAACACCCCTAAAAGCAAGAGTGGGAGCTGTAGGAGTCTTGGAGATTTTTTTTTTTTAAGCCTTGAGGCATTTAGAACTGCAGGCAAGAAGGGGGAACTGTGCAAAAATTTAGTGCCTCCTCTAGTGCAAGTGGTTCTGTTGCTGGAAGTAAGGCAATTTTGTCTGATTCCCTTGCCTCATCACAGCTCCCTTGCCTGTGGCATTTTGCCCAGAAGGGTCTTGTTATGCCACCCAACCACCACAATCCCACAACTTTTGGAGGAGTTCCAGGGGACTACTGGGGAAAGGGTGGGCAGGTAATATCCATATCCATGAGTCACTTCCACATGAGATTCTTAAGATCAAGCCTATGACTGATCTTGAACATTACCCCCACCCATGGGTGGAATTCTAGCAGGAGCTCCTCTGCATATTAGGCCACACAATCCTGATGTAGCCAATTCTCCAAGAACTTACAAAAAAGAGCCTTGTAAGCTCTTGAAGGATTGGCTACATTACAGGTGTGTGGCCTAATATGCAAAGGAGCTCCTGATAGAATTCTATCCCTGCTCCCACCTACCACCACACACATAAAGTCGCCCATATGCCTTCATGTTCAGGTGCATGTGCCATCTACAAGAGCCATTTAAATGGAACCCTTTTGATTTCCCCCAGTTCATGTCCATCTTTAGCTCAGATTTCAGTCAACTTCAGATTCCCCATTCTGGGAGATCAGCCAATATCCATATTGTTTCTTGCCAGTAATTTTCATCATACAAAATGGAAAATTTTCACTTGCCTCTTTCAAGCCTCCTTTTACAAAATGGCTTTTCATTGGTTCAGGCCTTCCCCTAGTGTAACAGTCGTTACCCCCAAAATGCATGTTACATCAAACAATTGCAGCTGCTTATGCAAGCTTTTGAACTACCAGTTCATAGCACACTCAGAAATTCAAAGCAAAATTAGACAGTTTTATATTTCCTGACTAGTGCTCAAAGCATTGTCTCTCTACTTATGAGACTACACTTTAAAAAAAAAAAAAACATACCTCAAACCCAAATGACAAGTTCCATATGTCTTAAAGTTATAAGAAGAACAAAAACAAATCAGTCCTGATCATATAAAAAGAATTGCTCAAAGAAAACAAATACAGAATACAAACTTAAATACAAAGAAATTACATTGTCAGAACATTGTCAGTTTCTTCTTTTTCTACAGGACAATCCTTATAGATATGATAAAAGGAATCCAACTGTACAGAACCTTTCCAGCAAAGTGAGTTATAATGTTCAGAGATCAACTTTAACTTGAAAAAACAGAGTCCCCCTAAGTGTCGTACAAATGAAAAGTTTTGATGAAATGACCATTTTTTGCCATTCATCTTCATTTACTTCTTGCAGGTCCATATCTGGATATATAAGCAGCCCCATGGCGCAGAGTGGTAAAGCTGTAGTACTGCAGTCCTAAACTCTGCTCATGACCTGAGTTCAATCCTGGCGGAGGCTGGGTTCAGGTAGCTAGCTCAAGGTTGACTCAGACTTCCATCCTTCCGAGGTTGGTAAAATGATTACCCAGCTTGCTTGGAGGAAAGTGTATATGACTGGGGAAGGCAATGGCAAACCACCCCATAAAAAGTCTGCTGTGAAAACATGATGCGATGTCACCTCGGAGTTGGAAACGACTGGTGCTTGCACAGGGGACTACCTTTACCTTTTTATCTGGATATATGCAGGAGTTCCTTCCCTATTCAAGATGAGCAAGATTTGATATAGTTAAAAAAGCTACCCTGGGGTAGGGTAGGGGGAAAAAAATCAGAGTAGAAATATTAAAAACCTTACAGTTGTCTATGGACCTGTGAACCTTATACAGCCCTTCATGGCTTAAAGGGTGAATGTGGGTGACTGGATAGGAAAGAAATAAGATATAAAAGTTTAAATGTTAATAAATAATCTGAAATCCCACAGGCTAAGGCAACATTTGTAAAGTTGTATCTTTTTCATTTTCAAGTAAAACTTTAGCTTAAGAAAATGTCCTTTTAATTATAATTACCATATGCTGGACTAATCATTACATTGGTTTTACATTCTTTTTAGTGGTTTATTTGGACTTTATTAAAATAAAGTCTTTGAATCCAAAAATCTCCTTATAAACTGTAGAAATTCATTAAATTCTTGTGCCCTTAAGCTCCAGAAACACTCTAGAGAGAAATATATATTTGGACTGACAGTTAAGCCTGGATACTATAAATACCTCATAAAAAAAGGAAAACTTTCAGATTCAAACTTTAAAAAAAAATAGAAAATGCTCAGGCCTCAAGAGAAGAGAAAATTCCGCCATAGTTTGGACTGTAGCAGAAGAAAAACACTGAAGTAATGAAAAGATTACAATTCCAAAAGTGGCATTCGGCATGAGCAAGAGCACTAAATAATGAGAGAGTTACTAATAAAATGGGAATTTATAGAATAAGGGTTACTTCCTTGCCAGAACTGGAAAACAAGCACTGGGAGAATATTTTTCCCCCAAGCATTAAGTAAAACTAGGTTTAGTCATTCTCTCCATTTGGTCACACTTTTTGACATTTTCTTTAGACCCCGGTTGCTAAAACAATGGAAAGCTAATTTTGCATTTAAAAAGTAAAAGGTTCATACGCACTCTCTGTGTATGGCTTTTGCATATGCCTTCACTTTGTTTTCAGAGTCTCTGCTTCACAATAAGGATGCCAACTGAGTAGGGAACTACCCAGAGATTTTGAGGTGGAACCTTGGGAGGTCAGAGTTTGGGGAGAGGAGGGAACTCAGCAGGGTATAATTCCATAGATTTCACCTTCCACAGCAGCCATTTTCTCCAGGGGGATTGACCTCTGTTGCCTGGAGATAACTGTAGTTCCAGGAGATCTCCAGCCCCACCTGAGCTGGCAACCCTGCTTCACAACGTCTGCTCTTACCCACAAGGAAATAAATGCTCCAGGCATCACATAGACGTTTGGATCCAGCACAAAATTCCTATGCAAGCTAGAGCTGTTCCACAAGCAGGAATGCAAGAAAAAAATCACAGCAGATGCTTATGCTAAGTCAAATTTAATGTATCCCCACTTAGGTTTCTGCTTGAGCAAGATCTTGTGCAACCAATCCTAAAATTTCAAGAACTGAACTCAGCAACTTATTTATTCTCAAAATTACTCTCCAATGTATAACATGGGAGAAGCATAAGATTGCTGCACAAGATCAAACGTGTGTATGTTAATATTCTATATAAGTAAACTCAGGAGCAGGAGTTCTTGTGCAATCCCCTCTGTAAGTAAAATTATATTAAGTAGATTCCCTCCACTATCTCTGGGTTTGTATTGTTGTATCCAGTGCACAATCTGTACTTTTATTACAGGTACAGGTAGCCTACATGCATAGGCCTCAGGAATCGGGATGCCCCAAGGACAGAAGTGGAAGACCTAACTGGCAAGACTAATCTGATGTGAGAGCCAGTTTGGTGCAGTGGTTAAGTGCATGGACTCTTATCTGGAAGAATCGGGTATGATTCCCCACTCCTCCGCTTGCACCTGCTGGAATGGCCTTGGGTTAGCCATAGCTCTGGCAGAGGCTGTCCTTGAAAGGGCAGCTGCTGTGAGAGCCCTCTCAGCCCCATCCACCTCACAGGGTGTCTGTTGTGGGGGGAGAAGACGTAGGAGATTGTAAGCCGCTCTGAGTCTCTGATTCAGAGAGATGGATGGGGTATAAATCTGCATGAGAACAAGACTGTAGGTTTCAACAAAATACGGTAAATGCCATTACATCCTATTTTACAGTCAAGTAGGGCAGAAGCCCCCCCGCAAATGGACTCACACTGAAAGTACTTCCCATATATTATGCAGCATACTCTGAAAGGAATAATGTGGAGGTATTGTTGCCCTGTTCATTTCTGTACTGTGTAACAAGTTCGTAAACTGCCAATAGGCTTCACTGGGCTGTGGCCAGCGCAGTAGCATCCAGATTGGCCAACATAACTCCTATTGCTCTGAACAGACAACTGTACCAAATGTCAGGGTAGTTCTTGCACCTTCCTTAAGTGTTTAATTCTCAGCGTAACTATTTGTTCCATTAGAGAGGAAGGCTGCAACGTTTTTAGATTTTTCATCCACAGTCACACCTGGATCCAAGAAAGTTACATACATGTGTCCATACATACGAGATGGTGAATAGCACATCGGTTTTATTCAGTAGTTTAGATTTAATTGCACTTGCTCGTTTGCATCTGTTCCAGTAAATAATCCAATATCTTCCATTTCCCTCTCCCAGACATTTTCTTCGCTTCTTAGAGACAGCTCTTAAAAAAAAAAAAGTGAGGAGGAGAGCTTTCTTCATGTGTCTTCGGCCTTACGTAGTGGCCTGTCCTCCCAGTGTCCTTCCCTAGGCCCCGAGTCATGCATCACTCATCTTGTCACATTGAACTCCAGATGCTCCTACCCTAGAGAATGCTTTGACTCTGGCAATTTTTCTTCATTCTCACTAACAATTTGGTAATGAAATATTGATTTTTAGTTAGATTCATATTGATGCTATTAGGTTTGCATTGATAAATCATGCTGGCCTCCTGTCTGAGAGGCTAGAAAGTGCTACACTGAACCCTGGAGATTACAATCAACTCATTGATGTGTTAATTTGATGGATTTTTTTTGTTCTCATAGAAGGAGTGGGAGGGGTGGAGGAAGATTTTTTCAGCGTGACCATTGTAAAGTTTTCACAGTGAAATCAGGGACAGTAATTGCAGGTCTGTACATGTAAGCTCATTCGAAACGCATCTTTCTGCTTATTCAGCCACAAGGGTTTTTAAATATATATATATATTAAAAAGTGGGTGTCTGTGTGGGGAACAGGAAAGAAGAAATGAGGGGATAGAGAGGATATGACACACCTTGTAAACAGCATTCCAGACTCCCACAATAGTGTAGTGAGTGGGGGAGATCCACAAGGCAGTTAAATCCTAATTAAATTGTTTTGAGGCTACAATCCAAAAGCTTCCCCCCCCCTCTCTAAAGAAGTCTTATAAATATCTTCAAGTAAAAAATGCTCTGCAAATAAATACAGCCAGGAGAACCTTCCTGCTAGCTGTAGTCTATTTGGAGATTATGCAGTGGGACATTTACTGCCTCCCCCTTCTCTCTCTCTCTCTCTCTCTCTCTCTCTCTCTCAAAGTACCACTTAGAGAGCTAGTGCCCACATGAATCTGTGTCCTATTTAAAACAGCCTTTAGCTGTGATTTATGGTACTGTGCAAATGTAATGCCTTGTCATTAAGGGACAATACGTGCAGAACTCATGGATTATGCTGAGGTTCCATTCAAAGGCACTGGGTGCTGCAGTAGTTGCAGTAAGTACATGAAGACTTTTTAGGAAGGGCTTAAGTTACATGTTTTGTTTTGTTGCTAACCAAGGCTATTTGGATCAAAGCTTCATTGTTTACCAAGCAGGGCTTTTTTATTGGGGGAATGTGTTGGAATGGAGTTCTGGAACCTCTTTGTGGAAACGAAATTCTCCAAAAAAATAGTTTTAAAAGTTCTTGAAGGGCACCTGTGTGTTTCTCCTTCATTCTCCTCTTCAGAGTTCTGGCACCTCTTTTTCCAGAAAAAAAAAAAAAGCCGTGACCACCAGTATCATACCAAAAAGATCAGAAAACATTCCAAGTGGAGCCATCACTCATTCTTAATATAAGTAGCAAAATCCTAAAACAGCATCTCTATTGCTGCAATAGAAATAGTTTTACTGAAAATGCACATTGGAGAAACAATTTTTCCTGTCACTCCCCACTATTATTTAAGAGAATGTTAATAACCAGCAAGCCTACTCTATAGCTCTCAAGTGCTAAATAAAAAGAGGGTCAAAAACTAATCACCAAAATCAGTCAGATTTTGTTTTTAAAAAATGTCTGAAGTGGATTAATATGTATCCTGTACATACACATTCTAACCGCTCTTATTTCATGATCAGTTCTTTGGCCGTCCTTGCAAAAGTTATTGCTGTCCCTCCTCAAGGTTGAAGATGCTGTTTAAAATCCTCTTGGGACCTTTTTACACCCTCCAACCATGCCTATATAATAGGTCCTCTGCCTACTTAATCGCTGCCTGCAGGACCAGTTCTCCAGCAAAACCACCCAAGTGAATGTTTTTGGTGGCTCGCTGAAGATTGTGTGATGCACCAGAAGGTACATGGTTCCCAGTCTGCTCTCCATTAACCAGCAGTTCCACCTCTTGGCATCACCTCCTGAGCACGTGCTTCTGCCAGCCAGGTACAAGTGAAGCTCTCATTGCCACAGGAGGCAAGGGTTGCGCCTTGCTTGAAGCAACATGCTGGCCAGGACTGCCTGTAGTAACTGGTACTGTGTATTAAAGGTCTAAATAATACTGAGGCACATCTTTAAAACTGACATGTTATGTTGTAAATACCAAAAATTATAGGATGGAGATGTATAAATATATGGCTTTTTATGTATTTGTGAACCATGTATTTTGAGATTACAATGCTCGGGGAACTCTCAAGAACTTGCACAAGGAACCTGTATCCCCTTCCCATGCTATTTCCTCATTCATGGCAATCCCCATATTCTCCCCACTTTCTCTGCTTCCTTTTCTCCTTCCCATTCACCAGCCAACCTTTCTTTTTTTGGTCCCCTCCCAGACTTCAGCTTTATTCAGATCAGATAACTTTATTGCTTCAGCACAGCCATAGCAATCAACAAAACACAAAAAGAAGGAAAATACAATAATATTAATACTAAATTACAAGGTCAGTACAAACTATCACATAAATTGATCAGTGAAACAATAATACAGATTAACAAAACCCTGTGAATAAGTCTAAATCCATAGAATCCATAAATCATATATGATATAATAAATTCTACCTAAAGGATCATATTAAATAAATTTATTTACAAATATAATTTACTTCAGCAATCTTAATTGTATCTTGGTAACTAATGCTACAAACTTTGCCGTTTGCATTGTGATCCATCTGTCCTTATCTGCCAGCAACACAACTAATTTATTTTGCTCTGACCTTCCTGGCAAATGTAAAATATTTCTAAGGTACTTCTCTTGAATAGTTACAAATCTTGGACATAGAAATGTAACATGAGCCAGATCTTCAATATTTGTGGTCACAGGAGTACACTTGATCATCAAATGGGATCTTATTGTAGCAGCCCTTCACTACGGCTAATTGTAAAACATCCATCCGAGCCCTAGTAAATGCCTTGCTATATTCTATGACCATTAGGTGATCCAGGTAAATCAGACAAGTTATAGGGAAAAGATATAAGATGCTTATATAAAGTGGTTGAACCTATGATCAACTTGTGAACTTATGTCCAATGTAATCTTTGTTTAATTAAAAATCCAACAACTACATGATCCAAACCCCTTAAATATTCTTCTGATAATCCTAGTGTAGCATCTTGGGCTGAAATAAAGCACAGCGCGGTCATGCCGCCGTGGCAACCAGGGGAAGTCCCCTGGTCACCCAGTGCAGCGCGCGAAGGACTCAGCCAATCACGATCTGTGGCGGGAAGTTTGACTGGCCAGGATTGGACTGGGCCAGCTGTAGGGCTGTTCCGGGTAAAGTGTATATAAAGTGGGTCCCGGCCCGCGTTGCCCTGTTCTGTGATGTACCTTCTAATAAAATATGTTGCCTTCTGCACGTCTCGTCACTGAGTACATTACACTGGCGACGAAGGTGGGATCTGGCTAGGAAGGCTGCCCCCGTGGATAGCAGCTGACCTGGCTGGAGATGAGGAAGACGCAGGACCACAAGAAACTGAGACGCCCACCGCCACAATGGCGAACCCTAGCGTAACGATGGGCCATCTTGCTGAATTCAACCCCGACCACCCTGAACGGTGGGAAACCTACACTGAATGGGTCGAGTGCTACCTGAGAGCCAACATGATCACAGATGACAACCGAATGAGGGACGTCCTGTTGAGCGTCTGCAGAGAGGAAACCTTCAGAATTGCACGAGGCCTCTCTGCTCCAGCGAAGCTCACTGAGAGGTCATACGGGGAGGTTGTCAGACTCCTCACAGGGCACTTTTCGCCCCAACCGTCCCTTGTCACCCGCAGATTCCTCTTTCACAAGAGGGATCAGAAGCCCGGGGAAATGGCTGCAGTCTACCTGGCCGCTCTCCGCCAGATCGCCGGAAACTGCAGCTTCGACAAGTGGAAGGAGGCTCTGAGGGACCGATTCGTCTGGGCCCTCCGCGATGAAAGGCTACAGCAGAAGCTCTTTGCCAAGGAAGAGCTCACCCTCCAGCAAGCCTTCAACGAGGCGACGGCCTTCAAGAGGGCCACCAAAGCATACAGCCACCCACATGGGGAGGCAGTCCACCACGAAGAGATGGCACCGGGCGATCGGGAAGACGAAGAGGCTTTCCAGCTCTGACGGCCACAAGGAGTGGACCCAAGAGCCCCCATGAGACAGCGAGCAACAGAGAGATCTCCCACCATCAAATGCGCCAGCTGCGGCGACCCCCACAAGAGGAGGGACTGTCCATACCGAAACATGGACTGCCGAAGCTGCGGGAAGATGGGCCACATCGCCCAGGCTTGCCGGGCCAAGAACAGCCGCCGGCAACCAACAGCGCATCACGAGTCCACCGAGGCCCATACGACAGCATCTACCAGCCTGCAGGTATTAAACTTGCCCGTCTCTGCCCCCGACAAGGTCAAAATGTCAGTCCTCATTGAGGGTGCCCCCTGTCTTATGGAGGTAGACTCGGGGTCCTCCATCTCCATTATTTCGGAGGAAACCCTAAGGAAACTTTGCCCCCGCTACCGCCTCCAACTGAGGCCGGCTGACTTTGTTCTGCAGGATTTCCAAAAGAACCCAGTGCACATAGTGGGTTGGGCCCGGGTGCGAGTAGAGAGAGGGAACTTCAGGGGACCCCTGGACATTTTGGTGGTCAAGCACCAACTTACCACCCTACTGGGGCTGGCCTGGTTCCAACCACTAGGGATCCAGTTAGTGGGGGTGGAACAGGTGCAGGCAAGTAGTTTTGAGGATGTCTGCCGGGAGTTCCCAGCAGTTTTCGACGGGTCCCTGGGGAGTTACAAGGGGCTGCCCATTACCCTACCGATCGATCCCCTGGTCAGACCGATCCGGCTCAAGGCGAGGCGTGTACCGTTCGCCTTAAAGCCCAAGATAGAGGCAGAACTGGACCGCCTCACAGCCCAGGGTGTCTTAGAACCAGTGGCGTATGCAGCCTGGGAAACCCCCATAGTAACACTGGTGAAACCTAATGGGGACGTGAGAATCTGCGCTGACTACAAGTGCACGATAAACAAAGCGCTCCAGGACAACCCATACCCCGTCCCGGTGGTCAGCCACGTTCTAGCGGCTCTAGCAGGGTCCCGGGGTTTTGGGAAGCTGGATTTGGCACAAGCATACCAGCAACTACCGGTCGACGCCAAGACAGCAGAGGCACAGACCATTGTGACCCACAGGGGGGCCTTTAAGGTTAGAAGGTTGCAGTTTCAGGTTAGCGTTGCTCCGGGGATCTTTCAGAGCATAATGGACTCTCTCCTTAAAGGGATCCCTGGAGTACAGCCATTTTTTGACGACGTTTTAATCGCCGCCCCAGACGCAGAGGAGTTCAGCAGCCGCTTGAGAGAGGTACTCCGCCGCTTCCAAGTGGCAGGGCTGAAGGTCAAAAAAGAAAAATGCTTGCTTGGGGTGCCGCGGGTGGAGTTCCTGGAGTTTGCCATGGATGCAGCGGGGATCCACCCGACGGAGGACAAGACCAGGGCTATTGTCCAAGCCCCAGCCCCAACGTGTAAGGCGGAGTTACAAAGTTTCTTGGGGTTGTTGAACTTTTATCATTCTTGCCTCACAAAGTGGCCATAGCGGAACCACTCCACCGGCTGCTAGACAAACAAGCCCCGTGGGTTTGGGGAAAGAAGCAAGCCTCCGCGTTTCAGGCGGTAAAAACCTCCTTGTCTCTAATGCGGTGCTCCACCACTTCGATGAAGCCCTGCCATTGATTCTGGCTTGCGACGCCTCCCCGAATGGGGTGGGTGCAGTCCTGGGGCACCAACTCCCGGACAGGAGGGAAGTGCTGGTCGCGTACTACTCAAGGACTCTAACCCAGGCGGAGCGCAACTATGCTCAGATCGATAAGGAGGCTCTGGCAATCGTGGCAGGGGTGCACAAATTCAATGATTACTTGTATGGCAGGCGCTTCACCATAGCAATGGTCCATAAGCCACTCCTGGGCCTCCTCGCCCCTGACCGCCAGACCCCACAAATCTTGTCACAGCGGGTCCTGAGGTGGAACCAATTCCTAAACTCTTACACATACACCTTGGTACACCGCCCGGGCAAAGCCATGGGTCACGCTGACGCCCTTAGCCACCTGCCGCTTCCCTCAACAGACCCTGATCCCACACCGGCCCACCTGGTGATGCTCCTAGAGTCCCTGCCCGAGCGACCCCTCCACGCCGTGGAGGTGGCTCAGGCCACACGCAGGGACCGCATCCTGGCATGGGTTTTGGACTGGGTGGGTAGGGGGTGGCCAACGGGCATGGTAGAAAGTGAGTTTCGGCCATTCGCATCTCGGAGAGACGAGCTATCCTCCTACAAGGGATGCATACTCTGGGGAAGCAGGGTGGTGGTGCCCCCCCATGCGCAAACAAGTACTAGATGCCCTACACGAGACCCACCCGGGGATAGTGAGGATGAAAACGTTGGCCCACAGCTACGTGTGGTGGCCAGGCATGGACGAGGAGATAGAGGGATGGGTGAGAAGGTGCCAGCCATGCCAGGAATCCAGGCCCGATCTGCCCAGTGCACCCGGCCACCGCTGGGAGTCAAACCGGCGGCCATGTTCCCGCCTACACTTAGATTTCACTGGGCCATACCAGGGGCAGATATTCTTCATCCTGGTCGACTCCTATACAAAATGGCTGGAGGTGATCCCGGTGGCATCCACCTCCACGGCAGCTGCAGTCAAGGCCTTGAGAAGGGTCTTTTGCACACACGGGATCCCTGATACCCTGGTTACAGACAACGGGACCGCATTCACCTCCCCGGAATTCCGGGAGTTTATTGGCCGGTACCTCATACAACACATAAGGTCTGCCCCCTTCCATCCGGCCACCAACGGTCAGGCGGAGCGCATGGTGTGAACCACTAAAGAGGCTCTGGGGCGCATCGTGCAAGGGGACTGGGACCACCACCTGGCAGCCTTCCTGTTCCACAACAGGATCACCCCCAACACGGTGACAGGGTCCAGCCCCGTGGAACTTCTCATGGGGAGAAAGCTTACAACTCGGTTAGACAGGCTACACCCGGACCAGGCTACTGACGTCCGCAGTTCCCCCGAAGTCAGGGAAGCAGCGCGGGGGTTCTTTCCGGGGGACCCGGTGTACGCGAAGAACTTCGCGAATGGTCCGGAGTGGGTAGCCAGCCGGGTACTGAGAGTGACAGGGTCTCGATCATACGAGGTAGCGACCGAGGGGGGGGGGCAGATCTTAAGGAGGCACATCCATCAGATGCGCTGCCGCACCTTGCCGGAGGAACCAGCCGGAGTGGAAGAAGCGGGACGCGGGGAAGAGCCATCAACGGATACACCAGAACCGGCATCGCCCGAGCTGCCCCTGCCAACGTACGATCCCCCGAGACCGGCCGATCCAGAACTACAAGCCGAACCAGCCCGTCCGCTACCGGAGACGACTCCACAGGAGGAGACCCCCTCCACGGGGGCCGCTCCAACACCACAAGCGACCCCAAGGTGATCGACTCGGGAACGCAGGGCTCCAGCCTACTTACGAGACTATATACATTAACTAGGGGGGGAGGAGTGTAGCGTCTTGGGCTGAAATAAAGCACTGCGTGGTCATGCCGCCGTGGTGACCAGGGGAAGTCCCCTGGTCACCCAGCGCAGCGCGCGAAGGACTCAGCCAATCACGATCTGTGGCGGGAAGTTTGACTGGCCAGGATTGGACTGGGCCAGCTGTAGGGCTGTTCCGGGTAAAGTGTATATAAAGTGGGTCCCGGCCCGCGTTGCCCTGTTCTGTGATGTACCTTCTAATAAAATATGTTGCCTTCTGCACGTCTCGTCACTGAGTACATTACACCTAGTTTAGCCAGTAAAGACAGTACACATGATCTCCATGATATATCTTTCATCTCTTCATATGCCATTGTTACTAGAAGCAGTGTTTTGGAGAAAAAGGTACCCCAGTAAGCTTCCATGGCAGAGTACAGATTTGAATCTCAGTCTCCCAGGTCTTGGTCTGATAGTCTAACTGCTGTACCACACTGGCTCTCAGCTTTCTCTCCATCCCTCTCCTCTCCCTGGCAGCATCTCTGGGAAAAGTCTGGCAAAGTTGCAAAAGTTGTGTGGTAGCAAGTTATTCAGGTGAGTAGTGCAGTGGTCAGCACTGGACCTGGTCAAGTTGTGCAAGTCTCTGTGTGAGTGAAAGACTGACACTGGGCACTGGAGAATTGTGTGGCATCATTTGGTAGCTACCATGACACTTGGAAGATTGGAAAATTCTTAAAGATTTAGGGATGGAAGGGACCTATAGAATATAATGCCATAGAGTCCAAGGCAGCCATTTTCTACTGGGAACTGATCTCTGTAGTCTTGAGATCAGTTGACACTTCAGGAGAACGTGAAACCCCACATGAAGGTTTGCAACCCTAGAAGCACAAATTGCATGGTAGCAAGGTGCCTAGTTGTTGCTGCCTAGCCCCACTGAGTTTTCCCTCCAGGGCAAGAGGGGAGCAGTGATGGACTGGGAAGCCAAACTAAAAAGCCCTCCACAAACACCTTTTTACAGACAGAAATCAAGTACTGAAGGCTGGTAATTGTTGTGACGTCCTGAAATGCCCAGGCTAGCCTAATCTCATCAAATCTCAGAAATTAAGCAGAGTAAATCCTGGTTTTTAATTCGATGGGAGACCTCCAATGAATGTCAGGGTCGCTGTGCAGAGAAGACAACAACAAACTGCCTGTTAGTTTCTTGACTTGAAAACCCTATAGGTCATCATAAACTCATCTGCAACTTGACAGCATTTACACAAAAAAATGTTGTGGTTGCCTAGCAACCTCCACAATGGCCCCTGTGACCTCAAAGAACATTCATTTCTTAAAGGTACAAGCACTGCTTCTAGGAGTTAACCATCTTCTTCCCCCTCCCCAGATTCCAGATTTTTCTGAAAATCTGGAACTTTTCTTGGGTTTGTAAAAATATCTGTCTTGTCTGTCCCTGGCTCCATTCTCACAGTAGTAGACCCTGCTGGCAGGAGAAGCTGAAGTCTAACATGTTACTTTGCTTATTTATTTACTGAATTTATACACTGCCTTTCTGCTGTCACTAAGGCCAACAAGGTGTACCTTTAATAGCTTCTCATAGCCAAGTGCTCATGGCTTCTTTTTCTTTGCCTAGCACTTTCCTCAACAGTGAAGCCAGAGAAAAACCAAATCTTACCATTTTCAGCAAGATTCAGGGTAGAAATATCTACAGCGTTATTAATGCAAAGAGGGAAGAACGCTCCTCCACCTTATGCAGTAGGCCTGGGGACAAGGGACAGTATGAAAGCAGCTTTATTTGCATCTCCTTCAGTCAGTTGTTTTATACCAACCAACAAGGAAACATCAAGGAGTAACAAATCTATTGGAATTGGACTGCTCCAGTTCAATGCCAGTGGGAGGGACCAACCTTGAACTAGCTTCTGTCTTCATGAGACCCAAGTGCTAGAGAAGTTGTTATTCCAAGACCATAGAAGTCATCCTGCCCAGATCCAGATTAACAATTAGGTGAAGCAGGCACTGGCCTATGGGCCCCATGCCTTTAGGGGCCCCGGACCAGCTCCCCACCAGTTTCCACCCTGCTTGCAGCTCTCCCAGCCTGCATGAACAGTCAGCAACTGAGCTGCTCTTTGCCCAACTTGCCTGGTGTGGCTGCTGCTGGCGTTGTTGCCAAGTTTGCCTCTCTCTGCCTCTCCCCTGCATCTTTGTCAAAGGGGCTTTTGAGAAGGTGCCTGCAGGCTGCAGCCTGGGCCATTTGCGGTGGGGCAGATGCTCAGACTCTGAGTTAATTTGCGGGGGCTCCCGAGATTTTGACTGCCTAAGGGCCTCCACAGGGTTTAATCTGGCACTGCTGCTGCCCTCTCACTATCATTATGCAAGTTCTTATTTGTGAACTCCTGCTGAGAAGCATTTGTTTATGAAGGCCTTTGGCTTGTAAAAGGACTTTACTGAACCAGATGAAGATGGGTGTTTCCCAATGTATTGAGTACTACTATAGCCATGTTAAAAAATTAAAAATTGACTACAGTTGAGCCTGAGTGGAGGCAAAAGAGATCCAAAAAAGAGCAGGATGAGATAGAAACTGAGGAAGATATGCTACACAGAGCCACCCCCCCCCCAAAGCTTTTGTCACTTGCTAAACAGGAGAATGAGCTGAAGCCAAAAATTTGCAAAAAACAAAAAAAAAACCCTCCATAAAAACAGCTGCAGAAAGTACTATCAGAGCAACCAGCAGCCTGAAAGAAACATGCCCATGAGCACAGGCAGTCAGGGTTTGTTCTAGGGTTGCCAGCCTTCAGGAGATCTCCAGGGATTATAACTGATCTGCAGGCAACATAAATCTGTTCATCTGGAGAAAATGGCCACTTTGGAAGGTGGGCTACGTTATACTACATTATACCCCATTGATGTTTCTCCCTGCCCCATACCCCATTTTCCTCAGGTTCCACTCCAAAATCTCCAGCATTTCTCTGACAAAATAAAAAGTCAGAATGTTCAAATAAGCAGATGAATCTGACTGAAGGATTCCAGGAGGGATAAGGAGTGTGATGCTGGAAGGAATAACACATAGACACAATCCTTTGGTGAAAACATGGCCACAGCTTATTTTATTTAATACATCAAAGGAGCATTGGTACACTATGAGGATGGATCCAGAATCAGGAGATCCACCTGCTTTCTGCTCTTTTTTTTAAAAAAAACAAACAAACTGAGCAGCAGGGAGCAGAAAGCAGGGGTCCTGAAGAAGAAGATGATGATATTGGATTTATGTCCTGCCCTCCACTTCAATTTTCAGAGTCTCAGAGCAGCTCACAATCTCCTTTATCTTCCTCCCCCACAACAGACACCCTGTGAGGTGGGTGAGGGTGAGAGGGCTCTCACAGTAGCTGCCCTTTCAAGAACAACGTCTGCCAGACTATGGCTGACCCAAGGCCATTCCAACAGGTGCAAGTGGGGGATCAAACCTGGTTCTCCCAGACAAGAGTACGCACACTTAACCACTACACCAAACACCAAACTGGCTCCACTATGAACCGGTTCAATTTGCAAACCAACATCCCAGTTCATGGTTTGATGCTATGAGGGTGAAAGTTGGGCATCTCCAGATCTGAGTTCCCTCAAAACTAGAGCTGAACTTTCAGGAGAATGTCATTATCTGGCCCAGCTGGTTTAATCAAGTGAGACATTTCTTGGTAATGATGTCTTCCTACTTGAAACTTCAAAGCCATGGAATCTAGTTGCCATTGTGATAGTGTGTTGGACTATCCCTGAGCCTATGGGAGTGCTGCTTCAGTGTCCAATCATACAAATGGGTAAAAATGCGGTTTGTGCCCATCCCTAGGTAGGATCCTACTTACAATACGCTATATACAGCAGAAAAGACCATGTACAAAAAAAGAAGCACATATTGATGTGTCAAGAGAAGCAATTGCTTGTGTCTTCAAAGGTTGTTGTCAATTGTGAAATGGTTAGAAAAATTCTGTGGCATTATTGACATCTTAATGTCACTCACCCAGCTGGTATGAGATCAGTTACATAAACAACTGAGTTCAGGTTAATCTCATTGAATGCCATGGCTCAGTCAAACCTCTTGGTTTGACATTCTGAACCACAAGCTCAATTCTTCTCCCTCCTACCACTAAGAGAATCAACAAGAACAAACAGTAGTGCAAAGTAAGAATAGGCACCTTAATGATAAAGTAAAGCAAAGCTTATGCAAGCCTATCTGTTCAGAGAACATAAGTAATGTCAGCTACAACTAAGGACATGCATTCAGATCTACCAGAACCAAAAATATACCCAAAAAATATCTCACCAGGAATTTCAGGTTTATGTTGGTTTTCCAAATGTATCTGAGTTTTCTTGGGGAAACCAGGGGGAAAATCCCAAGAAAATCCCAGATGTATTTGGGGATTTCAGGTTGATCTGAAAACAGTGGAAAGGCAGGAGCAGCAGCCGATGCACCCAACAGCCAGCCCCCACCTGCTATGGAATCACTGTGCCTTCTTTTAACCAGGTGGCAGGAGAGGGTAGCCCAGCCAGGATCACTGTGCCTGTGGGAAACCTATCTGTCCCTGTAGGCAAAGCTCTGTGATGCTTTCTCCTGCCATCTGATTTAAACTGGGTGGTGGGAGAGGGCAGTCTAGACGGGATCACTCTGCTTGCCAAGAACCAATCACTCCCTTCAGGCACAGCTCTGGGCTGCCTTCTCCTGCCACCCAGTTTATCAGCTGGGGCTTAAAATAGTGAAGACCAGGGGCTGAGCAACAGCCGATGGACTCAATAGCCAGCCCCCACCTGGCAAGCAGATGAGGATATGAAAGCCTCCAGCAGATCACCTTGCCCCTGGAGGCTCATGAGATCATCACAGGCCAGCATGTCATGGTGATCAGAGGGCCCTTCGTTCATGTAATGTACTCAGTGACGAGACGTGTTGAAGGCAACATACTTTATTAGCGGGTACATCACAAGAGGGAGAATAGCGGGCCGGGTCCCGATTATATACATGCTCCAGAACAACCCTCCATGAGGCCAGGTCCAATCCTGGTCAGTTAAACTTCCCGCCACAGATCTTGATTGGCGGTGCATATTAGCGAGCTACATCCGGGGACCAGTGGGGTTCCACTGGTCGCCTCTGTAACGTGTGCTGTGCTGTACATAGGGATTAGAATGCAGGACATAACAGTTCAACAGGAGCTCCCTCACCTTTAAGTCATAAAGCAGCCACCAGTAAATAAGTAACTGTGAAATATGAAACCCCCCTTCTACAGTCTGATGTGGAATCACTCTAGCAAAGGAGTACCATGGGATTTATGTGAATTGTATGGATCTTTTCACAGTCTGCTTTCCTAAGTACATATAATGAGTATGCCAACAAGGTGACAGGGAACAAGATGTTTACAGTGTGTTGTGGGTATTGAAGTGCTTTCTATTCCATGTTTCTGTTCCATTGTCCAGAATGTCAGTGTTTTATTCTGTGGAACTTCATGGGACTTGGCATAAAGAAACTTTTTTTTTCCCACAGACAACTAGAGAAAAAAATTGTTTACAGTAAGCTAAAAAATGTAACGTACAACATTAAATGTGTACTCTATCAGCAGTAGTTTTTCCATGGAGGATCTTGGTTTTCTAAGCTATAGAAATGTGATTTAGGGACAAACTACACATTACATGCAGATATGAGAGGAAGCAGACTTTGTGTAGCTTATTTTTATTTATTTATTTATTTCGGTGGATTTGTATTCCGCCCTTTCCCATAAGGGCTCAGGGCGGATTCCAACATATCAAACAGTTAAAAACCAATAATACATCAATAGATACAGTAAAACAGTTAAACAATTAAAACATATTAAAAGTTAAAAATTTATGACAATTGACAGTTAATAATAATAATAATAATAAATTTATTTTTGTATCCCGCCCTCCCCCGCCAAAGGCGGGCTCAGGGCGGCTCACAGACATGGAATACCATGATTTGAATAAAACAATGTAAACAACAATTTTAAATACAATTCAGTTACATAAATTAATTAAATAGATAAAATAGATAAAACAGGTGCTATAAGATGCTATAAGTCACAATCATACATAAGATGACTAGATGGCTACAGGTCAGTTTAGCCAGGTTCTGTCTTAAAAGCAAGCTGAAAAAGAAATGTTTTGCAAGCCCTGCGGAATTGGTTCAGGTCCCGCAGGGCTCGCACCATCTCTGGAAGTTGATTCCACCATCGAGGGGCCATTGCTGAAAAGGCTTGCTCCCTGGTTGTCTTCAATCTAGCCTCTCTTGGCCCAGGGATTATTAAAAGATTTTGAGAGCTGGATCTCAGTGCTCTCTGGGGAACATATGGGGAGTTGAGCCAATAGCTCAGATTTAATGTAAGTTAAGGCAGAATGAATAAGGTAGACACTTAATTTAGGTGTCTGAAGATGCTAGCTACATCGGCTTGATTTCCTCCAATCCAGATGGTTGTCAGTGTTGGGAGGCCAATAAGATGATATAGCTAAATAAAGATGCCTTCCCGCCTCAGCCAAAGGCCTGGCAGAACAGCTCCATCTTACAGCTCTGGAATGGTAACAGATCCGAGAGAGCCTGAACCTCCAAAGGGAGCTGATTCCACCAGGTTGGGGCCAGGGCTGAAAAAGCCCTGGTCCTGGTCGAAGCAAGGCGGACGTCCTTTGAGCCAGGGATGGTCAGAAAATGTTGGATGGCCGAACGTAACAACCTCCGGGTTTCATATGGGGAGAGGCGGTCCCTCAGGTATGCTGGTCCCAGGTTGCAGAAGGCTTTAAACATCAGTACTAATACCTTAAAGCAGATCCGGTACTCGATTGGTAGCCAGTGCAGCTGCGCAGCATCAGCCAACTGCTCGCCCGCATAGGCAATTCAGTCAGCAATCATGCTGCCGCACTCTGCACCAGCTGGAATTTCTTCCTGCAGGGTTCCAGATATATATTTTCAGGAGTAGATACATGACCAAAACTCCACAGGGCAGAAGTGAGGCAGGAGAAGTTTCAGTGGAAAGGCAGAACACCAGTCACTGCTACTCTTGCTACTTCTCTATAAAAATTACCTTGAGACTTTGCTTTAGGGGAAAGTGGGAGGAATGTGGAGCCTCTTACTGCTGGAATTCCTTGCTCTGCCAAAAAGCTCAGAAGTAAGAATCAAGTGCTGAACATGTTCTGTGGTCACAAAAATGTCAGGCAGTGAGGAGGAATCTCTTCTTTTCTTGTGTTTTGCTGATCCTACGTTGCAACTGGATAAAATAGTACCATAGCTTTCAAAATCAACAATTTTGAATGAAAATTCTATCAAGTCATTCTTAAAATAACTGTTTCAGACCTATAAGTTCTCTGGGCAAGAAGGTCTACAAATAGAGAAAATAATATTGTCTAAATATCAAGACAACCAGAAAATACTTCAAAATAGAATAGATTCTTATTAGTTTGAGGGGAAAATAAAATTATTTCGGTCTTGGTTTCAGTTATTACAAGATACCTCAATTAAAGTGCATGGCATACATTATTTTTACAATATGTTTTAAAATATTTTCAAATCAAATATAATGTTTCAGTCATCCCAACTGTATTGTCATTAGTTGATCAAATACACAATACATCAGCTGTTGCCATTTTTAGTACATGAGGGGTTTTTTCCTGAAAGGTACATCATTTAGTTGCTCATTTGTATCAGACAATATGATGGTTTTGTTTCTACTAGCATCCCAATGATTTCTATATTGTCTTCTCATCTTTTAAAATACCTGGTTAATGGTGATTTTTCTCACAGAAGTTCAATTGTAGTGCTGATCTGTCTAAGAATACCAAAATGCTGATACATTTGATAACAGGCAGTTATGATTCCTGATCTTTCAATCTTACTTGCCTGATTTAGGAATTACAATATGTTAGAACAATAAACAGCCATTTTTCACAAACTGGAACTGATCCATTAAGGCTCATGGACTAGATATGAGTCAAGCATATTTTTTTTTGTTTCTCTGTACTTGGGGGCTTTGCTTTTAAAGTGACATTTTAAAAGATGCATTACTTTAGTAAATGAGTAAATGCAAAAGATACAAGCAGAGGAAATACTTCTCTTCCTGTTTAGAATGCTATTAAACTTCTTTTTTAAAAAATCTAACCACCTGCAAAAGATTATCTGAAAGCTCTATGGGTTTACAGGAATGCATGCAGTTTGTGGTCCAATTGAAAGAAAGCCTTCCCCTGTAACTTGCAATTCAGTTTTTGCAAGCTACTGAGGAAATGTCTGCTGGAGAATTTCTCCTGTTTCCTTTCCATGGTGTAGCACAAAAAAAGCTAGGTATGTATGGCAAACAGGGAGACATTGCATTGTCAGATCACCATCTCATAAAGACCCTGCAACTCATGCAGACAGAAAGTGAAAATAATCTGAGTAGATGGGACATTCAGCATGCAGATTGGGTGTTCCATAACAGGTAGTAATCTCAACCTGGAGATTCTGATTTACCTTTTAACATTCAGAGAAAACAGAAGACAATGCATCCTTGACTTCTCATATCTCATTCCTCTGCCAGTTCCTTCCGCCATCGTCCTTCAGCTGTTGGGATGGAAGACTCCCTTTCTACCTAAACTTTTATAGCCAGCCTTGGAATATATCTGCAACTGGGCACTGCAGAAATGATCATAAACTCTTTTTAATCATTTGCCATTTTTATCCTTTTCTATCTTCTGCCTTTTAAAAATTCCATATATACAGGGCTTTTCTTGAGCAGGAATGTACAGGAACACAGTTCTGGCTGGCTTGGTGTCAGGGGGTGTGGCCTAATATGTAAAGAAGTTCCTGCTGGGTTTTTTCCTACAAAAAGTCCTGTCTGAAACAATGGTGGTGTCAGGGGTGTGGTCTAATATGCAAATGAGTTCCTGCTGGGCTTTTTCTACCAAATACCCCCGCATATATATTTCAGATTTGCCCAGTGCAATAGCATTACTGTCATAATTAAACTGGACCTTCCTTTTCTGCGTACCTGTACCATGCTTTGGTTATGTCTTCCAGATTATCTCTTAATGCAGAAGGCTTGATCTGATTCTTTTGTTTTGTTTTTTTAATCAAGACTAGTAAACTTCTCGTGCAAATTTCATATACTCTGAGAAATTGCAACATGACTTTCTACCTGCAATACTTATCTGACTTTCTGGTCCACTGATCACAAAATGTATTATCATTATCCCCAAATATTTCCTCATTCCAGTATCTCTTCACTATATATTTCCTAATTCTCTGCTTCAGAATTCAGAAAATGTATGATTGTGCCCCTCATGAGAGACAATTTTGTTGTTGTTGTTGTTCAGTCGCACAGTCGAGTCTGACTCTTTGCAACCCCATGACAAAGTCACGACAGGCCCTCCTGTCTTCCACCATTCTCCGAAGTCTGTTCAAATTCATGTTTGTTACATCAGTAGCGCTGTCCAGCCATCTCATCTTTTACCGTCCCCTTCTTCTTTTGTCTTCTGTCTTTCCCAGCATCAGGATCTTCTCCAGTGAGTGCTCCCTTCTCATTTGGTGGCCAAAGTATTTGAGCTTCAACTTCAGCATTTGACCTTCCAGGGAACAGTCAGGGTTCATTTCCCATAGGACTGACTGATTTGATCTTCTTGCAGTCCAAGGGACTCTCAAGATACTAAATACTAAATGCAACTCACATCTGTTATGAAGTTCTCTCCATTCTAAAATACTAAAAATACTAGTTATAAGCAGTAATTTCAGCAACAAATCAATATATCTATTTCTCAACATGGCTTCATCTGTGCATATTTAAATCCAGCAACTGGAACCGTAGACAGACAAGGCACATCTTTCTACAAACTTGAGAAAAGTCCCAGGTTTGCAGAAAAATCTGGAAGATTGGAGGTTAATCCATCCCCCCCCCCCAAAAAAAAAGTGATAGAAGCGGTGTCCAGACCTTTAAGAAATTAATGCCCCCAGTGGCCTTTGCTAGGCAACCACAACATTATTGTCAGCCTTCAAGTGTCAGTTTCTGTTAGTAAAAGTCAGTGGGAGGGAGTAGGATAATTTCCAGGCCTGTTTTGACCTTTGAGGAAGAACTGACATCCCCATCAGGAAATTTGCAACTGCACAACTTTCACGATTCACTTAGCTGGCTAATATTCAACAGCAGCTACCCCACTAAAGGCAGTGCGGTGTAGTAGTTAGAGTTTAGAATTTGGGACACCCAGGTTCAAATTTGGCCATGGAAGCTTGCTGGACAGCCTGTCACACACTCTCAGCCTAACTTACTTCACAAGGTTGTTGTGAGGATAAAATGGAGGAGAGGAGAATAATGTGGACTGCCTTTGGTCCACATTGGGGAGAAAGGTGGTGTATAAATGAAGTTAATAAACAATATAGCTGAAGATTGGAGGCGGGTACAAAGTAGGTTGATCTGTGGGTAAGAAGGAGAAATCTGAGAACACGGAGACTGACAGGAGGAGACAAATGGTTTGGGGAGAGGGGTACAGGTGCTCCAGGCATGATCTTGAAGGTTCTCCACCATGCAATATATATATTGTCTGTAAAATGTGGAACTTCAAATTTGCCTGAATTTTATATATAGTTTTCACTCACAGAGTAGATACAAAGAGACACCTTTATTATTTTTTCCCCTTCTTTCCAGGAATCCTTAGTTGGAAATGTAGGTTCATTTTAAACCACACTTAAGGGTTCAGGAGTAAACCCTGC